>NC_052176.1:4508400-4532708 GCF_902713615.1 Scyliorhinus canicula | reverse complement strand
GGTTACCTTTGCCCCGACGGCCAGCGCAGTGCGCTAACTTCCACTCTTTCAGAGCCCATTTCTTTCCTCCGTTCTTTTAAACCTACTTAACTCGGCTCGCCTCAAGCTGACGCCATGGGAAGAAATGTTCGCTGACCCGGAACCTGACCCGGGCAACCTGCACAAAATACTCCCAGAGGGCCGCCACCTTCATTTCAAGACGGGAACCATCGCAAAAGCCATTGGGAGGTCCCCCGTACGGCCACAGATCAGCGGGCTTCACGGCGGACGTCACAATCGCTGACGTCCGTCTCTGTGCTCTTATCCGGTGAACAGGTTAGTGCTGCAATCCTGGCTGGGCTCGAGTAGGGTTCATTTCGAAACGAGGAGTTTAAATTTGGCCGCGTTCAACCTTAAAATGGCGCGGCGGGAGGGGGAGTGAATGTGGCCCAAGCTGAAACCAAAACAAAACGGCGGTGGCGGGATTTTCTCACCGTCGAGATGGTTCACCGTTTGGATGCCGGCGAGCAGGAGCTTCCAATCCCGCCACTGTCTATAGCGTTTGCGTGGCTCCCCCGGGGGGGGAGGGGTGGGTGGTAGATCCCGCTTGTGGGGGTGGGGGGAGAGAGGCTACAAAATCCCAGCATTCTCTGCTTGGGGGCCTCACGGTAGCATGGTGGTTAGCATCAATGCTTCACAGCTCCAGGGTCCCAGGTTCGATTCCCGGCTGGGTCACTGTCTGTGCGGAGTCTGCACGTCCTCCCCGTGTGTGCGTGGGTTTCCTCCGGGTGCTCCGGTTTTCTCCCACAGTCCAAAGATGTGCGGGTTAGGTGGATTGGCCATGCTAAATTGCCCGTAGTGTAAGGTTAATGGGGGGATTGTTGGGTTACGGGTATTCGGGTTATGTGGGTTTAAGTAGGGTGATCATTGCTCGGCACAACATCGAGGGCCGAAGGGCCTGTTCTGTGCTGTACTGTTCTATGTTCTATTCCAGAGCGATGCGTATTTCCTTCATTGGATAGTTCTGTCTGACAAAAGGCGGCCTATGGGATACTCGCCTTTATTCGCCAAGGCGTAGAATATAAGAGCGGGGAGGTTATGACGGAGCTGTATCAAACACTGGTTAGGCCGCAGCGAGAGTACTGTGTGCAGTTCTCGTCGCCACTCTATAGGAAGGATGTGATTGCCCCCGGAGAGGGTGCGGAGGAGATTCACCCAGGATATCGCCTGGAGCTGGAGGGTTGCAGCGATGAAGAGAGGCTGGTTAGGCCGGGGGGGTATTTTCGTTTTCCTCGGAGCAGAGAAGGCCGAGGGGGGGGCCTGATCGAGGTAGACAAAATTACGAGGGACATAGATCTTTTTTTTAAAAATAAATTTTAGAGTACCCAATTAATTTTTTCCAATCAAGGGGCAATTTAGCACGGCCAATCCACCTACCCTGCACATCTTTGGATTGTGGGGAAACCCACGCAGACACGGGGAGAATGTGCAAACTCCACACGGACAGTGACCCAGAGCCGGGATCGAACCCGGGACCTCGGCGCCGTGAGGCAGCAGTGCTAACCCACTATGAGGGACATAGATCTGGTGGATAGGGAGGAACCTATCCCCTTCGTTGAGGGGTCAATAACCGGGGGGGGGGGGGGCAGAGATTTACGGTGAGGGACAGGGGGTTTAGAGGGTACGTGAGGAAAAACCTCTTCACCCAGAGGGGTGGTGGGAGTCTGGAACTCGCTGCCTGAAAGGGTGGTAGAGGCGGGAATTCTAACATCAATTAAGTAGCGGCAAAGAGTTCCACAGATTCACCGCCCTCTGGAGGAAGAAATTCCTCCTCATCTCTGTTTTAAAGGATCGTCCCTTCAGTCTGAGGCTGTGTCCTCTGGTTCTAGTTTTTCCCACAAGTGGAAACATCCTCTCCACGTCCACTCTATCCAGGCCTCGCAGTTTTAATAAGATTCCTCCTCATCCTTCTAAACTCCAACGAGTACAGACCCAGAGTCCTCAACCGTTCCTCATACGACAAGCTCTTCATTCCCAGGGATCATTCTTGTGAACCTCCTCTGGACCCTTTCCAAGGCCCCAGCCCATCCTTCCTTAGATACGAGGCCCAAAACTGCTCACAATACTCCAAATGGGGTATGACCAGAGCCTGATACAGCCTCAGAAGTACATCCCTGCTCTTGTATTCTAGCCCTCTCGACATGAATGCGAACATTGCATTTGGCGTCTTCCTAACTGACGACTGAACCTGCACGTTAACCTGAAGAGAATCATGAACCAGGACTCCGAAATCACATTGTGCTTCTGATTTCCTGAGCCTTTTCCCATTTAGAAAACAGTCTGCGCTCCCCCAACCCCTCACGATGGGCCGAATGGCCTCTTGAGCGCATCGTTTAAAAAAAACATTTGACGGTTCGACGAGGTCGCCCCATATTCTTCTCCGCCCTGGAGAGGGCTCAACCCCCTGCAACATTTTAAAATAATAATAATTGCAATGGGATAAGTTTGTAAACCCCCTCCCACTCCCAATCTGGGAGAGGTTGGTGGAGTGGAGGAGATGGGGATGCGGAGTCCTCCCGGCCGCAGGGTGGCGCTGCGGCCGGCGTCCTGAGGAAAAGGTAGCCTCTTGCCGCGCAGCCGCACCTCCTTGCCGTCGGCGACGCTGCTTCCGGTCCGCCGGGCCGGGGTGGGGGGAGGGGAGGAAGCCGCGCCTGCGCACTGGACTCCGGCGGACAGCCCAGGCGCCGCGTTCGGAAGGTTTCTTTCTGGCGAGCGGCCGGCGGCGGCCTCCCGGGGCGGCTGGAAGCGGGAAGGGAACCGGGACCGGGAATCGGAGGGGCGGAAGGAAGCCGGCGCTCCGACATTTCTCTCCCCCCCCCCCCCTTCGGCATCGCTTTTATTTTTTTTCGCTGGTTCCCCACCCCCCCGGCAGCGGATTGTGAGAAAGGACCAATCGGAGCGAGGGTGGCCTGACTGACAGCCCGCCCGACCAATCGAACGCGAGGGCGGGCCCCAACGACGGACTGATCGACCAATCGATAGCGACCCCGATCCTGATTAGCGGCCAGAGCGACCAATTGAAAGCGAGGGCGGGTTTGATTGGTGGCTTCATCAACCAATCGACAGTGACGCCGGCCCTGATTGGCGGCCTGATCGACCAATCGTGAGTGCGGCCAGCCCTGACCGAACAATTGGGGGTGGGCGGTAACAGAGCGCCCATTGGCTGGCCGGACGGGTGCGGGACTCCAATCATCGAGCGGAGTGGGTACGTGTCGCTTGTGAACTGTCCAATGGGGAGAGGGTGGGCGGTATGGGTTGGAGCTCTGTCCAATCAGCTCCTTCCGAGGGCAACTGACTGACCAATGGGCATCGATCGAGTTGGCTCACTGCCCAATCACCTTCTGGTGGAGGGACTTAGCTCAACAATTGGCCCCTCCCAGGGGGCAAATACATTGTCCAATCAGATCCTACAACCCTCCCCATCTCTGTCACCTCCTCCAGCCCTTACACCCCTCCCTATCTCTGTAACCTCCTCCAGCCCCTACAACCCTCCCTATCTCTGTAACCTCCTCCAGCCCCTACAACCCTCCCTATCTCTGTCACCTCCTCCTGCCCCTACAACCCTCCCTATCTCTGTCACCTCCTCCAGCCCTGACAACCCTCCCTATCTCTGTAACCTCCTCCAGCCCCTACAACCCTCCCTATCTCTGTAACCTCCTCCAGCCCCTACAACCCTCCCTATCTCTGTCACCTCCTCCAGCCCCTACAACCCTCCCTATCTCTGTCACCTCCTCCAGCCCCTACAACCCTCCCTATCTCTGTAACTCCCTCCAGCCCCTACAACCCTCCCTATCTCTGTAACCTTCTCCAGCCCCGACAACCCTCCCTATCTCTGTAACCTCCTCCAGTCCCAACAACCCTCCCTATCTCTGTAACCTCCTCCAGTCCCAACAACCCTCCCTATCTCTGTAACCTCCTCCAGCCCCTACAACCCTCCCTATCTCTGTAACCTCCTCCAGCCCCTACAACCCTCCCTATCTCTGTAACCTCCTCCAGCCCCTACAACCCTCCCTATCTCTGTAACCTCCTCCAACCCTGACAACCCTCCCTATCTCTGTAACCTCCTCCAGCCCCTACAACCCTCCCTATCTCTGTAACCTCCTCCAACCCTGACAACCCTCCCTATCTCTGTAACCTCCTCCAACCCTGACAACCCTCCCTATCTCTGTAACCTCCTCCAGCCCCTACACCCCTCCCTATCTGTAACCTCCTCCAGCCCCTACATCCCTCCCTATCTCTGTAACCTCCTCCAGTCCCCTACAACCCTCCCTATCTCTGTAACCTCCTCCAGCCACTACACCCCTCCCTATCTCTGTAACCTCCTCCAGCCCCTACAACCCTCCCTATCTCTGTAACCTCCTCCAGCCCCTACAACCCTCCCTATCTCTGTAACCTCCTCCAGCCCCTGACAACCCTCCCTATCTCTGTCACCTCCTCCAGTCCCCTACAACCCTCCCTATCTCTGTAACCTCCTCCAGCCCCTACACCCCTCCCTATCTCTGTAACCTCCTCCAGCCCCTGACAACCCTCCCTATCTCTGTCACCTCCTCCTGCCCCTACAACCCTCCCTATCTCTGTCACCTCCTCCTGCCCCTACAACCCTCCCTAACGTGTCTTCAGCTGCTTGGGAGGGGAGCTGTGGAGTTCCCTCCCTGAACCTCTCCGTCTCCTCCCCCCTCTCTCTCTCACAGGCAACTGCACGCAGGTAAACGTCCCAAAACGGGACGATGGGAAGGCAGCATTAACCAAAAGTTAACAGGTGTAGGGACGGGGGGGGGGGGGGGGGAGACCCGGCTTCAAACCCCTTTGTCGGGGGGCAGCACAAGTTGCGATCGTTGTTGAGAGCAAACACCAGACCACAACCGTGGCCCTTATGTGCTCAGGTCAGAGATGAAAAGCGAGGAGGTGATGCTGAACATTGACAACACTCCGGTTAGGCTCAGCTCCGAGTCCCAGATCGTTCAGGAAAGTTACCCCGGCCCGAGACGTACCCAATTCTTCCCCCCCCCCCCCCCCCCCCCCCCCAATTACGGGGCAGTTTGGCGTGGCCAATCCACCTATTGTGGAGGATGAGACCCACACACACACACACACGGGGAGAATGTGCAAACTCCACACGGACGGTGACCCGGGATTGAACCCAGGTCCTCGGCGCCGTGAGGCAGCAGCGCTAACCGGCCGTGCCGCGTGAATATGGGGGAAATGATTTCCCGTTGGCGGGAGGGTTGGGGAACCAGAGAGGGAGACACAGATTGTGGGGACACAGCGAGTTGTTGTGATCCAGAAGGTGCTCCCTGAATGGGTGGTGGAGACAGATTCAGCAGGAACTTTCAAAAGAGGGGAGGGGGAAATTGGGGAAATACTCGGAGAGAGGGAATCTGTCAGGATATTGGGGGGGGGGGGGGGCTGTGGAGGAAGAGCGACTAAATACCCAGTTTAATGGTGTAATATCTGGCCTCTAATCTAATCCGTGGGCAGAAAGTGATCAACTCTCACAGAGGCGCAGTCCGCAAATGGTCTCTTCCTGCATCATTCTATCAATGTGCCAGCACGGAGAACGGCCTCCAGAACTTGAGAATCCCCTTTGCCCAGAGAGTGGGGGAGAATGTGGAACTCGTCCCCACAGGGAGTGCTCCAGGTGAATGATAGGAGCACCCCTGACCCAGGCCCACTCCTCCGCCATATCCTGCACATCTTTGGACACTAAGGGGCAATTTAGCATGGCCAATCCACCTAACCTGCACATAGGGGCAGCAGGGTAGCATGGTGGTTAGCATAAATGCTTCACAGCTCCAGGGTCCCAGGTTCGATTCCCGGCTGGGTCACTGTCTGTGTGGAGTCTGCACGTCCTCCCCCTGTGTGCGTGGGTTTCCTCCGAGTGCTCCGGTTTCCTCCCACAGTCCAAAGATGTGCGGGTTAGGTGGATTGGCCATGCTAAATTACCCGTGGTGTCCTAATAAAAGTAAGGTTAAGGGGGGAGTTGTTGGGTTACGGGTATAGGGTTGATACGTGGGTTTCAGTAGGGTGATCATGGCTCGGCACAACATTGAGGGCCGAAGGGCCTGTTCTGTGCTGTACTGTTCTATGTTCTATGTTCTATCTTTGGACACTAAGGGGCAATTTAGCACGGCCAATCCACCCAACCTGAGGTGACTTAATAGAGGCATACAAAATGATCAGAGGGTTAGATAGGGTGGACAGCGAGAGCCTTCTCCCGCGGATGGAGGTGGCTAGCACGAGGGGACATAGCCTTAAATTGAGGGGTAATAGATATAGGACAGAGGTCAGAGGTAGGTTTTTTACGCAGAGTGGTGAAGCCGTGGAATGCCCTACCTGCAACAGTAGTGAACTCGCCAACATTGAGCGCATTTAAAAGTTTATTGGATAAGCATATGGATGATAAGGGCATAGTGTAGGTTAGATGGCCTTTAGTTTTTGACTTCCCATGTCGGTGCAACATCGAGGGCCGAAGGGCCTGTACTGCGCTGTATCGTTCTATGTTCTATCTTTCGACACTAAGGGGCAATTTAGCACGGCCAATCCACCCAACCTGTGCAGCACAGTGGTTAGCACAATTGCTTCACAGCCCCAGGTTCGATTCCCGGCTGGGTCACTGTCTGTGCAGAGTCTGCACGTTCTCCCTGTATCTGCGTGGGTTTCCTCTGGGTGCTCCGGTTTCCTCCCACAGTCCAAAGATGTGTAGTTTAGGTGGATTGGCCATGCGAAATTGTCCCTTAGTGTCCAAAGATGTGCAGGTTAGGTTGATTAGCCGTGCTAAATTGCCCCTTAGTGTCCAAAGATTTGCAGGTTAGGTGGATTGGCCGTGCTAAATTGCCCCTTAGTGTCCAAAGATGTGCAGGTTAGGTGGATTGGCCGTGCTAAATTGCCCCTTAGTGTCCAAAGATGTACAGGTTAGGTGGATTGGCCGTGCTAAATTGTCCTTTAGTGTACAAAAAGATTGAGAGGGGCTTACTGGGTTAAGGGGATAGGGTAGATACGTGGGCTTGAGTGGGGTGCTCTTTGTAAGGGCCGGTGCAGACTTGCTGGGCCGAATGGCCTCCTTCTGCACTATAAATTCTATGATCTTTGGACTGTGGGAGGAAACGGGAGCACCCGGAGGAAACCCACGCAGGTACGGGGAGGGAGATCGTGCAGACTCCACACAGACAGTGACCCGAGGCCGGAATCGAACCCGGGTCCCTGGCACCGGTGCTAACCACTGTGCCGCCCATATTGATACATTTAAGGGGGAAGCTGGATAGAAACATGAGGGAGAAAGGAATAGAAGGATAGTGTGATTCGGGGGGTGGGGGGGGGGGGGGGGGGGAGTGGGAAGAGGTTTGTGCGGAGCTGAGGGACTGAAGTGGTACCAGGGTTAAATTCCGAGGACAGGCCGCGCAGCACCCTCTGCCTCGTGAGTCAGGAGTTTGGGGTGGGTGGGGAGGGGTTTGGGGCGGTGGGTGGGGAGGGGTTTGGGGTGGGTGGGTGGGGAGGGGTTCGGACCCCGACTCCCAGGCCCCACAATACCAGGCCGACACTCCCGGGGCCCGTACCGAGGGAGAGATCTCGATTCCGATCACACTGATTCGTCGGCTTTTCGGAATACGGCCGGGGGGTTGGGAGAAGGCGCTAGAGGAATGCGGAGGGAGGAGGTTCAAAGTGGAGGGTCGGCGCTGGAGGGTCGGCGCTGGAGGGTGTTGCCTTGCTGTGCGCGCTTGTGTGTCGGGAGAATGCGGATGGTCACTTAACGATGGTTCTTCTCGCCCCGGTCTAGGATGAGCCCGGCTCGGAGCTCCGCCTGGCACTGAGAGGACCCGTCAGCTTGCCGCGCGCTCATGGAGTTCCCCGATCACGGCCGCGTGCTGCTGCAGAACCTGCGGGACCAGAGGCAGCAAGGCTTCCTGTGCGACTGCACGGTGCTGGTGGGGGCGGTGCAGTTCCAGGCACACCGAGCAGTGCTGGCCTCCTTCAGCACCTACTTCCACATGTTTTACAAGGAGGAGGCAGTGGGCAAGCGGGACGTGGTGGGCCTGGACGATGAGATTGTCACGGCGCCCGCCTTCTCGCTGCTGCTGGAGTTCATGTACGAGGGCCGGCTCCGGTTCAGCGGCGCGCCCACCGAGGACGTGCTGGCCGCCGCCAGCTTCCTGCACATGAACGACATCGTCAAGGTCTGCAAGAGCCGCCTGAAGGCCCGGGCCTTGGCCGAGGCCGATAGCACCAAGAAGGACGAACTCCTCGGGGTCTCCGGCCTCTCCGCTAACTACAAGGGGGTGGTGACGGCGCAGCTCCCCCCACCCGACCCCCACTATGCCTCCGGCCGGCTGGAGGAGGTACCCCCGCCTCTCCCTCTGCTGGACCACCCCATCGCCGACCGGGACTTGGGGCAGTGGCCCTCGGACCCCGCCGACACCACGCAGCCGGGCATGGAGACTGAGGCTTACAGCAGCAAGCTGGGCAACGTGCTGGCCAGCCCCTCCTCCTCCACCGAATCGGCCATCCGCTCGCTGGAGGGCACCGCCCCCTGGCAGGGGGAGCAGGACATGTCGGCCGAGCGGGGCGGGCAAAGGGGCCCCGCCCGCCCCCGGCTGGCGGAGCGGCACGAAGCGGAGGGGGAGGACGGCGACCTGATCACAGTCAAGGTGGAGGACGACCTGTTCTCGGAGGACGAGGAGCTGCCCGAGGAGCTGCCCGAGGTCTGCTGCCCGCCCCTGGAGGACGTCTTCCAGGCGGCCCCGGGCTGCTGCCCGCCGCTGGAGCCCCCGCCCCAGGCCGGCCACATCGTCATCTCGGACGAGGACGAGATGCCCTCGGAGGACGACGGCTACCCGCCCCACGGCCTGTACTGCGCCGGGCTGCCCTCCTCCTCGGCCGAGGGCAAGCCCTACCCGGACCTGGGGGGCGGCCCCAACGCCCTGGCCCTCTCCGCCAAGCTCTACTTCCAGGACCTGCCCCCGCCGCCCGGCTCCGAGGACGACCTGCCCACCTGCTCCGCCTGCGGCAAGACTTTCTCCTGCACCTACAGCCTGAAGCGGCACGCCCTGGTGCACACGCGCGAGCGTCCGCACAGCTGCCGCTTCTGCCTCCGCCGCTACTCTCAGTCCGGGGACCTGTACCGCCACATGCGGAAGTACCACAACGCCCACGTCTCCTCGTCCTCCTCCTCCTCCAGCACCGCAGCCCCCAGCATCGGCGTCACCGGCCAACAGGACTCTCCCAATGGGGGCTGGAAATGGTTGGACAAGCCTCCTTCGGAACAGTGGAAATGAATCACCCCCACGACCCTCTTTCCCCCCTCCCCTCCCCGCCCCGTGTGTACTCATGTATCGATGGACAATTTTCGGAGCTGCATAGTTCTAAATTTGGAGAAAAACAAACCCCACGAAAACTGGAGAAAAAAAAATCTTTTAATATATATATATATATCTGGACCAACCCTCCTGCAAAATGACTTCTAAATTAAATTCAGCCCCAGGGACAAGCCCAGTAAAAGCTGTACATTCGAGGAAAAGGTCTTGTGTTTCTGATGAATTTTCTTCTCTTTCTTTTTTAAAAGAAAATCTTCTCTCTGGGTCAAACGGGAACAGCGTTGGGTTTTGTTAATGCATTAAAACGATCTTGGATCTACCCGCAGAGCACTCAGCTCCCTCGCAACCGTCTGCACGCGGCCGTGTTTTTGTTTTTAAAATAATTTTTATTGAAATTTTTACAAAATATAAACATCGTAACTCTATTAACAACCACCCGCGGTAACACCCCATGAACAATACCCCCCCCCCCCCCCCCCCCCCCAGCTTCAAGAGCAACTTCAAACCAAAGGAGAGAACCGTGTGGGGCAGCACGGTAGCATAGTGGTTAGCATCAATGCTTCACAGCTCCAGGGTCCCAGGTTCGGTTCCCGGCTCTGGGTCACTGTCTGTGCGGAGTCTGCACGTCCTCCCCCTGTGTGCGTGGGTTTCCTCCGGGCGCTCCGGTTTCCTCCCACAGTCCAAAGATGTGCGGGTTAGGTGGATTGGCCGTGCTAAATTGCCCGTAGTGTCCTAAAAAGTAAGGTTATGGGGGGTGGGTTGTTGGGTTACGGGTATATGGTGGATACGTGAGTTTGAGTAGGGTGATCATTGCTCGGCACAACATCGAGGGCCGAAGGGCCTGTTCTGTGCTGTACTGTTCTAAATACTGTTCTAAACAAAAACAAAAAAAAACAAAAGAGCACCCAGACAACGAAAGGGAAAGAGATAGCACCCTCCACAAACCCACGTGCACAGTTCTCCCTCCCCCCAATCCTTACCCCCCCCCCCCGGGTTGCTGCTGCTGTCGGCCTATTTCCCTACCGTTCCGCCAGGAAGTCCAGGAAAGGCTGCCACCGCCTAAAGAACCCTTGTACTGATCCCCTCAGGGCAAATTTCACCCTCTCCAATTTAATGAACCCCGCCATATCCGAGATCCAGGCCGCCACGCTTGGGGGCCTCGCATCCTTCCACTGCAGCAAGATCCTCCGCCGGGCTACTAGGGACGCAAAGGCCAGGACCCCGGCCTCTATCGCCTCCTGCACTCCCGGCTCCACTGCAACCCCAAATATTGCGAACCCCCAGTCTGGCTCGACCCTGGATCCCACCACCCTCGACACCGTCCTTGCTACCCCCTTCCAAAACTCCCCCAATGCCGGGCATGCCCAAAACAAATGGGCGTGGTTCGCTGGGCTCCCCGAGCACCTAGCACACCTGTCTTCGCCCCCGAAAAACCTGCTCATCCTCGTCCCGGTCATGTGGGCCCTATGCAGCACCTTGAACTGTTTGAGGCTAAGCCTCGCACAGGAAGAGGAGGAATTCACTCTCTCCAGGGCGTCCGCCCACGTCCCCCCTCAATCTCCTCACCCAGCTCCTCTTCCCATTTACCCTTCAGCTCCTCCACCGAGGCCTCGTCTACCTCCTGCATTACCCGGTATATGTCCGAAATCCTCCCTCCTCCAACCCACACCCCCGAGAGCACCCTGTCCCGTACCCCCCGTGGGGGCAACAAGGGGAACCCCTTCATCTGCCGCCTGGCAAACACCCTAACCTGCATGTACCGAAACATGTTCCCCGGGGAGAGCCCAAACTTCCCCTCTAACTCCCCCAAACTCGCGAACCTCCCCTCCACAAACAGGTCCCTCAACCTCCTAACCCCTACCCTGTGCCAGCCCAGAAATCCGCCATCAATGCTCCCTGGGACAAACCGATGGTTCCCCCATATCGGGGCCTCCATCGAGCCCCCCATTTCTCCCCTGTGCCGTCTCCATTGCCCCTAAATTTTGAGGGTAGCCGCCACCACCGGGATCGTGGTATACCTCGTTGGAGGGAGCGGCAACGGCGCCGTTACTAGCGCCTCCAGGCTCGTGCCCACACAAGACGCCGCCTCCATCCTCTTCCATGCTGCCCCTTCCCCGTCCATTACCCACTTACGCACCATCGCTGCGTTGGCAGCCCAATAGTACCCACAGAGGCTGGGCAACGCCAGACCCCCCCTATCCCTATCCCTGCCTCGTTCCAGGAACACTCTTCTCATCCTCGGAGTCCCATGCGCCCACACAAAACCCGTGATACTCCTGTTGACCCTCCTAAAAAAGGCCTTTGGGATAAGGATGGGGAGGCACTGGAACAGGAACAAAAACCTCGGGAGCACCGTCATCTTAACGGACTGCACCCTCCCCGCCAGTGATAGCGGTAACATATCCCACCTCTTAAACTCCTCCTCCATCTGCTCCACCAACCTTGTGAGGTTGAGCTTGTGCAGGGCCCCCCAGCTCCCAGCCACCTGGACCCCTAGGTACCTGAAGCTCTTCCCTGCCTGCTTCAATGGGAGCCTACCAATCCCCTCCTCTTGATCCCCCGGATGTACCACAAACACCTCGCTCTTGCCCAGGTTCAACTTATACCCCGAATTCCCTAAGAATCCTCATCACCCCGGGCATCACCCCCACCGGGTCCGCCACATACAGCAACAGGTCGTCCGCGTACAGCCACACTCGATGCTCCTCCCCACCCCGCACCAGGCCCCTCCAGTTCCCTGACTCCCTCAACGCCATGGCCAGGGGCTCAATTGCCAACGCAAAGAGCAAGGGGAACAGGGGGCACCCCTGTCTCGTCCCCCGGTACAGCCGAAAGTACTCCAACCTCCTCCTATTTGTGGCTACACTCGCCATCGGGGCCTCGTAGAGCAGCCTCACCCACCGGATAAACCCCTCCCCAAACCCAAACCTCTCCAACACCTCCCACAGATACTCCCACTCAACCCTATCAAAGGCCTTCTCCGCATCTAATGCCACCACTATCTCCGCCTCCCCTTCCATGGCCGGCATCATAATAACATTGAGGAGCCTTCGAACGTTTGTGTTCAGCTGCCTTCCCTTCACAAACCCCGTCTGGTCCTCATGTATGACCCCAGGCACACAATCCTCTATTCTAGTGGCCAGGATCTTTGCCAGCAGCTTAGCATCGGCGTTCAGCAGCGAAATCGGCCTATATGATCCACACTGCAGAGGGTCCCTGTCCCGCTTCAGGATCAAGGAAATCAGCGCCCGTGACATAGTTGGGGGAAAAGCCCCCCCCCCCCCCCCTCCCTTGCCTCGTTAAAGGTCCGGACCAACAGGGGGCCCGACAGGTCCAAATACTTTTTATAGAATTCCACCGGAAACCCGTCCGGCCCCGGCGCCTTCCCCGACTGCATGCTCCCTATCCCTTTGACCACCTCCTCCAGCTCGATCGGCGCCCCTAGTCCCTCCACCTGTTCCTCTTCCACCCTCGGGATTCGCAGCTTGTCCAAGAAGCGCCCCATTCCACCCCCCCTCCACCGGGGGTTCAGACCGGTACAATTCCCCATAGAAGTCCCTGAAGACCTCATTGACATCTACCCCCCTCCGCACCACCTTCCCAGCTCTATCCATCACTCCCCCAATCTCCCTGGCCGCGTCTCGCTTCCAGAGCTGGTGCGCCAGCATCCTGCTCGCCTTCTCCCCGTATTCATACACCGCCTCCTGTGCTTTCCTCCACTGAGCTTCCGCCTTTCTGGTCATCAGTAGGTCAAATCTGGCCTGTAGGCTGCGCCTCTCCCCCAGCAATCCCTCCTCTGGGGCCTCCGCATATCTCCTATCCACCTGCACCATCTCCCCTATCAGTCTTTCCCTTTCCCTCTGCTCCCCCCTCTCCCTATGGGTTCGGATGGAGATCAATTCCCCTCTCATCACCCGCCTTCAATGCCTCCCAGACCGTCCCCACTCGGACCTCCCCGTTATCATTGGCCTCGAGGTACCTCTCGATGCACCCCCGGACCCTCCCGACCACCTCCTCATCTGCCAGCAGCCCCACCTCCAAGCGCCAGAGCGGACGTTGGTCCCTCTCTTCCCCCAGCCCGAGGTCCACCCAGTGCGGGGCATGATCCGAAATGGCAATGATGGAGTATTCCCATCCTCCACCCTCGACACCAGCCCCCTGCTCAGGACAAAAAAAATCAATCCTCGAGTAGGCCTTATGTACGTGGGAGAAAAACGAGTATTCCCTGGCCCTTGGCCTCGCAAACCTCCAGTGGTCCACACCCCACCCCCCCCCCATCTGGTCCATGAATCCCCTCAGCACCTTAGCCGCCGCCGACCACGCGGCCGTGTTTAACAGTGGGAGCTGACTATGTAGACGTGCCGCCGCGCTCTTTTGTTTATAACCGCGAAGGTGGCTGCAGCCGTGACCCCGATGGGTTGTTGTTTGGGGGCGGGTGGTGTATTTCTACGGGGGGGGGGGGCACTGTTTTACTGTCAACTGCAGACTCCATTCAAGTGGTGCACGCAAGGTCGGGGTGTGCGACTGTATAGTCGCGACGGGTTATGCTCCCCGCTGTCTCAACCCCGTTTGGGATTGCCGACTCTGATTCGAACTGGGGCCCCCTTTCTCACGCCCAAGAAGCGTTTCACAGCGTAGGAGGCCGCCCGTCCCATCCTGTCTGTGCTGCCCCCTTTGAAGGATCGATCCAGTTAGTCCCTATCCCCCTCCTTGCCCCAATATCCCGGCAAATTCCCCCTTTCCGGGCACCACGGTGGCACAGTGGGTCAGCCCTGCGGCCTCACGGCGCTGAGGTCCCAGGTTCGATCCCGGCTCTGGGTCACTGTCCGTGTGGAGTTTGCACATTCTCCCCGTGTCTGTGTGGGTTTCACCCCTAACAACCCAAAGATGTGCAGGTTAGGTGGATTGGCCATGCTAAATTGCCCCTTAATTGGAAAAAAATAATTGGGTACTCTAAATTTTTTTTTTAAAAATTCCCCCTTTCCGAGTATTTTTTAAAAATAAATTCTCGAAATCCACCAACTGGGAAATACTTTCTCCTCACCAACTCTTCGCTCCTTAACGGAGCGTAGGTCACGGACAAATTCTCTCCCTCTAACCCTGTCTACGGCCAATCTCTCCGGTTGTTGCCGTGTCCAGCCCCCCCCCCCCCCCCCCCAAACTCTCATCGCCATTTCATTTTTATTTAAATCTAAAAGCGCCCAATTCTTTTTTTTTCAATGGTAGCGAATTCCACAGATTCACCACTGGGTGAAGAAATTTCTCCTCACCTGAGTCCTGATAGGTTTACCCCTTATCTGCGCACGAGGGCAGCAGGGTAGCATGGTGGTTAGCATAAATGCTTCACAGCTCCAGGGTCCCAGGTTCGATTCCCGGCTGGGTCACTGTCTGCGCGGAGTCTGCACGTCCTCCCCGTGTGTGCGTGGGTTTCCTCCGGGTGCTCCGGTTTCCTCCCACAGTCCAAAGATGTGCGGGTCAGGTGGATTGACCATGCTAAATTGCCCGTAGTGTCCTAAAAAGTAAGGTGGGGGGGGGGGGGTTGTTGGGTTATGGGTATCGGGTGGATACATGGGTTTGAGTAGGGTGATCATGGCTCGGCACAACATCGAGGGCCGAAGGGCCTGTTCTGTGCTGTACTGTTCTATGTTCTATGAATCGCAAAAAAGTTGGTTTGCAGATGCAGCAGGTAGTTAAGGCGGCAAATGGAATTTTGTCCCTCAACGCCAGAGGGATGGAGTTTAAAAGCAGGGAGGTTATGTTGCAGCTGTATAGGGTGCCGATGAGGCCACATCCGGAGTACTGTGTACAGTTTTGGTCCCCTTACTTGAGAGAGAACGCACGAGAAAGGACGTACTGGTACTGGAGGGGGTGCAGGGGAGATTCGCTAGGTTGATTCCGGAGTTGAGAGGATTGGCTTATGAGGAGAGATTAAGTAGACTGGGACTGTGCTCACTGGAATTTAGAAGAATGAGGGGGGGGGGATCTTATAAAAACATAAAATTATGAAGGGAATAGATAGGATAGATGCGGGCAGGTTGTTTCCACTGGCGGGTGAAAGCAGAACTAGGGGACATAGCCTCAAAATAAGGGGAAGTAGATTTAGGACTGAGTTTAGGAGGAACTTCTTCACCCAAAGGGTTGTGAATCTATGGAATTCCTTGCCCAGTGAAGCACTTGAAGCTCCTTCATTAAATGTTTTTAAGGTAAAGATAGATAGTTTTTTGAAGAATAAAGGGATTAAGGGTTATGGTGTTCGGGCCGGAAAGTGGAGCTGGGTCCACACAAAGATCAGCCATGATCTCATTGAATGGCGGAGCAGGCTCGAGGGGCCAGATGGCCGACTCCTGCTCCTAGTTCTTATGGCCCCTACCATCGGGAACGTTCTTCCGTGTTGTCCTGTCCAACTCTTGGGCTTTGGAGGACCCTAGGGCCTTGTTTTTGCCTCCTCTTCGTTTGGCTGGTGTCTCTGAAGCAGCCTTCTGTTGTTGGAAGGGCTGGTCCGTGTTTTATTTTCATAAGTTTAGAGTACCCGATTCACTTTTTCCCAATTAAGGGGCAATTTAGCGCGGCCAATCCACCTACCCTGCACATCTTTGGGTTGTGTGGGGGCGAAACCCACGCAGACACGGGGAGAATGTGCAAACTCCACACGGACAGTGACCCAGAGCCGGGGTCGAACCCGGGACCCCGTCGCCGTGAGGCAGCAGTGCTAACCCACTGCGCCCACCGTGCCACCCAGGCTGGTCTGTGTTTCACAGCCGCACAGGAGAACTTTACTCCAGCCAACCCCCTCCTTCGTTTCGAACGCCTGGATGAAATCTTCCCCTTTCACCTTCCCAGCTCCGCAAAGAACAACCCCACCTGCTCCCCGTCTTGATGAGGAGGATAGTCCGCTCCCCCAATCAGGCGAGTGACGATTTTGTGAGTCACATTTGACGAATTGGTCAAATATTAAATCAAAGAGTTGAGCGGGATGGAGCAGAGCTGTGGAAGGTGTTTCCCTCGATCTTCCCAGCATCCTGCCTCCGGGGAGGGTGATGTGGATATTTCCCACTCGCCCATTCCTGTAAGACAGATGTGGCTGCGGACGCATCCGAGCATCGACAATGGGGGGGGGGTTTAACTTGCGCGAAGAACTGTCCGGCCGCCATTCAGCCCATCACCTTGCTGCTGGGCCTTCCGGAATGGCAGAGAGCAGCGACTGAGTTAGTGGGGAGGGGTGGGGGGGGAGGCTACTGATACAAAACATTCTCTCCCCTCCCTCCCTCCCCCCCGCTGCCTCGTGGCACCAAGGTCCCCGGGTCAATTCCGGCCTCGGGGGGGGGGGGGGGGGGGGGGGGGGGGGGGGGGGGCTGTCGGTGAGGAGTCCGCACGTTCTCCCCCGTGTGTGCGTGGGTTTCCTCCGGGTGCTCCGGTTTCCTCCCACAGTCCAAAGATGCACAGGTTAGGTGGATTGGCCGTGCTAAATTGCCCCTTAGTGTCAATTGCCCCTTAGTGTCCAAAGATGTGCAGGTTAGGTGGATTGGCCGTGCTAAATTGCCCCTTAGTGTCGAAAGATGTGCAGGTTAGGTGGATTAGCCGTGCTAAATTGCCCCTTAGTGTCCAAAGATGTGCAGGTTAGGTGGATTGGCCGTGTTAAATTGCCCCTTAGTGTCCAAAGATGTGCAGGTTAGGTGGATTGGCCGTGCTAAATTGCCCCTTAGTGTCCAAAGATGTGCAGGTTAGATGGATTGGCCGTGCTAAATTGCCCCTTAGCGTCCAAAGATGTGCAGGTTAGGTGGATTGGCCGTGCTAAATTGCCCCTTAGTGTCCAAAGATGTGCAGGTTAGGTAGATTGGCCGTGCTAAATTGTCCCTTAGCGTCCAAAGATGTGCAGGTTAGGTGGATTGGCCGTGCTAAATTGCCCCTTAGTGTCCAAAGATGTGTACAGCAGGTTACGTGTGTATGTGCCGACTCGATGGGCCGAACGACCTGCACCCAAGCGATTCCATATTTATGAGCGTATTTTGTCTGCAGCCCGAGGTGAAGGGGGTTTTGGCTTGTGAAGAAAGTTTAGGGGCCTGTACCCGTTGGGAGTTAGAGGAAGAAGAAGAGATCTGATGACAACGTGTAAGATTCTGAGGCGGGGCCGGGGGTTTGACAGAGTCACTCCCAGTCCCAAAGCCAAGGCGTCAGGCAAGGGCAGCAGACAACAGAAAAGTAGATTTAACTCCACGGTACATTCTTTTTATTAAGAGCCGAGTTTAATTTTACCAGGTTAGCTGCGATGACGGAGATAAATCCACCCCGCGCTGCTTGAAAGGACCTGCCCTGTACAATTTAACATTCCCCTTTCCTCCATTTTGTCTCCTGTCGGTGCTGCCTTCTCCCATCTTCCCAACCCCCCCCACATTTCATCGGAAAGGTGCCCAGCTATTCCACTGCATGGGGCATCGCCGCCAATCTCCAACTCGTCTCTCTTTCGTTGAACCCTTTGGCGAAGCCGGAGCCGAGGATTTTGGTCAAACGAGGGGATGACGAGGGTGTCTCTATCTGAAACATTGTCCTCGAACTCCCCAGAAACGGACCCCGTGACACATCTCTGAGAAGTTCCAAGACCCCCCCCCCCCCCCGCTGCCTGCCCACAATCTTCACGCTGTCACAACTCTTCGCCGCCCTTCTGGGTCGCATTGGCTCTTGTAAATCGCTATGTCAACATTTCCCACTCAGTTTTTCTATGTAAACTGTCACGGTGCACTTGCTGGCTGTGGCCACTGGGTGGCTCAGTGAGACAGGACCCTGAAAGATGTTGGTAAACCGAACCCGTTAAAAATCCGTCAACTGACCGTGGATGGTTAACGACTTTTTATCAACAAGCAAAAAAAAAAAAAAAAATCAGTCACGCAAAAATGTCCTCCCATTTCCACACATCGCGCTGAAGTTGCCGACTTCTTTCTGGGCTCCAGGTTCAAGGGGGGCGACCTCCCAGCCATTTGCCCAATTGCCTCCCTAACCTTAAAATGAGGCCAGTTGCGGAGTGTTGTGGCAAGCTCATTGACAGCGGCGGGCATCACCTCTCAGCTTACGGCCCCACTCCCCCGCTTTCACATTCGATTCCCCTTTGGAGATGACCCTTCAATATTGGGTGATTGGGAGTGGGAACCTTTTGCCTGCAGTCCTCGCTCCCGAACACACTTGGCACTCGAGAGGTTCAATGCCTTCGAACGGAGAGCCCCAACTTTACCCCAGATAGCCTCCAGGTAGACTACCCCGCTCCCCAAACACCCTCCTCACGATAAGGAATACCCATTTCAGCAGGTCCGCCAGTTGAACTCCAACCAGCTTGACCACTTCGACCTGGAAAGGACAATCTCACGGGCTGGGTTGGTCGCAGTGATTTGACCAGCTGTGACGCGACGGTAGGCGTGAAGCAGTCAGAACCGAAGGAGCCTGTCAAAGCTCGGAGACCAGGTGACTTCCCACAGGCCCTACACCTTCACAGAGCTGGAACACCTCAAGATATCAACTTCATCGCTTCCCTGCTTTACCTTCTGTCACATTGAATAAGCAGTCAGTTGTTCAAACAGCTCAACAGAACGAACAAAGGCGGCAAAATAGAGAGGAAATTAAACCTAGCACCACTGTCACAATATTGTCTGTTGGAAATAAGTAATATAGGATCCCCCCTTGCACAGTACAGGATGAGATACACAGTAAAGCTCCCTCTGCACTGTCCCCATCAAACACTCCCAGGACAGGTACAGCACGAGGTTAGATACAGAGTAAGGCTCCCTCTACACTGTCCCCATCAAACACTCCCAGGACAGGTACAGCACGGGGTTAGATACAGAGTAAAGCTCCCTCTGCACTGTCCCCATCAAACACTCCCAGGACAGATACAGCACGGGGTTAGATACAGAGTAAAGCTCCCTCTACACTGTCCCCATCAAACACTCCCAGGACAGGTACAGCACGGGGTTAGATACCGAGTAAAGCTCCCTCTACACTGTCCCCATCAAACACTCCCAGGACAGGTACAGCACGGGGTTAGATACAGAGTAAAGCTCCCTCTGCACTGTCCCCATCAAACACTCCCAGGACAGGTACAGCACGGGGTTAGATACAGAGTAAAGCTCCCTCTACACTGTCCCCATCAAACACTCCCAGGACAGGTACAGCACGGGGTTAGATACAGAGTAAAGCACCCTCTACACCAGGGGTGGGCAAACTTTTCCGTGCAAGGGCCACATTCAGAAATTCACAATTCACAAAGGGCCGTATAGTATATTAAGTAAAATAATTACTTCACCCGGTTATGATTCTGGGCGCCTCATATAGAACATAGAACAGTACAGCACAGAACAGGCCCTTCGGCCCTCGACGTTGTGCCGAGCAATGATCACCCTACTCAAGTCAACGTATCCACCCTATACCAGTAAGTAACCCAACAGCCCCCCCCCCCATTAACCTTAAAAAAAAATTATAAAAAAAAAAAAATCTTTTTTTAAAAAACAATTTTTTTTTTTTTAATGACTTGGTGGGCCGCAGAAATACCCCGCGGTCCGTAGTTTGCCCACCCCTGCTCTACACTGTCCCCCATCAAACACTCCCAGGACAGGTACAGCACAGGGTTAGATACAGAGTAAAGCTCCGTCTACACTGTCCCCATCAAACCTTCCCAGGACAGGTACAGCACGGGGTTAGATACAGAGTAAAGCTCCCTCTACACTGTCCCCATCAAACACTCCCAGGGCAGGTACAGCACAGGGTTAGATACAGAGTAAAGCTCCCTCTACACTGTCCCCATCAAACACTCCCAGGACAGGTACAGCACGGGGTTAGATACAGAGTAAAGCTCCCTCTACACTGTCCCCATCAAACACTCCCAGGACAGGTACAGCACGGGGTTAGATACAGAGTAAAGCTCCCTCTCCTTCAAACACAACCAAAACCACTCAAATCCCCTCTAGTCGAGGGGCAGATAAACCCGCCAACACCTTGGAGGAATAAAGCCCAAGCCAGGACAGGATCAGATTCAATGAGATGCCCCACATAGTCAAATGGCTGTAAATGAAACCCAAGTGTTGCTCGCTCACTGTTCATTGGGGCAGGGTACCTGAGGGAGGGCGGGATTCATTCGCCCCTGAACAGGAGATTCGGGGAGGAAGAGGTAAAATGGGCCTGATTCAGCTCAGCCTGGCCTCCTGCCAACGCAGTGCAACACCGCAGGGCAAGGTGGAGTTGGAGCCTGGGATCGAGACACTTCTACTTCACTCTGTCCGGCTCCCACACCAGCTCCGTCCCTCTGGCGCAGGCCGCCTACACACACACACACCGTGAATATGCCACCCCTTTGTTACAGACATAAGTTCGGAATCTGAAAGCGTCTCATTATTCTGCTTCCGACCTGCAGATCGGGCTCCCTTCCAGTCCAGTGACATCGCCTTTCCCATCCCGTGCCAAACGGAGGGCACCGCACACCCAAGTTGGCATCTATTAACCGCAGGGCAGAAACCTCACGGTGCCACAGAACACTGACACGCTATAGTTATCTGGACAGGTGACCTTAAAAACCTGGTCAACGGTCAGTTTTTAAGGAGCGTTTTTGAAACATTTTTATGGGATGTGTGTGTCGCTGGCCGGGCCCAGCATTTATCGCCCATCCCCTAATTGCCCCTCGAGAAGGTGGCGGGTGAGCCGCCATCTTGAACCCGCCGCAGTCCCGTGTGGTGTAGGTACACCCACCGTGCTGTTAGGGAGGGGAGCTCCCAGGATTCTGACCCCAGCCACAGTGAAGGAACGGCCGGTATATTTCCCAGTCGGGATGGCGAGCGGCTTGGAGGGGGGGGGGGAACTTGCAGGCGGGGGTGTTCCCCGTGCGTCTGCTGCTGCCCTCGTCCTTCTAGACGGTAGAGGTGGCGGGTTTGGAAGGTGCTGTCGAAGGAGCGAGTGGCTGCGGGGCGTCTTGTAGACGGTGGATTGGCCGTGCTAAATTGCCCCTTAGTGTCCAAAGATGTGTACAGCAGGTTACGTGTGTATGTGCCGACTCGATGGGCTGAACGACCTGCACCCAAGCGATTCCATATTTATGAGCGTATTTTGTCTGCAGCCCGAGGTGAAGGGGGTTTTGGCTTGTGAAGAAAGTTTAGGGGCCTGTACCCGTTGGGAGTTAGAGGAAGAAGAAGAGATCTGATGACAACGTGTAAGATTCTGAGGCGGGGCCGGGGGTTTGACAGAGTCACTCCCAGTCCCAAAGCCAAGGCGTCAGGCAAGGGCAGCAGACAACAGAAAAGTAGATTTAACTCCACGGTACATTCTTTTTATTAAGAGCCGAGTTTAATTTTACCAGGTTAGCTGCGATGACGGAGATAAATCCACCCCGCGCTGCTTGAAAGGACCTGCCCTGTACAATTTAACATTCCCCTTTCCTCCATTTTGTCTCCTGTCGGTGCTGCCTTCTCCCATCTTCCCAACCCCCACCACATTTCATCGGAAAGGTGCCCAGCTATTCCACTGCATGGGGCATCGCCGCCAATCTCCAACTCGTCTCTCTTTCGTTGAACCCTTTGGCGAAGCCGGAGCCGAGGATTTTGGTCAAACGAGGGGATGACGAGGGTGTCTCTATCTGAAACATTGTCCTCGAACTCCCCAGAAACGGACCCCGTGACACATCTCTGTGAAGTTCCAAGACCCCCCCCCCCGCTGCCTGTCCACAATCTTCACGCTGTCACAACTCTTCGCCGCCCTTCTGGGTCGCATTGGCTCTTGTAAATCGCTATGTCAACATTGCCCACTCAGTTTTGCTATGTAAACTGTCACGGTGCACTTGCTGGCTGTGGCCACTGGGTGGCTCAGTGAGACAGGACCCTGAAAGATGTTGGTAAACCGAACCCGTTAAAAATCCGTCAACTGACCGTGGATGGTTAACGACTTTTTTTATCAACAAGCAAAAAAAAAAATCAGTCACGCAAAAATGTCCTCCCATTTCCACACATCGCACTGAAGTTGCCGACTTCTTTCTGGGCTCCAGGTTCAAGGGGGGGGCGACCTCCCAGCCATTTGCCCAATTGCCTCCCTAACCTTAAAATGAGGCCAGTTGCGGAGTGTTGTGGCAAGCTCATTGACAACGGCGGGCATCACCTCTCAGCTTACGGCCCCACTCCCCCGCTTTCACATTCGATCCCCTTTGGAGATGACCCTTCAATATTGGGTGATTGGGAGTGGGAACCTTTTGCCTGCAGTCCTCGCTCCCGAACACACTTGGCACTCGAGAGGTTCAATGCCTTCGAACGGAGAGCCCCAACTTTACACCAGATAGCCTCCAGGTAGACTACCCCGCTCCCCAAACACCCTCCTCACGATAAGGAAAACCCATTTCAGCAGGTCCGCCAGTTGAACTCCAACCAGCTTGACCACTTCGACCTGGAAAGGACAATCTCACGGGCTGGGTTGGTCGCAGTGATTTGACCAGCTGTGACGCGATGGTAGGCGTGAAGCAGTCGGAACCGAAGGAGCCTGTCAAAGCTCGGAGACCAGGTGACTTCCCACAGGCCCTACACCTTCACAGAGCTGGAACACCTCAAGATATCAACTTCATCGCTTCCCTGCTTTACCTTCTGTCACATTGAATAAGCAGTCAGTTGTTCAAACAGCTCAACAGAACGAACAAAGGCGGCAAAATAGAGAGGAAATTAAACCTAGCACCACTGTCACAATATTGTCTGTTGGAAATAAGTAATATAGGATCCCCCCTTGCACAGTACAGGATGAGATACACAGTAAAGCTCCCTCTGCACTGTCCCCATCAAACACTCACAGGACAGGTACAGCACGGGGTTAGATACAGAGTAAAGCTCCCTCTACACTGTCCCCATCAAACACTCCCAGGACAGGTACAGCACGGGTTAGATACAGAGTAAAGCTCCCTCTACACTGTCCCCCATCAAACACTCCCAGGACAGGTACAGCACGGGGTTAGATACAGAGTAAAGCTCCCTCTCCTTCAAACACAACCAAAACCACTCAAATCCCCTCTAGCCGAGGGGCAGATAAACCCGCCAACACCTTGGAGGAATAAAGCCCAAGCCAGGACAGGATCAGATTCAATGAGATGCCCCACATAGTCAATGGCTGTAAATGAAACCCAAGTGTTGCTCGCTCACTGTTCATTGGGGCAGGGTACCTGAGGGAGGGCGGGATTCATTCGCCCCTGAACAGGAGATTCGGGGAGGAAGAGGTAAAATGGGCCTGATTCAGCTCAGCCTGGCCTCCTGCCAACGCTGTGCAACACCGCAGGGCAAGGTGGAGTTGGAGCCTGGGATCGAGACACTTCTACTTCACTCTGTCCGGCTCCCACACCAGCTCCGTCCCTCTGGCGCAGGCCGCCTACACACACACACACCGTGAATATGCCACCCCTTTGTTACAGACATAAGTTCGGAATCTGAAAGCGTCTCATTATTCTGCTTCCGACCTGCACATCGGGCTCCCTTCCAGTCCAGTGACATCGCCTTCCCCTCCCGTGCCAAACGGAGATCACCGCACACTCAAATTGGCATCTATTAACCGCAGGGCCGAAACCTCACGGTGCCACAGAACACTGATACGCTATAGTTATCTGGACAGGTGACCCTTACAAACCTGGTCAAAGGTCAGTTTTTAAGGAGCGTTTTTGAAACATTTTTATGGGATGTGTGTGTCGCTGACCCGGCCCAGCATTTATCGCCCATCCCCTAATTGCCCCTCGAGAAGGTGGTGGGTGAGCCGCCATCTTGAACCCGCCGCAGTCCCCGTGTGGTGTAGGTACACCCACCGTGCTGTTAGGGAGGGAGTTCCCAGGATTTTGACCCCAGCCACAGTGAAGGAGCGGCCGATATATTTCCGAGTCGGGATGGGCGAGCGGCTCGGAGGGGGGGGGGGAACTTGCAGGCGGGGGTGTTCCCCGTGCGTCTGCTGCTGCCCTCGTCCTTCTAGACGGTAGAG
>NC_052176.1:4360984-4507900 GCF_902713615.1 Scyliorhinus canicula | reverse complement strand
TGCGTGCGTTGTCTATGTGTTGTGTGTGCGTGCGTGTTGTCTATGTTGTGTGTGTGTGCGTTGTGTGTGCGTGCGTTGTCTATGTGTTGTGCGTGCGTTGTCTATGTGTTGTGTGTGCGTTGTCTATGTGCTGTGTGTGCGTGCGTTGTCTATGTGTTGTGTGTGCGTTGTCTATGTGTTGTGTGTGCGTTCGTTGTCTATGTGTTGTGTGTGCGTGCGTTGTCTATGTGTTGTGTGTACGTGCGTTGTCTATGTGTTGTGTGTACGTGCGTTGTCTATGTGTTGTGTGTGCGTGCGTTGTCTATGTGTTGTGTGTGCGTTCGTTGTCTATGTGTTGTGTGTGCGTGCGTTGTCTATGTGTTGTGTGTACATGCGTTGTCTATGTGTTGTGTGTGCGTGCGTTTGTCTATGTGCTGTGTGTGCGTTGTCTATGTGTTGTGTGTGCGTGCGTTGTCTGTGTTGTGTGTGCGTGCGTTGTCTATGTGTTGTGAGTGCGTGCGTTGTCTATGTGTTGTGTGTGCGTGCGTGTTGTCTATGTGTTGTGTGTGCGTGCGTTGTCTATGTGTTGTGTGTGCGTTCGTTGTCTCTGTGTTGTGTGTGCATTGTCTATGTGTTGTGTGTGCATTGTCTATGTGTTGTGTGTGCATTGTCTATGTGTTGTGTGCGCGTGCGTTTGTCTATGTGTTGTGTGTGCGTGCGTGTTGTCTATGTGTTGTGTGTGCGTGCGTTGTCTATGTGTTGTGTGTGCGTTCGTTGTCTATGTGTTGTGCGTGCGTGCGTTGTCTATGTGTTGTGTGTGCGTGCGTTGTCTATGTGTTGTGTGTGCGTGCGTTGTCTATGTGTTGTGTGTGCATTGTCTATGTGTTGTGTGTGCGTGCGTTGTCTATGTGTTGTGTGCGTGCGTTGTCTATGTGTTGTGTGTGCGTGTGTTGTCTATGTGTTGTGTGTGCATTGCTATGTGTTGTGTGTGCGTGCGTTGTCTATGTGTTGTGTGCGTGCGTTGTCTATGTGTTGTGTGTGCGTGCGTTGTCTATGTGTTGTGTGTGCGTGCGTTGTCTATGTGTTGTGTGTACATGCGTTGTCTATGTGTTGTGTGTGCGTGCGTTTGTCTATGTGCTGTGTGTGCGTTGTCTATGTGTTGTGTGTGCGTGCGTTGTCTGTGTTGTGTGTGCGTGCGTTGTCTATGTGTTGTGAGTGTGTGCATTGTCTATGTGTTGTGTGCGCGTGCGTTTGTCTATGTGTTGTGTGTGCGTGCGTGTTGTCTATGTGTTGTGTGTGCGTGCGTTGTCTATGTGTTGTGTGTGCGTTCGTTGTCTCTGTGTTGTGTGTGCATTGTCTATGTGTTGTGTGTGCATTGTCTATGTGTTGTGTGCGCGTGCGTTTGTCTATGTGTTGTGTGTGCGTGCGTGTTGTCTATGTGTTGTGTGTGCGTGCGTGTTGTCTATGTGTTGTGTGTGCGTGCGTTGTCTATGTGTTGTGTGTGCGTTCGTTGTCTCTGTGTTGTGTGTGCATTGTCTCTGTGTTGTGTGTGCATTGTCTATGTGTTGTGTGTGCATTGTCTATGTGTTGTGCGTGCGTGCGTTGTCTATGTGTTGTGTGTGCGTGCGTTGTCTATGTGTTGTGTGTGCGTGTGTTGTCTATGTGTTGTGTGTGCATTGTCTATGTGTTGTGTGTGCGTGCGTTGTCTATGTGTTGTGTGCGTGCGTTGTCTATGTGTTGTGTGTGCGTGTGTTGTCTATGTGTTGTGTGTGCATTGCTATGTGTTGTGTGTGCGTGCGTTGTCTATGTGTTGTGTGCGTGCGTTGTCTATGTGTTGTGTGTGCGTGCGTTGTCTATGTGTTGTGTGTGCGTGCGTTGTCTATGTGTTGTGTGTACATGCGTTGTCTATGTGCTGTGTGTGCGTTGTCTATGTGTTGTGTGTGCGTGCGTTGTCTGTGTTGTGTGTGCGTGCGTTGTCTATGTGTTGTGAGTGTGTGCATTGTCTATGTGTTGTGTGCGCGTGCGTTTGTCTATGTGTTGTGTGTGCGTGCGTGTTGTCTATGTGTTGTGTGTGCGTGCGTTGTCTATGTGTTGTGTGTGCGTTCGTTGTCTCTGTGTTGTGTGTGCATTGTCTATGTGTTGTGTGTGCATTGTCTATGTGTTGTGTGCGCGTGCGTTTGTCTATGTGTTGTGTGTGCGTGCGTGTTGTCTATGTGTTGTGTGTGCGTGCGTTGTCTATGTGTTGTGTGTGCGTTCGTTGTCTATGTGTTGTGCGTGCGTGCGTTGTCTATGTGTTGTGCGTGCGTGCGTTGTCTATGTGTTGTGTGTGCGTGCGTTGTCTATGTGTTGTGTGTGCGTGTGTTGTCTATGTGTTGTGTGTGCATTGTCTATGTGTTGTGTGTGCGTGCGTTGTCTATGTGTTGTGTGCGTGCGTTGTCTATGTGTTGTGTGTGCGTGTGTTGTCTATGTGTTGTGTGTGCATTGCTATGTGTTGTGTGTGCGTGCGTTGTCTATGTGTTGTGTGCGTGCGTTGTCTATGTGTTGTGTGTGCGTGCGTTGTCTATGTGTTGTGTGTGCGTGTGTTGTCTGTGTTGTGTGTGCGTGTGTTATCTATGTGTTGTGTGTGCATTGTCTATGTGTTGTGTGTGCGTGCGTTGTCTATGTGTTGTGTGCGTGCGTTGTCTATGTGTTGTGTGTGCGTGCGTTGTCTATGTGTTGTGTGTGCGTATGTTGTCTATGTGTTGTGTGTGCGTGTGTTGTCTATGTGTTGTGTGTGCGTTGTCTATGTGTTGTGTGTATGTGCATTGTCTATGTGCTGTGTGTGCGTGCGTTGTCTATGTGTTGTGTGCGTTGTCTATGTGTTGTGTGTGTGTGCGTTTGTCTATGTGTTGTGTGTGCGTTGTCTATGTGTTGTGTGTGCGTGCGTTTGTCTATGTGTTGTGTGTGCGTTGTCTATGTGTTGTGTGCGTTCGTTGTCTGTGTTGTGTGTGCGTTGTCTATGTGTTGTGTGCGTTGTCTATGTGTTGTGTGCGTTCGTTGTCTGTGCGTTGTCTATGTGTTGTGTGTGCGTGTTGTCTATGTGTTGTGTGTGCGTGCGTTGTCTATGTGTTGTGTGTGCGTGCGTTGTCTATGTGTTGTGTGTGCGTTGTCTATGTGCTGTGTGTGCGTTGTCTATGTGTTGTGTGTGCATGCATTGTATGTGTTGTGAGTGCGTGCGTTGTCTATGTGTTGTGAGTGCGTGCGTTGTCTATGTGTTGTGTGTGCGTGCGTTGTCTATGTGTTGTGTGTGCGTGCGTTGTCTATGTGTTGTGTGTGCGTGCGTTGTCTATGTGCTGTGTGTGCGTGCGTTGTCTATGTGTTGTGTGTGCGTGCGTTGTCTATGTGTTGTGTGTGCGTGCATGTTGTCTATGTCTTGTGTGTGCGTTGTCTATGTGTTGTGTGCGCGTGCGTTTGTCTATGAGTTGTGCGTGCGTGCGTTGTCTATGTGTTGTGTGTGCGTGCATGTTGTCTATGTGTTGTGTGTGCGTGCGTTGTCTATGTCTTGTGTGTGCGTTGTCTATGTGTTGTGTGTGCATCCGTTTGTCTATGTGTTGTGTGCGCGCGCGTTGTCTATGTGTTGTGTGTGCGTGCGTTGTCTATGTCTTGTGTGTGCATTGTCTATGTGTTGTGTGTGCGTGCGTTGTCTATGTGTTGTGTGTGCGTGCGTTTGTCTATGTGTTGTGTGTGCGTGCGTTGTCTATGTGTTGTGTGTGCGTGCGTTGTCTATGTCTTGTGTGTGCATTGTCTATGTGTTGTGTGTGCGTGCGTTGTCTATGTGTTGTGTGTGCATGCATGTTGTGTGTGTGTCGGTGTGCACGCACACGGGCATCTCGGTGCATCGATAGAGTCATTGATGGAATGAAAATAATTTCCAAACCCCCTCGGGGCTGACCAGGAATAAAATACTCCGGGAATATCCCTCAATGACCCCCCGGCGGCTGCTCGATACGCAGTCCAGGCTCTCGTCACCGGGTACGCGGGCAGCCATTATACAATAATTCGCGAAACATCGGGCTGTGTACTCACAATGTCGTTTTTATCCACCCTGGTCCCTACGACCTTCAGTCGAATTTCATCGTCTTGTTGGATAACAATGTCCTGGAGACAGAACCACAGGAGTTGGGAAGACCCACGGTTACGGTCAGGGTTTGGCAGCTGTGCCGAACACCGGCAGCGCTTCGAACACAATGAGGTGACCCACAGGGCACGGCACCGAGGCACAGTAGGAGACATCAGGTCACATAGCCACACGCTGGGCCACAAGAGTCGGGTTTTTAAGGAGCGTCCTAAAATATCGGAGCAGGATGGAGAGGTTTGGGAAGAGATTTCCAGGGACTGGGCGCCTAGTCAGCTGAAGGCACGGCTGTCAATGGTGGCTTAATTATAACTGGAGATGCACAGGAGGCCGGAATTGGAGGGAATGCAGAGTTCCCGGAGGGTTGTGGGAGACTGGAGATTACAGAGATAGGGAGGGTTGTAGGGCGGGAGGAGGTTACAGAGATAGGGAGGGTTGTAGGGGCCTGGAGGAGGTTACAGAGATAGGGAGGGGTGTAGGGGCTGGAGGAGGTTACAGAGATAGGGAGGGTTGTAGGGCGGGAGGAGGTTACAGAGATAGGGAGGGTTGTAGGGGCCTGGAGGAGGTTACAGAGATAGGGAGGGTTGTAGGGGCTGGAGGAGGTTACAGAGATAGGGAGGGATGTAGGGACTGGAGGAGGTTACAGAGACAGGGTGGGTTGGAGGAGGTTACAGAGATAGGGAGGGGGTGTAGGGGCTGGAGGAGGTTACAGAGATAGGGAAGGTTGTCGGGGCTGGAGGAGGTTACAGAGATAGGGAGTGATGTAGGGGCTGGTGGAGGTTACAGAGATGGGAGGGTTGTCGGGGCTGGAGGAGGTTAGAGATAGGGAGGATTGTCGGGGCTGGAGGAGGTTACAGAAATAGGGAGGGTTGTTGGGACTGGAGGAGGTTACAGAGATAGGGAGGGTTGTCGGGGCTGGAGAAGGTTACAGAGATAGGGAGGGTTGTAGGGGCTGGAGGAGGTTACAGGGATAGGGAGGGTTGTAGGGACTGGAGGAGGTTACAGAGATAGGGAGGGTTGTAGGGGCTGGAGGAGGTTACAGAGATAGGGAGGGTTGTAGGGGCTGGAGGAGGTTACAGAGATATGGAGGGCTGGAGGAGATTACAGAGATAGGGAGGGTTATGGGGCTGGAGGAGGTTACATAGATAGGGAGGAGGTTACAGAGATAGGGAGGGTTGTAGGGACTGGACGAGGTTACAGAGATAGGGAGGGTTGTAGGGACTGGAGGAGGTTACAGAGATAGAGAGGGTTGTCGAGGTTGGAGGTGAATACACAGATAGGGAGGGTTTTAGGGGCTGGAGGAGGTTACAGAGATAGGGAGGGTTCTAGGGGCTGGAGGAGGTTACAGAGATAGGGAGGGCTGGAGGAGATTACAGAGATAGGGAGGGTTGTCGAGGCTGGAGGTGAATACACAGATAGGGAGGGTTGTAGGGACTGGGAAGCCTACGGAAAGATTTGAAGGCATGGATGTGAATTTTAAAATCATGATGTTGCTTGACTGGGAGGCAAGTAGATCAGTGAACACGGAGCAGGACGTGCTGCGAATGATGACCTCCAGTTTACGGAGTGTAGAATATGGGCAAGCAGCCGGGAGAGGGTTGGAATAGTCGAATTTAGAATTAAAGACAGGGACGAGGATTCTCGCTCCCCCCTCGGATGATGAGCTAACTGTGGATAAGATGTTACATGCTCTGAACCCACCACGGGAGCCTGGGATCTACCAGGAGTCCCCACATCAGGGTGGCAGGCCACAAGACCGCAGTAGAGAGTCTTCAAAGGGGCCTCAATTGGTCTGCGCCTCTCTAGGGTTTAGTACAGCAGCTCAGATCATTATCAAGTGTGAATGGTTTCTGGAGGAGGAACAGGTTATAGATGACTGGCAAGGTCCCGGAGGTATACATATGTTAATATATCGTCGGGTGAGTTGGGGGGGGGGGGGGGGGGGGAGAGAGAAAGGGCAGACGGCCGACAACACAGAAGGCATAATCAAAGCACAACAAAGGCATAAACCCGAGGATCCAGGAGAAACAGTGACCACCTCGCAGCCTCGGACAGCGGACAGGCCAGTTTCCAGCCACCAAACAGGCCTTGGAGTCGAGGCAGTGCAGAAAACCTTCGTCACAGTAGTTTTAAAATATCTCCCCCGGACCAGGAAAACGCCGGTTCCCAGATTTGAGTACCATCCCTGTAACGGGAGTTTCAGGGAACAGGGAAGCGTTCAGGTAACCTCGATATGTTTGGTAACAAGGGATACATTCAATAGAAACGGTGCGTTTAGTAATTCATACATCCTAACCGTGTGAGAGTGGATTTGTCTTGTTTGCGTATATTTGTCTTTTCTTCAATAAATAGTATTTAATAATTGTTGCACGACGACTGGGCAATTTGTTCTCACTCGCCTAACGTCCGCATGGACTTGTTTAGTGGCGAATCGGGTGACTGGTCACCGAGGAGGTGGGAACCCAGGATAATTTCTCCCTTTCCTTGCTGGAGGCCTCCTGCAGGGTCTCTAATGGACTTTGGGCGGGGGAGGGGGAATAAACTTCAACCTGCAATCACATATTTTTGTTTTTAAATTTAGTGTACCCAATTAATTTCTTTTTTCCAATTAAAGGGCAATTTAGCGTGGCCAATCCACCTACCCTGCACATCTTTGGGTTGTGGGGGTGAGACCCATGCAGACACGGGGAGAATGTGCAAACTCCACACGGACAGTGACCCAGAGCCGGGATCGAACCCGGGACCTCGGCGCCGTGAGGCAGCAGGGGCTAACCCACTGCGCCACCCTGCCGCCCTACCATGCCACCTTGTTGATTCACCTGAGCAAGGAGCTGCGCTCCGAAAGCTCGTGTTTGAAACAAGCCTGTTGGACTTTAACCTGGCGTTGTAAGACTTCTTACTGTGCTCACCCCAGTCCAACGCCGGCATCTCCACACCTTGTTGATTGGTTAAGTATCTTGAGCACCTATAAAGAGGGGACTGCCTTTCGTGACCGGTGGGCACCGCGGGGAATGGCCCGCATCATCAATGATCTCCTGGAAATGATATTCTGGATTAGTTAGTTAAGTTTCCTTTTGACGTTTTTTTGTTCCAGTGCCTTACCCCTTCTCAATTTTGTGTCAATTTATTGATATTGTTGAAGATCGTTAAAAGAGAATGAAGAGGGCGCTAATTGGTTGATTAGTTTATATTGGCCATCCGGTGCAGAAGGGGAGGATAATTACTTGGTTGCTCAAAAGCGTACGGGAGCGAACGAGCTGAGAGACTGGGTTAGCGCACAGAGGGCAGACGGAGGTAATGTTGCATTCTGTAACCAAACCAGTTCCCATCCAGATTCACGGTTCACAAGCTGGCTGGGCAGCCATTTCTCAACGGGAAGCACAACTCATCCGGCGCAAACGTACCTCATCGCTGGTCTTGTAACAGGGAGGGTTTGAATTGGGATCAAACTCCATTTCTGACGGAATTGACTGTAAGGAGAGAGAAGAGGGCGACAGATTTAGCGGCAGACGCGGCAATTGTACTCTTTCCCCCCCCCCCCCCCCCCCCCCAGTGGCCCGACCCGCGAGGAATCGCAGTCCGCAGGAGCGAGCAGCCGCCTGCAAGCTTCAGCTTCGTCGTGAGGCCCCAGCGGGCTATCAGACTGCGGACGCCGTCACAACGCCCGTCTGGCACAGGGCCACATGGGATTTTCGTAGCGGATGTCCCCAACAAACCTACCCTTTCCCTGGCAGACATGAGCGAGGGAAGGGGGCTCATGCCCGCATGTCTGCAGTGACTCCTGCCCACCCCAGTATCTTCCTGCCGTTATTATCGAGGTGCACGTGTCAAGAACTTACAGCCAGTCGATCCCAGGAGCTCCGAGCCGAACTCAAACGGTCACCCGACCCTGCGGGGGAAGACTATGCACTCTCTACTGATGTTTAAATATCGCCCACCCTCCCTGACAATCGTCCCTCAGTCAACATTGCTGCCGACCAGTGGCCGCTGCCTCTGAAAATAAATGAACTCCCAAAGATGCAGGCATTGCTGGAGAGCTCAGCATTTAGAATAGAATCACTACAGTGCAGAAGGCGGCCATACGGTCCATCTACCCTCTGAAAGGGCACCCAGCCGAGGGTCAGGCCCCCGTCCTATCCCCGTTACCCCCCACCTAACCTAACATTTTGGACACCAAGGGGAAATTGATTACGGCCAATCCACCTACCGCTTGAAGGGGTTTTGCTACACCAGAGACCACTTTGGAGGGTAGTTAAAGAGTGGGTAACATGCGGGGAACCGCGGTCACACAGGGGGGGGGGGGATTTCTTTCCTTGAGCGAAGGACTCAGTGAACAGTTTGAGGACAATTAGACAGCCTTACATTAAGTATCCCCTCTCTCCCAACCAACTTTTTAATGTTTCAGGGTTCCCCCCGCCCTAAGAAAATGAACTGAATTTGCATTGTCAAACTGCGAAGAAGGGATTCTAATCCCGGCTCTCTGGATTTCTGCATCAGCCATCGCTGGATAAGAGGAACGATCCTTTCAAATTGTCAAATTGGGCAGCACGGTAGCATGGTGGATAGCACAATCGCTTCACAGCTCCAGGGTCCCAGGTTCGATTCCCGGCTTGGGCCACTGTCTGTGTGGAGTCTGCACATCCTCCCCGTGTGTGCGTGGGTTTCCTCCGGGTGCTCCGGTTTCCTCCCACAGTCCAAAGATGTGCGGGTTAGGGTGGGTTGGCCGTGATAAATTGCCCTTAGTGTCCAAAATTGCCCTTAGTGATGGGTGGGGTTACTGGGTTACGGGGATAGGGTGGAGGTGTTGACCTTGGGTAGGGCGCTCTTTCCAAGAGCCGGTGCAGACTCGATGGGCCGAATGGCCTCCTTCTGCACTGTAAATTCTATGAAAAAAAAACTCACGTGTCTGGAGATGAAGCAGGACATGGGCCCGATTTCTGTGAAAAGTCCGACCTGTGGTACGAGAATAAGAACCCAGTCAGACTGACAGGAACCCTGGACAGCGACCGAGTTGCTGAATAAAGAGACAGTTACAGAGCGAGGGACCTGCTGTCGGAGGATGTCAGCTAACCAGGGCTCGATACGGTTAGTGAGTAATCCTTCCACTGCTCGACGGTGGACACTCCACAGTTCATTCAACTGAATCTCTGAAAGATTCTGCCAGGACCGACAAAGGAATAACTGTATTTAGAAAGAAGGATTATTCCCTCTGTAAACGTGGAAGGGGAAGGGAAGAATTGGGGATATACACAAGTGGATGGGGGAGCAAGGAGGTGAGCAGATGGGGACGATCAGGGAGAAATGGGGAGTCGGGAGGGGAGATCAATTGGGGAGTATGAGTATGGAGTGAGGCACTGCGAAGGGTAAAGGGAACCTCCTCTTGTGCGAGGATGAGCCGGATACAGTTTAAGGTGGTGCGCAGGGTGCATATGACCCGGGTGAGAATGAGTGGATTCTTTCAGGGGGTAGCAGATGAGTGTGAGAGGTGTGGGCGGGGGGGCCAGCGAATAACGCGCACATGTTTTGTGGTTGTGAAAAATTGGGAAGATTCTGGGCGGGAGTGTTCGCGGTCTTAGCCAGGATAGTGGAGGAGGGAGTGGACCCGGACCCTTTGGTGGGGCGATATTTGGGGTTTCAGAGAAGCCGGAGCTCACGGAGAGGAGGAAGGCCGATGTCGTGGCCTCCGCTGGAGTGGCGGTCGGCATCGCCACCGGGGTGTAAGCCACAGCCTCAGGATGACCCAGGATCAGGATGGGACCGCTCAAGGACAGCTCCTCCGGCAATGCAGCAGCTCCTCGGCACTGCAGAGGATGCTGCTGAGCTTGGTCCCTGGCGTGGGGTTGGAACCCGCCACTTTCTGACCGAGGGGCAGAATTGCCGGCAACGCCGAGCTCAGATTTTAACGGTGAAACCGCAAAAAAAAAGGCCCCGTGCCAACTCGAGGGCAAGAAAAGACCGCCAAAGTGACTTGGCCAAATACGTCCTCCCACTCCAGCCATTAATCAACCTCCTCCTGCCCCTCCGGCCAATCAATTAACCCCCTCCCCCGGTCAATTAACCTCGCCCTCCCGGGTCAATTATCCTCTCCCCCACCCCCCACCCCATTATTTCCCCCCATTAACCTCCACCACCGACCAATTAACCCACTCCTCCCCCCCAGCCAATTAACCGCCCCCCGGATAATTCACCTCCCCCATCCCCCCCCCCCATCCCCCCCCCCCCTCCCCATCCTCCCCCCCCCCCCCCCCCCCCCCCCCCCCCCCTCCCCATCCTCCCCCCCCCCTCCCCCATCCGGTCATTTAGCTTTCCAGAAGTGTAAGAGCAAACAGAAGAGGGAGAAAAAGCTTCACTGAAAGGCTTGATCTGACTCCACGCTGGGATTCTGGGGAGTGAGTCTCCCCGGACGTCCAGTTACCTTGTTGACCTGAGTGACCACAGCGTCGACCACCTCCCCTTTGAAGGGCCGGAAGACTATGGCCTTGTACTTGACGGGGTAGAGTACAAATCCCCGGCCTGGCTGGATCACCCCGGCTCCGATGTTGTCTATGGTGGTGACAGCGATGACAAACCCGTACCTGTGGAGAGACCACATTGAACAGCAAGGCTGCAGTTTACAGCGGCAGACACTCCAGAGCAGCACACAGGCCCGTATGAGACACAGGGCAGTGGGGTGGGGGGTGCACCGGGTCAGAGTATGGAGCTCCCCGGCGTTTTCGGGATAAAATGCGCGGGTCTGCCTCGATGCTTGGCGGCCAGCAAATCGATTTAAGTGCCGCCCCAACCCAAAAAAAGGTGGCCGGAAATGGTTTCAAGATGGCCGACGGAGGTTGCGGATCAGGCTTTGCCCCCCCCCCCCCAACCAACCAAAGTATCGAGGCACCGGTCACGCCCGACAAATCTGCAACGGGGGAGGGGGGGGGCAGAGAAAACTCTACAAGGTCACTCTAAAAGCCCCCGTAAATAAACACAACATCCCCACTGATACGGAGGAAATCGCTTGCCCCAGAACGCACAATGTGGATTAGAGTAATCCGCGCAGTGGTTAGCACTGCTGCCTCACGGCGCCAGGGACCCGGGTTCGATTCCGGCCTCGGGTGACTGTCTGTGCGGGCGGAGTCTGCACGTTCTCCCCCCGTGTCTGAGTGGGTTTCCTCCGGGCGCTCCGGTTTCCTCCCGCAGTCCAAAGATGTGCCGGTTAGGCGGGGTAACGGGGATAGGGCGGGGGTAGGCCCAGGCCGGGTGCTCTTTCGGAGGGCCGGTGCAGACCCGACGGGCCAAGTGGCCTGTAGGAATTCTGCGAGGGCGCCAGCCGCCTCGAGCGGCACCGGGTGGAGCATGTGGCGGCCAAGCGCAGGCAGCGGAAAGAACGCGCAGAATCCAGAGCGTCTCACCCACCCGCCACTTCAATCCCCATCTGTGGCAGACTGCCGCTCCAGGATTGGTTATACTCCCCCCCCCCCCCCCCCCCCCCCCGCCCCCGCCATCCTCGACCCGCAGGCACTGTCAAAGATGAAGGAGGAGTAATCCAGAGGCCCAAGCTAATGTTGTGGGGACATAGGTTCAAATCCCACCACTATTCGGGCGTTGGAATTTAAATTCAATTAATAAAATCTGGAATGATTAAGCCAGGTTCATTCATGGTGACCGAGAAACTATCATCGATTGTCGTGTAAAAAAAAAAAACATCTTGTTCACTCATGTCCCCTTTTGGCAAAGGGGGAAATCTGCCGTCCGTACCCCGGTCTGGCCTACACGTAACTCCAAATCCCCCCCCAACACACACACACACAGCAATGTGGTCGACTTTTAATCCCCCCCCCCGCTGAAATGGGCCGAGCGGGACACTCAGTCCGAGGGGATGGACTACAAATGCTTGTCCAGCGACGCCCATCTCCCACGAAAATCGGCGGGCGGCGCGTGGCGCAGTGGTTAGCACTACTGCCTACGGCGCTGAGTACCCAGGGTTTGAATCCCGGCTCTGGGTCACTGTCCGTGTGGAGTTTGCACATTCTCCCCGTGGGTTTCACCCCCCACAACCCAAAGATGTGCCGGGTAGGTGGATCGGTCGCGCTAAATTGCCCCTCAATTGGAAAAAAAATAAGAATAATTGGGCACACTAAATTTAAAAACTCCCGTAAAATCTTTTTCTTTTGAAGTCTAAAGTTCTGCCGCCCTGTATCCGGAAAGAATATATTTTGAGAACCGGTTCGCAAGTTCCACATTCTCCCCACTCTCTGGGGATAGAACATAGAGCATAGAACAGTACAGCACAGAACAGGCCCTTCAGCCCTCAATGTTGTGCCGAGCCATGATCACCCTACTCAAACCCACGTATCCACCCTATACCCGTAACCCAACAACACCCCCTTAACCTTACTTTCATTAGGACACTACGGGCAATTTATCATGGCCAATCCACCTAACCCGCACATCTTTGGACTGTGGGAGGAAACCGGAGCACCCGGAGGAAACCCACGCACACAGGGGGAGGACGTGCAGACTCCACACAGACAGTGACCCAGCCGGGAATCGAACCTGGGACCCTGGAGCTGTGAAGCATTTATGCTAACCACCATGCTACCCCCAAATAGGGCTGGGGACTGTGCTATTTCGAAGCCCTCCAGTCTGTGCTCTTCCCCAAGAGAGGAGACAATCTCTCGGTATCCACGCTCACGAAAAACCTTTCAGGATCTTAAAGATCTCCACCTCCTCAGCCCTGAGTCAGCCAGAGGTGGGAGTCCTACCCAGAGCCGATGCTCGGGCAACAAAATGGACAATAGATTTCTGCCGTGCCTGCAATAGGCTCCAAGAATGGCGAGGGTGCGTGTGGGGTGTGATCGCTGTGGACAGCGCAACCGGATAAAAGACGGCACATTTTTGTACACCGGAAGCGTACAGACTCGAGGTTCATGACTGCGTACGTCACTCACTTCCCAGTGCAGGTTCCCTCGACCTCAGTGAACAGCTTCTGCTTGACGGTGTTGAGCAGATTCGGACCAAAATACCGAGGGTGCAGCAGGATCTCGTGCTCCAAAGAAATCTGAAAAGATGAGAGGGGCACCCAAATATTTAAAAGTGTCACGGGTACACATGACCGGAATTTCACAGGATTCAACCGTTCCGAGTTCCCCAAAGCCTATCGATTGCGGTCGTGAATATACTTGGGGTAGTGGAGGAGACGGTCTGCGAGGGGGTAGGGGACAGGGGAGATTAATTGGCTAAGGGATGACGGAGCCAGGTCAAAAAGGAGGTGGCGCTACGTGGGGCGGCACAGTCACACGATGGTTAGCACTGTTGCTTCACAGCGCCAGGGACCCGGGTTCGATTCCCGGCGTGGGTCACTGTCTGTGCGGAGTCTGCACATTCTCCCCGTGTCATAAGAGCAGAATTAGGCCACTCGGCCCATCGAGTCTGCTCCTCCATTCAATCATGGTTGATATTTCCTCCGGTTTCCTCCCACGAAGTCCCGAAAGACGTGCTGTTAGGTGAATCGGACATTCTGAATTCTCCGTGTACCCGAACAGGCGACAAGGGGATTTTCACAGTAACGTCATTGCGCCGTTCATACATCAGAGAACTTACAGTGCAGAAGGAGGCCATTCGGCCCATCGAGTCTGCACCAGCCCTTGTAAGTGCACCCCACTTAAGCTTACACCTCCACCCTAACCCCGCAACCCAACTTAACCTTTTTTGAATGCCAAGGGCAATTTAGCACGGCCAATCCACCTAACCTGCACATCTTTGGACATTAAAGGGGCAATTTAGCACGGCCAATCAACCTAACCTGCACATCTTTGGACATTAAGGGGCAATTTAGCATGGCCAATCCACCCAACCTGCACATCTTTGGACACTAAGGGACAATTTAGCACGGCTAATCCACCTAACCTGCACATCTTTGGACACGAAGGGCAATTTAGCACGGCCAATCCACCTAACCTGCACATCTTTGGGCTGTGGGAGGAAACCGGAGCATCCGGAGGAAACCCACGCAGACACGGGGAGAGCGTGCAGACTCCGCATAGACAGCGACCCAAGCCAGGAATCGAACCCGGGACCCTGGAGCTGTGAAGCAACTGTGCTAACCACTGTGCTGCCCTGTTAATGCAAGCCTACTTGTGACACTAATAAAGATTATTATTATTAGGACAGCACGGTAGCATTGTGGATAGCACAATCGCTTCACAGCTCCAGGGACCCAGGTTCGATTCCAGCTTGGGTCACTGTCTGTGCGGAGTCTGCACATCCTCCCCGTGTGTGCGTGGGTTTCCTCCGAGCGCTCCGGTTTCCTCCCACAGTCACAAAGATGTGCAGGTTAGGTGGATTGGCCGCGATAAATTGCCCTTAGTGTCCAAAATTGCCCTTAGTGTTGGGTGGGGTTACTGGGTTATGGGGATAGGGTCGGGTGCTCTTTCCAAAAGCCGGTGCAGACTCGATGGGCTGAATGGCCTCCTTCTGCACTGTAAATCCTATGAAAAAACAAATGGGAGATGGGTCTAGATAAGGCAGATGGAATATAATGCAGGAAAATGTGAAATCGTGCACCTTGGTAAGAAGAATAAAGAAGCTGAATATTATTTAAATGGAGGGAGATGGCAGAAAGCACCGAGGGATTTAGGGGTCGCCGTGCGTAAATCACCAAAGCGGCACGCGGCGGATTGACGTTTCAGGCCGACGATCCATCACCAGGAATTTTGAAACCTCTACGCTGGACGTAAAAGTTCCACGGCCGCCATTCAGGCCCCCATCCTGGAGCCAACGCCCGGATAGGTCGGGACGGCTGCCCGTCAGATGAAACCTCCGCCTGGATAGGTTGAGCCGGCTGCCAGTCAACTGACACCACTGCCCACGGCCACCCGGATAGGTCCAGACAGTTGCCAATCAAGTATTATCACCGCCCAGATTGGCCAAGACCAGTGTCAATCAAGTATTATCACTGCCCACCACCGCCTGGATTGGTCGAGACCGCTGCCAATCAGGTAGCATCACAGCCCAACATCACCCGGATTGGTCGAGATACCTGCCAATCAAGTATTATCACCGCCCACCGCCACCCAGATTGGGCGAGACCAGTGCCAATCAAGTATCACCGCCACACGGTTTGGCTGAGACCAGTTGCAATCAAGTATTATCGCCGCCCAGATTGGACGAGACCGCTTCCAATCAGGTCGCACCACCGTCCAACGCCGCCCTGATTGGTTGAAATGCCTATCAGTCAACTGACATCGCCGCCCACCAGCTGCCCGGATTGGTCGGGATGGCTGCCCATCAAACGACATGGCTGCCCAGCAGCGCCGGGATTGGTCGGGACAGCTGTCAGTCAGCCGACGTCACCGCCCACCTCGCGGTCGGCCGCGCGTAAAACAAAAGACGACTTTCTTTTAAAAACGTCGAACAAAAGCTTACGTGATAGAACATGGCGGCGGCGACGCGATCTCAGTCTCCTCCGTTCGGTCGGGGCGGGGTAACCAGAAGCAGTGCAGCCGTCCGGGAAAAGCGCGAGTGCGGGAGCCCAGCCGGTAACCAAACGTCGGGCCGCCCAAGAGGCCTGGGGCGGATGGGCGACGTCATGGCGTCCGATGGTGACGTCATCGCGTCCGATGGGCGACAGCATACCGCCCCACGCGCGTCCCCTCCAGCCCCGCCCCCGCGCACGTCGCCCCGCCCCCTCCCAGCACGTGATGCGGCTGCCCCGCCCTCCCCGCCAACGGCCGTCCGCCTGACGGCCGCGGCCGCCATTTTGTTCCCTCAGCCAAAAGTTCGACGCCCGCCAGGGAGGAGAGCTCTTCTCCCCCCCCCCTCCTCTCTTTCCCCCCCCCCTGCATAAAAGAGCCCCCTCTTGGCTTACCTGTGGTGGTCTGATGCCATCAGGCTGGTTATGGGGCGGTTATGAGTCGGCCACGTTGGCGGTGTGGGGCGCGAGCGGGGTTGACGTCGCACAGGCCGGGGCCAGGACGGAGGATTTCGCCCCCCCCCCCCAACACCTCGCACTTACTCTCCCAAAAGCACCGGCGACGCCACGATCGAGCAAGACGGGTGTCGCAGGAACGCCGGAATCAGCGGGGAATTCGACATCCCCCCCCCCCACGAGGGCAGAGCGACGTCGACTGCACACGCGTGGCTGTAAAAGCTCCCTTGGCCCGCAAGCGGCCCGCCACCTGAGCCGCGAAGTCCTCCGTCCGCCCGCCGTGCAAGCCGGCCTGACTTCATCGAACGACAAACCGACCATGAGCCGGCCGCTGCATCATTCCGGATCTCATTCGACGAATTTAAATTCCGCCGGCCGCCGGGCCGGGATTCGAGCCCGATTCCGCCCCCTCAAGATTTTTTAAATTTTGTTTTTATAAATTTAGTGTACCCCATTCATTTTTTCCAATTAAGGGGCAATTTAGCGTGGCCAATCCTCCTAGCCCGGACATCTTGTGGGGGCGAAACCCACGCAAACACGGGGTGGATGTGCAAACTCCACACAGACAGTGACCCAGGGCCGAGATTCGAACCTGCGACCTCGGCGCCGTGAGGCAACAGGGCTAACCCACTGCACCACCGTGCTGCCCCCCCCCCTCCTGATTTTTAAAAGAATTGAATTTATGTTCCGCTCATGTGGGGTTTGGACTCGGGTCCCTCAGGGTATTGGGCGAGGCCCCGAAATTACTCGTTCGGTGGAATTACCGTCTCCCCCTGTCGAGTGAGATAAGATCCTTGGCCGGCGAAGGAGTCAGAAGTTATAGAACAGTACAGCACAGAACAGGCCCTTCGGCCCTCGATGTTGTGCCGAGCTTTGTCCGAAACCAAGATCAAGTTATCCCACTCCCTGTCATTTTGGCGTGCTCATTGTGCCTATCCAATAACCGCTTGAAAGTTCCTGAAGTGTCCGACTCCACTATCACAGCAGGCAGTCCATTCCACACCCTAACCACTCTCTGAGTAAAGAGCCTACCTCGGACATCCCTCCTATATCTCCCACCCTGAACCTGAAAGTTATGCCCCCTTGTAACAGCTACATCCACCCGAGGAAATAGTCTCTGAACGTCCACTCTATCTACCCCCCTCATCATCTTATAAACCTCCATTAAGTCGCCTCTCATCCTCCTTCACTCCAATTAGAAAAGCCCTCGCTCCTCCAACCTTTCCTCATAAGACCTACCCTCCAATCCAGGCAGCATCCTGGTAAATCTCCTTTGCACCCTTTCCAATGCTTCCACATCCTTCCTATAATGAGGTGACCAGAACTGCACACAATACTCCAAATGTGGTCTCACCAGGGTCCTGTACAGTTGCAGCATAACCCCACGGCTCTTAAACTCAAGCCCCCCTGTTAATAAAACGCTAACACACTATAGGCCTTCTTCACAGCTCTATCCGCTTGAGTGGCAACCTTCAGAGATCTGTGGACATGAACCCCAAGATCTCTCTGTTCCTCCACATTCATCAGAACCCTGCCGTTGACCCTGTAATCCGCATTCAAATTTGTCCCACCAGATCGGCCATGATCCTATCGGATGGCGGGGCAAGTCGAGTGGTGCTCCCTAATTCGTGGGGTGGACGAGCGAAACACAATGAACGTTTGAGTCCAATATAACTCGAGGTCAGAAGACGATCTGGAAAGTTCCTCTCTGATAATCAAAACCAGTCCAGGAGACCGTGTGGAGCAGGCTCTTGATAATCCAGTATTTCACCAACCTTTTAATGAGACGGAATCCGTAAGAATCACTGCCATCCATGAGTTGGAGGGTGCATCCAGGGTGTTAGGGAGGGAATTCTAGGATGACCCAGCAGCGACAAACATCCAAATCAGGATGGTGTGGGGCTTAGAAAGGGACATTGAAATGATAATGATGTTACCAGCGCCCCCACCCCCTCCCCGGTTAACCCACTGCCCTTCTTGTGGGTTTGGATGGTCCTGTCAAAGAAGTCCAGACGAGTTTCAGCAGTGCATCCTGTAAATAGCACACAGCGGCCTTGATGCATTGGTGGTGGGAGGAGTGAATGTTTAAGGTGGTGGATGGGCTGCTGATGGAGCGGAGCCCCCGCACGGGGGCATCATTTCAGAGGCCAGGGCTCTCCGGCATGCACAGCGAGACCTTGAGGCCGCAGTTGCAGGCAATACCTTGACCAAAGGTGGCCCTTTTACAATCAAATGCTGATTTTTGTGGCTTTCTCTTTGATACTGCAGTGATGGAGACTCTCGGGGAGATGGTGCCTGGATTTGTCCCTACCTGCATTATTGCTTATCAGGAGGAGAATGTAAAGGAGGCGCCTGGCCCACCAGAGGAACGAGTCGAACCTCCAAGACCAAGGGGCAGGAGGTCCTCCTCCAGGCATAGAGGATGATCCTCAGGGAGCTGTCATTTGTAGGCGCCAAGCTAGACCCCAGATACATAGACGTTGGATGCGTTATCTACAGATGAGCAAATACCAGAGTTGCCAATGCTTGTGCATGTCAAGGGATTTGGTCACTTACATTTGCTGGATTTGGTGCCAAGGGGAATGGGAGAAGGCCCATTGCCGGTGTCAAAGCACTGGAATTTGCTGGGATTTCTGGGTTTCCAGATGTGCAGAATGCCATCGGCTACACCCACGTGGCTATACACGCTCCCTGGTAACAAGCAGTCCAGCAACTCAAAACGCAGTGGCTCTTCCGGTCCACTGCAGCGCTGCGCCTGGATGGGCTGTTAGAGCTGTCGGCAAATCAGATGAGGACTTCCTTCAAAGTGTGGCTGGATGCCCTGCCCGCTGCCAACCATTTGACTCTGTAATGCAGACTGTCAAGACACCCGTGAGCTAGGCAGCAGCGGTTAAAGCAAGCCCAAATGTTCCAGAATGGCAGTCCTGTTTTTAAACAAAAACGACTTTTAACTGTTTACAGAATTCAGCAGCGTCAGTGTTTTTTTTCCAGAATCGATGCATCACTTTAGTGTCGTATTGGCAGTACTGAAGGATATCGAGTGGCTCTGAAGGGAGTCACAAGACACTTCTGATCTCTGAGCTTGGCCCACCCGGTGACACTGCGTCTCCACAGTCCTGGCTTCCTTTCCCAATTAACACCCCAACCAAAATTCGTCCATTGCACCCCCAACCTACATTCAACTCCAGACAGTTCTTCACCCCCCCCCCCCCCCTCCCCCCCCCCCCTCCCCCCGGCAGCATCCCTTCAGTGCAGAAGGAGGCCATTCGGCCCATTGAGCCTGACAGAGCGCTCCACCACAAGCTCACTCCCCACAACCTAACCTGCACATCTTTGGACACTAAGGGGAAATTTAGCAGAGCAAATCCACCTCACCCGCACATCTTTGGACCGTGGGAGGTAACCGCAGCCCCCGGAGGAAACCCACGCAGACATGGTGGGGGTGGGGGGGGAATGTTGCAAACCCCGCACTGATGTCACGGGGATTAGCTACCTGCCTCGTGACTCTCTCTTCCCTCCGCCTTTTGGATGCTGTGTTTCAGTGGAATCATCTCGAAACAACATGGATGAGTCAGAGTCACTTGACCCCGTGCTTCAAATTGAATCAGCCTTCGTAATTGAGTTAAGCACTGTGTTTCCGTACCTCGTGCCGCATCACTGTTCAATGTTGCATCGAATGGGACTAATTTAACATGTCAGATATAATTCTTTTAAACATTGCAGTTTCCCCAGGCAGACCAGGGAGGCTCCAAGACTGAGCTCGGATTTTTTTGCTGAGTTAGGCCGCCTCACCGGGACCAACAACCGACTGGACTCTCCGTGTCACCGGCTGGAAACGTGGAAGCATGTGGATATCAGGCAAGGATGGTGATGCCAACAGCAGTTGAATATCCTTAATTATCACGCATAGCCTCGGTATCCATGAGCGTCATTATCCCAGCACTGTCCTCCTTAGATTTACAAATTGTGCCAGGGCACTGGAAGGTAACAAATGAATCTTTGTTCCAAGATAAGGTTATGCCAATTAACAATAGACGAGTTAGTCTAATACTGTATTAGTCGAGGGGAAATTCTTAGGCTTCATCGTTCAAGATCGAATTAGAGAATGTTTGAAATGTGAGGGATAACTTAGGATACATTTATTGGGAGCATTTGAAGAAGTGGTCACGTGGGTCGATGCTGTGGATATAGAATGTGTGGACCTTCAGAAGGCATTTGTTACGTTGCCTCACAGGGGGGTTTCTGGGGATGTCCATTCGGCTGGAGCCGTGTCCACTGGTGGCCATTTCTGGCGAGCTGGACTTGCCCGTGCTGCGGGCGGGGGGGGGGGCGAAGGCGGAAGTCTCGGCCTTCGCTTCGCTAATAGCCCGGAGGCGAAGTCTTGCCTGGGTGAAGGCTCCGACCTAGTTCGGGGGGAGCCTGATGGAGTTTCTGTATCTTTTTTTTTAAATTTAGAGTACCCAATTATTTTTTCCAATTAAGGGGCAATTTAGTGTGGCCAATCCACATACCCTGCACATCTTTTGGGTTGTGGGGGTGAAACCCACGCAGGCACGGGGAGAATGTGCAAACTCCACACGGACAGTGACCCAGGGCCGGGATTCGAACCCGGGTCCTCAGCGCCGTAGGCAGCAATGCTAACCACTGTGCCACCGTGCTGCCCCGAGTTTCTGTATCTTGAGGAGATCAAGGATGCCATGAGGGGCTCCGTGGGCGGATTTTACTCACGGTGGCAGCTGTTCATTGCCTCATTGCTTTTCACACGGTGTTGGTTACCGTCAGCTGTTGGGTTGTGGGGGGGGGGGGGGGGTTGGTCAGTCTATTAGGGTCTTCTAAGTTGGGTGGGAGCCTTGTGGGGGTGATAGTTTTGGTATAAAACTGGGTTGTGTTGTGTTGGGGTTGCTTTTGTAATGTTGAAAACTTTGTTCACAGAATAATACAGTGTAGAAGAGGCCGTTCGGCCCATCGAGGTGCATGGAAAACACCCCGCCTGCCTATCTAATCCCATTTGCCAGCAACTGGCCCATAGCCTTGTTTGAATAGAAATATTTTAAAAACTAAATATAAACGGTAATATAATCAACACTTGGGAGAAGCACTGAGGGTGCAGAATGCACTCTGGGTGGGGGGGACTTCAATGTCCATCAGCAAGAGTGTCTCAGTAACACCACCACAAACCAAGCTGGCCGGCCCCTAAAGGACAATAGCTGCTAGAGTGGGACTGCGGCAGGTGGTGAGGGAACCAACAAGAGGGAAAAACATAGGTGGCCTAATCCTCACCAACCTCCCTGCCGCAGGTGCCCACAGACCTTGTGGAGACAAAATCCCACCTCCACACGAAATAACTCGCCATTGCGCTGTGCGGCACTACCACCGTGCTAAGTGGGATAGACTTTGAAAAGATCTGGCAACTCAAGACAGAGGATCCATGAGGTGCTGTGGGCCATCAGCAGCAGCAGAAATTGTGCTTAACCACAATCTATAACCTCGAGGCCTGGTGTGACCCCACTGTACCATCATGGCAATGCCAGCTGGAAGGGGCATGCCAGGGTATGGGGGGGGCAGGGACGCCCTGACATTGAGTTGGGGCTTGAGGAGGGTTCAGGGGTCACGTCGGGGGCTTGCGAGATCAGGACACCATTTTAAAATGGCGACCGACGAGTGGGGCTCCTCATTGCAGGAAGCGGAGCTAAGTGTGGCCTTGGCCATGCGTTCCACCCTGAGGCCCCGTATCTAACCGGAGCCACGTTAGATAGTGTGTTTCTCAGTACTGTGAGTGTCAGGACGCACGTGTCTAAACATGCTTGCTATGGGACATGGTTCCCTTTGGTTCGATTGTGCCACACGATTTAATGCCATTCTCCTGCCTTTCCCCCCTACCCCTGCAAATTGTTTCTATTCAAGTACTCATCTGATGCCCTCTTCAAAGCCTCGATTGAAGCTTCCTCCACCACACCTCCAGACAGTGCATTCCAGATCCAAACCACTCACTGTGAGAAAAGGTTTTTTTAATCACATCAATTTTTGCAAATGATCTTAAATCTATATCCCTCTGGATCCTTTTTACGAGCGGGAAGGGTTTCTCCCTGTCTACTCTGTCCAGCCCCCTCATGATTTTGAACAGATCGAATCTCCTCATAGCTTTCACTCCGAGGGGAACAGTCCCAACCCTCCCCAATCTATCCTCACAGCTGAAGTTTCTCATCCCTGGCACCATTCTTGTAAACCTCTTCTGCGCTCTCTCCAATGCATTCACATCCTCCCTGTAGTGTGGCACCTGGAACGGCGCACAATTGTCCAGCTGCCTTGTATAAGTTAACACAGAGGCCATGGAGAGCGGAGTGGGACTAATTCTGGAGTGCTCCGGTGAATAGATGCCACTGACATGATGTAATGGGGCCACGTGGTCCCTCTACTGTAAATTGCACTGGCCTTTAAGTCAACGGGAACTCAGATTTCTGTAACCCATTCGTATAGCATGTTGAGAAAATGGGTACCTCATGTGTGAAAGGGAAGCCAGTACCTGCCTTGTTGATTTAGCCTAAAACTTTCGAGTGTGTTGTGTTGCTGGAGCATGCAGTGATGACTGGAAGATTGCAGGAGCATGTGCCAACCAGATGAGATTCCTCTCTGCAGACGTGGCCATAAAGAATCTCCCTCGTCTATAGAACTGCTGCCTTACTTTTAGATGTGCTCTCTTGTGGTCGCTATCGTTTTTCTTTTGTCATGTAACCTTGAATCAGCCTCCGTGAACATTTAGCATGGAAATCTTGTGTGTAGTTCCCTGTAACGGGGTCGTTCCAAGTTATGGCCAACACATGGTGAAATGCAGAGGTTTTGCCGGCTCTTAACTTTCATGACCTTTTTTCTTAAAACTTAAGAGCACCCAATTCTTTTTTTTTTTCCCCAATCAAGGGGCAATTTAGCGTGGCCAATCCGCCTAACCCTGCACAACCTTTTGGGTTGTGGGGGTGAGACCCACGCAGACACGGGGGGGGGGGGGGGGGGGGGAGTGTGCAAACTCCACACGGACAGTGACCCGGGGGCCGGGATTGAATCCGGATCCTCAGCGCCGTGGGGCGGCAACGCTGACCCCCTGTGCCACCCGTTCCGCCCCTTACTTTGTTGACCTCCTGCCTGTAATAATAAAAGTAATTATATTCATCAGTACCACCGGTTGGTTGGTTTGAAGGTGAATTTCTGCGGGTGTCATCGCACCCTGCTGTCCCAAAACGCGTGCGTCGCGTACACTTTGGGAGCCCAGCCATGGTGCCGCCCCCCTCCTGCCAACTTCACTATCAACCTTTTGAGTTCCCTCGATGGGTCAGTGGGTAAACGTGTTTCCTGGTGGGGATGTGGTTCTGAGCCAAGGAAACCAGGGAAGATCTTAGATTCATGCTAAGGAAGCAGATCTTGATTTGGCTTCCATGAGATCAAAAGAAAAACCATCCCAGTGTTCCTTGCTCCTTATTCAGTGATCGTTTTTGGTCATTGTGTGGACGGTGTATGAGGGCCATTTGATTTGGCCAAGGAGCCCTTCCCAAAGGCCCTCAGTGCTGTCCAGAATCACTTGTCAAGCAGTGTCATTTGGCAAGTCATGAAAGGGCAGCTGGCCCCTTCCAAGAAAATGCTCCGCTCCACTTTTTTTATTCATTCATGGCATTGCTGGCTGGGCCAGCATTCATTGCCCATCGCTACCCGCCCTTGAGAAGGTGGTGGAAATGGGCCTCTGTAGTCTTGTCCTCCCTCAAATGGATAAAACTCCTTTCGAGGTTTATTACTTCCAGTGCACCTGAAGGCCTGTATTTTCGTACTTCTTTTTGCGACTTCTGAACCATGCATCAGTCCAAACCCCATTCCTAATACAGGGGGGTTTGAGGGGGGGGTTCAAGATTTGCAAACATTGATGCAGTGCGGCGGGAAAAGTGTAGGTGCGGAGGCGAGCTGGTTAGAAGGCCCACTTTTATTCTCAGAGACTGCAACCCAGCTTCCAATATTGTTCTAAATTCTCCCCCTCCCCCCATCATACTCCCCATGCCCCCTCTTAGCCCCCCACCTCTCATGTCCCCCATACTCCCTGTGTCTCCAATGCCCCTTCAATATCCCTTTTAAAAAAAAATTTAGATACCCAATTAATTTTTTTGAATCAAAGGACAATTTAGTGTGGTCAATCCACCTACCCTGCACATCTTTGGGTTGTGGGGGCAAAACCCACGCAAACTCAGGGAGAATGTGCAAACTCAACGCAGACAGTGACCCAGAGCCAGGATCGAACCTGGGACCTTGGCGCCATGAGGCTGCAGGGCTAACCCACTGCGCCACCGTGCTTCCCTCAATATCCCTTTCATATTGCATCTGCATCCTCCTTCGCCATTCACCCAGTATTCACAATGGGCAGACCTCAAGATGTCTTTGAAATACACATGAAAAAAAACTCAATTATTTTAACAGAGGACAGCATGATGGCACACTGCTGCCTCACAGCGTCAGGGACTCCGGTTCAATTCCGGCCTCGGGTGACTGTGTAGAGTTAGCATGTTTTTCCACTGTCTGCGTGGGTTTCCGCCGGGTGTTCCAGTTTCCACCCATAGTCCAAAGATGTGCAGGTTAGGTGGATTGGCCGTGATAAGTTTCCCCTTAGTGTCCAAAGATGTGCAGGTTAGGTGGATTGGCCGTGCTAAATTGTCCCTTAGTGTGCAAAGATGTGCAGGTTAGGTGGATTGGCCGTGCTACATTGTCCCTTAGTGTCCAAAGATGTGCAGGTTAGGTGGATTGGCCATGCTAAATTGCCCCTTAGTGTCCAATGATGTGCAGGTTAGGTGGATTGGCCGTGCTAAATTGACCCTTAGTGTCCAAAGATGTGCAGGTTAGGTGGGGTTATGGGGTTACAAGGATAGGACGAGGGAGTGGGCCTAAGTAGGATGCTCTTTCAGAGGATCGGTGCAATCTCGATGGGCCGAATGGCCTCCTTCTGCACTGTTCTGATCGAGCTGATATTCAACCACACTTCGCCCTTTAAAAAAACTCATTCATATAAGCCAAAGAAAATCCTCCAGTGGTCACTCATTTTTATACCACATCAAAGACAGAGAATTGTTTAAACAGTCAACTGTGAGCACAGCCGCTGAGGTAAATGGTTCTGAAGCTTTAGAAGCTCAGACAAGTGTTCATAATGGACTTATCTGTAATAATAAACCTGGAAATACTGGGGAGTCAATTGAAACTGAAAACCTAATGGTTTTCTAAGCTACTCCAGATGCCCTGTCAATCAAAGCAGTCCAGCAGCAGGTAATTGCTTTTTATTCCCAAAGTGAATGGAGTTTAGAAGGATGAGGGGGGAATCTCATTGAAACTTACAGAACACTAATCGAGTGAACACGGAGAGGATGTTTCCACTGGTAGGAGAAATTAGAACCCGAGGACACAGCCTCAGACTGAAGGGGAAATCCTTTAAAACAGAGATGAGGAGGAATTTCTTCAGCCAGAGGGTGTTGAATCTGTGGACCCTTTGCCGCAGAAGGCTGCGGAGTCCAAGTCCCACAAGTGTCTTTAAGACAGAGATGGATAGGTTCTTGATCAATAAGGGGATCAGGGGTTATGGGGAGAAGGCAGGAGAATGGGGATGAGAAAAATATCAGCCGTGATTGAACGGCGGAGCACACTCAATGGGCTGAATGGCCTAATTCTGCTATGTCTTATGAACACTATTGAAGCTTTTCTTTTCACTTTGAAAGGACTCTGCATTTATATTACTTAAGATTATTACACTAGACACACCAAGCAGCGGTTTTATTAGTTTTAAATGCATTGGAGCATTTTTTGAAACGGTAAAAGTTCTCTCATGCATCTCAACACTTACACAAAACTGTTTTTTCAGGACAGAGCCCTAATGATAAATCACAACATTGAACAATATCTCAAATTGTCAAAAGTGTTTACCTCCTGCCTATCAGAATGTCTCTGCAGGCTTCTTCCAGTCATCAAGAACTCCCCAAAGAGGCTGGTTTCTCGAGGGCTTGCAAAACTCGCATCAGCGCGCAGAAAATAGCAGGGGCGGGAGAAAAATTCTAATTTCCTATCGGGCTCACAATGGCAACCCTCGCCTCGGACGGGACATGTGGGGTTACGCCCCAAGGCTTTCCCGGCCCGCCGAAAGGCCACACGAGAGATTTATTTTTTTTGCTGTCAAATTGAAAGATTTCAGAATTTGCAAACCCTTTCCTGTCTCCCAGCGGAATCAAGCCTGAAAGTTGAAATGGTGCGAATGAGGGTGGGGACTAGTTTGGTAGCCCTTTTTCCCGTGGGGTGAAACATTTAGGCGGGAACGGTTGGGTCGTACTTCTTGTGTCCACTCCATGTGATAGAGATGACATTCGCTGCTTGAACTTGTTATGTACAGCGGAAATTACCCTGCGGGACCTTTATCCAAAAAGATAAACATCCCGCAGTTCCAACTTTTTGCGACCTCCACGGGGAAGGCGTCCATCCCTCTTATGTGAATGGCCACCTAGAGGTTTTGGATATGATTAATTACAGGGGCCATACCGGATGGCAGAAGTTTGACAATGCCCTGCTTCTGGTAGCAGGTTCCAGAAATCTCAGGGGCCTAGGTGTTGGAAGGCTGATTGCCCACAGAGGGACCACTGACAGACCCAATGCTCCCCTCGTTCAAACTTCCACCAGAACTCACGGACTCGTGTCCTGGGCCAAGCGTAAATTACCCCAGTCCCATTTCCTATCGCACAAATCAAAGGTTCAGCTTTCCACGGTAGTACACTGGTTAGCACTGCTGCTTCGCAGCGCCAGGGACCCCGGGTTCGATTACCGGGATTGGGTCGCTGTCTGTGCAGAGTCTGCATGTTCTCCCCCGTGTCAGCGTGGGTTTCCTCCGGGTTCCTCCCACAAGACGTGCTTGTTGGGTGAATTGGACGTTCTGAATTCTCCCTCCCGTGTACCCGAACAGGCGCAGGAGTGTGGCGACGAGGGGATTTTCACAGTAACTTCATTGCAGCGTTAATGTAAGCCTACTTGTGACACTAATAAAGATTAATATTATTATTTGGATAAGAAAATACGGAGAATATAGAGACAAGACCAGTCTTTGATTCAGGGTAATGAACAATTTATTTGATTTTTACAAGGTACACACTTGCCTTACATTCCCATTGTCTACTGTTTGCAGTCAAAGTGCAGACAGAATTATAAAGAAAAGTTCTATTAACAACACTTTTGAGTGGAACAAAAAAAAATAGTAAGGAAAACCAAGCAAAGTCACAATTTTCTTTTGTAATTTGTAAAAAAATAAAGGAAAGTGTTTGCTATGTTACTGGGAGTATTGGTGCTACCTGTGGATTTGAGACAAGGCGGGACGTTGCCGCAGCGCTCTCGTATTCGGCCTGGGCAATGCTCGTAAACCGAACACCGCAGGCTCCTTCGTTGGGCCGCCCGTACTTGCGGGCGGCAGACCTATGTTCTAAGACCAGCCAATCAATCCTGAAATCTCTGCACGAGGCGCTGCGTTTATTGACCAAGCCGGACTGCCGGGAAGGAAGGGGAACGGCGGGGAGAAAGCCGGAGGGGGGGGGGGGGGGGGGGGGGAACGCAAGATGGGAGTATTCGAAGTGCAACAAATTTGGATGTTGTAATTTTTAAGTGTTTCATACATTTTAACACTCGCGCTCCACTCCAAACGACGTAGTTGAGCATCGAGCGATTCCCCCGGGGACTTGACTTTTTCGTGGCTTTGGCAGAAAGGAGACGGGGGTAATAGATTACAGCAGCAGCACCACGAGAGAAGGAGTGGGTGGGGAGGGGGGCGGGGTGTATGACAGTAGAGAGGAAGGTGGCATTAACATTCACAGTGGAAACACGCCCTGACTAGATCCAGAGACAACAGTAACACTTTTCACAGAGCAGAAGAATTTAAGCTATCTACAATAGATTTATTTATTTTATTTGGTCTCTTAATTTACCGGGGAAAGGAAATTGGCCAAACCCCTTTGCTGGCTATAAGGCTCCAAACCGCTGGACGAATTGAGCCTGTTCTGGCCATTGCCAGATTGCATAGTTAGAATGGCATCTATCTATTTGTCTAACAGACAGCTTAAATTCTTCCTCTCCAACTGGCTTTGCGTCGGTCTTGCTCAAATCATTAATCAGTAAAACCTCTCATAGATTAGCTGCAATTCCATTGAATAAAATAAGCTGGAGAGCGCACCAGTGATTACATGTTTTAACACCACCATTTTACCAGTATATGAAAATAACAAACCATTAGATAGAAAATATAACAAAATAGTTTTTTTTCTCCTGCTAGTAGGCTATTGCTTTCAGCTCGTAGTAATAGAACTTTAGTTTTATTGTATTAGCTGGTACAGAAGTGTTCTGAACTATCTGCAGGTCAGATCTGGCTATGGTTCAATCCTTGCATTGTAAAAAAAAACAATGGCTCAACAGTTTTAAATACTCCATCCTATTTTTGACCTGCCAACGTGATAGGCTTTAGACCTTCATGCCGTGGCTTTTATCAGCTACAAGTAATGCAGTTAATTTCTATTTACAAGGACTCGTCTCTATTTACAGAATTATTCTTTGTTTTTGTTGATGTTCAGTTCCACCTTGGGAAGGCGGAATCCCGCTCTCGACCCACTCTCGTTGCTAGACGAGGAAGACAGGCGGGACTTTTTGGAAACGAGAGACATTCCGCTGCCCTCTCCTGCTGCCTCGCCCTCACCCAGGGTCACCTCGTAGGAGCCCTTAGACTTGGCCCCGAAGCCCCCGAACGTTCCAAATTTCAGCTTCGACTTTTTGCCCTTGGCCCCCGCCGCCCCTTCCCCAAGTTCGATCCTGCCCTTCGGGGAGGTCGGCGAAAGTTCATGCTCGTCGCTCAGAGACGACGACCTATGGCGCTCTGACTTCTTGCCCCTGAATAACGAGAAATCCAGCGTGCCCGACTTCCCTTTCGGGGAGGCGCTTACATCCAGGCCACGACCTTTCCCAGATGCTGCCACCTCTGCACCCTCCATCTCAATGTCACTGAATCCCAGGCTACCCTTTGAGCCCTTCACATCAATCTTTGGTCCAGACACACTGAATTCACCCTCTGCCCCTTCAACATTACTCTTCCCTTTCGACTTGGAAAAATTAAATTTGGGAATTTTAATTTTGCCCTTCTTCACCTTGACCCCTGAACTTTCCACCTCACCTTCTGGCAGGTTGACACTTGCTTGCGGCCCTTTAATACCGACACTCGCACCTTGTGTGCTTGAAGCATTTAGCTGACCTGAAGCACTGGCTCCCGTTGTCATTTCTGGCCCTTCTAAACGCGGCCCCTTTATTTGAAATTGAGAATGTTTGAATTTAGGTATTAACATTTTATCAAATGGAATATCGAGGTCTGCGATTGTTGCTTTAATATCTGCACTGGCGTCAGGAGCTTTGACGCCAAGCTCTGGACCCCTCGCGTCACCTTTGAAACCGGAGATACCAACACCTCCTTTTATCGTAGGGCCTTTTGCATCAAACTTCACATCTGGTGCACCGAAGTTCATATCTCCCTTCATGTCTCCCTCAAACCTTGGTTCAGAAAATCCTAAGTTAGCTTTTGGCACATTGAAATCAACGCTGGGACCCTTTCCTTTTAAACCACCAAAGTTGATGTCTGGCATATCCATTTTCATATCTGGACCTTTAACGTCTACTTTCGGGCATTTTATGTCAGCGTCTATCTTTGGGCCAGAAAGATCAGCAGCCAGATTTCCTTCCAGTTTAGGTCCCTTTGCACTAAGGTTGAAATCAGGTGCAGAGACCCCTCCTATCTTCTGTCCTGCAAGCTTTATCTGAGGCATCTTTAGCTTACCCCCTCCACCTTTAATGTCAATATCTGCGGCACCAACATCTATATTAGGACCCTTGACATTCACATCTGGTCCTCTAAAGTCTCCTTTGATATCTGGGCCGGAAAAATTGACATCACCTTTTAGTTGTGGATTCCTCAAATCTATGTCCAATTTAGGTGCCGAGATGCCAACTGATGGCATTGCATTCTTGGGGCCTTTGAATTTACCACCTGCGTTTATGTCCATGTCAGGAGCCTCAAGATTTGCATCAAAACCCACTGTCTTAAGATCACCTCCTATCTTTGCAGTCTGCATGCCGAGATTCAGATCAGAACCTTGCAGTTTAGAACCAGAAACATTCATTTCAGGCATCTTAAAATCCAACTTTGGTCCCTTCACATCTACTTGAGGTGCTTTGATGTCACCCCTTAGATCAAAGTCAGGTGAACTGACTTTGGGTCCTGAGACTTTCAATGACGGCATCTCAAAACCTGACCCTTTAACTTTAGCATCGTGTCCGTCAATGTTTACGCCGGGCGCACCAATTTTGATATCTGCTGACGGTACGTTAAAGTCAGCATCTAGCTTTGGTCCAGAAAGATCTGCCTTTGGAAGGCTGACATTAACATCCATATCTGGCCCTGTTGTTTTGTGATCTATCCCAAAGCTCGGTAATTTCAGTTTGGGCATTTTGAACTTCCCTCCTACACCTGCGCCTGACGTATCTAGGTTTACACTTGGCCCTTTGATATCACATTCCATTGTTGGGTCAGATACACTAATGTCACCTTTAAGACTTGGTCCTTGCAAATGTAGATCTGGAGCAGAGACCTTGGGTTGAAGATCAATACTGGGTGCATTAATGTGAACTCCGGGCCCTTTAATTCCACCCTCTAATTTGGGTGCGCCCAGTTCGACGTCCACATCTGAACCTTTGAATTTCGGTCCCGAAATATTGAACTTTGGCTTCTTCATTTTCATTTTGAATTTGTCTTCTGGTTTATCAATGTCCACATTAGGAGCATCAACGTCAAAATCTATTTCTGGTCTCTTTATGTCGACCGTCGGTCCTGTTACATCTCCCGATAGGTCACCTTTCAGGTTTGTGCCCTTTAGATTAACATCTAAATTTGGTCCAGATGTTTTTGGCGACTTGATGTTCACTGAAGGCAATTTTAATTTTGTCCCTTTGGCTTTGAAACCAGGTCCTTCCAAGTCAACGTCCGTGTTGACATCTAGGCCTGGTGCTTTGATATCAACATGTGGACCTTTTATGCCTGCAGTTGAAACATCGATATCAGGCGCTTGTAGATCTCCTTCAATCTTTGGACCATGTATATCGCCTTTGATTTTTGGCGATGCCAAGTCAAATTCAACATCTGGAAACGACAGCTTCATTTTTCCAAATCGTGGTTTCTTTACCTTTGCTGGCTTGACGTTTAATTGTCCATCAGATGATCCAAGGCTTACATTTAGATCTGGGGGCTTGATATCTGCATCTGGCTTGGCTAAATCAAGGTCACCCTTTGGAGTGGTCACCCTCACATCTCCTGCAGGTTTCTTTGATTTGATATTAAATTTAGGCATTTTAAACTTGCCCTTTTTCCCTTTGGTGCTAATGTTCAGGTCCGGTGAATCAACATTCAAATCTACGTCAGCACCAGATATGTCCAGAGACGGAGCATTTATGTCTCCTTGTGGTCCTTTACTTCCAAATCCAAATTTTGGTTTCTTAATTTTGGGCATTTTCAGATGCGCCCCGTGACCATCTGCGTCCATTTCGGGCCCACGGACATCGATACCTAAACTTGGAGATTTAACACCGGCAGAACCTTCCAGTTTGGGGCCTTTCATGTCAAAACTCATGTCTGGGGAAGATATATTGGGAGCTGAAATGTCCAAAGAAGGCAATGAAAACTTGTGCCCACTCCCTTTTGCGTCAGGGCCTTCAATCTTCATGTCAGGTCCCTCAATGTCTACTTTGGGGCCTTTAATATCAAAATCCGGGCCTTTTACGTCACCCTCCACATTAATGTCAGCAGCGATACCACCACTTGTCAGGTCAGGACCTTTAAGCCCAAGATCAAAATTCGGAGGTTTCATTTTTGGTAATGAGATATTGAAGCCTGGCATTTGAAATCCTGGGCCTTTAACTTTACCATCAGCATCCACATCTACATCGGGAACCTCAACTCCACCTTTTATCTTTTGTCCAGATAGATTGACATCTGTATCAGGAAGGGTGGCACTAATGTCCAGATCAGGTCCTTCTAATTTAGATCCACCCATTTTGAAAGTGGGTACTTTAATTTTTGGCATGCGGAACTGTCCATGCGTACCCTCCAAGTCAACATCTGGAGTTTGCAGACCAATCTGTGGACCTTTAATTTCTCCCTCTATATTTGGCGAAGAGACACCAATGTTCTGATCACCCTTAATTTTGGGGCCCTGGAAATTCAAATCAAAGTCAGGAGCTTTAATATGTGGAAAACCTATTGAAGGCATGGAAACCTTAGGACCACTTCCTTCAACACCAGGTCCCTCAATATCTACTTTGGGCCCTTTAATGTTCAAATTTTGGCCTTTGATGTCATGCCCCATATGAATACCAGGAACATCAACATCCCCTGTCAGTTTTGGACCTTTCAGCTCCAGATCAAAATCAGGTTTGGTAATCTTTGGACCAGTGAAACTGATTCCAGGTTTTTTAAATTTCGGGCGATTTAGATCACCCTCCAGACTAACATCAGGGACATTAACATCCCCCGACACTTTTGGACCTTTGAACTCCAATCCAAAATCAGCCTTTGGTATTGTCGGTCCAGCGATATTGATTTTTGGCATTTTAAATTTACGGCCACTAATCTTACCAGAACCGCTGTCAACATCTAGATCTACATCAGGTACATCAACATCACCTTCTATCTGTGGTCCAGTTAGTTTGACATCTCCCTCAGGAAAATTGGCATCAATGTCTAGATCTGGTCCTTCTAATGTACCTCCCCCCATTCCGAAGCTGGGCATTTTGAATTTGGGCAGATGAAACTTCCCACTGGGGCCTTTAATGTCAGCTTCAGGAACATCAACATCTACTTTGGGGCCTTTGATTTCACCCTCTATGTTTGCAGAAGGAAGACCAATTTCATGGTCACCTTTGAAATTTGGGCCTTTAAGATTCAAATCAAACTCTGGACCATGTATGCTGGGCATTTTTACAGAAGGCATTGCAAACTTTAGGCCGCTTCCTTTAACATCAGGTCCCTGAATATCAACTTTGGGACCTTTAATATTCACATTTGGGCCTTTGAGATCACCCTCCAGATTAAGATCAGGAATGTCAACATCTCCGCTCACTTTTGGACCTTTAAGATGGACATCCAATTCAGGTTTTTTGATCTTGGGTCCTGAAATGTTGAACTGCGGCATTTTAAATTTAGAGCCTTTGGTCTTACCAGAACCTCCAACATCTAGATCTACATCGGGGACATCAACACCGCCTTCTATCTGTGGTCCAGTTAGTTTGACATCTCCCTCAGGAAGATTGGCATCAATATTTAGATCTGGCCCTTCTAATTTACCTCCACCCATTCCAAATCTGGGCATACTGAATTTGGGAAAATGAAACTTCCCACTGGGGCCTTTAATGTCAGCGTCAGGAACTCGAACATCTACCTTGGGGCCTTTCATCTCACCCTGTATATTTGCAGAAGGCAGACCAACATCATGGCCACCTTTCACTTCGGGGCCTTTAAGATGCAAATCAAAGTCAGGAGTCTTTATTTTTGGCACACTTATGGAAGGCATTGAAACCTTGAACCCGCTTCCTTTGGCATTGGGTCCCTGGATATTCACATCTGGGCCTTTGAGATCACCCTCCAAATCAATGTCAGGGACAGCAACATCACCGCTCATTTTTGGACCTTTGAACTCTACGTCAAATTCAGGTTTTTTGATTTTGGGTCCTGAAATATTAAATTGTGGCATTGTAAATCTTGGACCCTTGATTTTGCCTCCTTCAATATCTAGATCTACATCAGGTACATCAACACCGCCTTCTATCTGTGGTCCAGTTAGTTTGACATCGCCCTCAGGAAGATTGGCATCAATGTCTAGATCTGGTCCTTCTAATTTACCTCCACCCATTCCGAATCTGGGCATTTTGAATTTGGGCAGTCGAAATTTCCCACTGGGGCCTTTAATGTCAGCTTCAGGAACATCAACATCTATCTTGGGGCCTTTGATTTCACCCTCTATATTGGTAGAAGGAAAACCAATTTCATGGTCACCTTTGAATTTTGGGCCTTTAAGATCCAAATCAAACTTTGGAATATTTACACTGGGCATTTTTACAGAAGGCGTTGCAAACTTCAGGCCACTGCCTTTGACATCAGGTCCCTGAATATCAACTTTGGGACCTTTAATATTCACATTTGGGCCTTTGAGATCACCCTCCAGATTAAGATCAGGAATGTCAACATCTCCGCTCATTTTTGGACCTTTCAGATGGACATCCAATTCAGGTTTTTTCATCCTGGGTCCTGAAATGTTGAAGTGCGGCATTTTAAAATTAGGACCTTTGATCTTTCCAGAACCTCCAACATCTAGATCTACATCGGGAACATCAACACCGCCTTCTATCTGTGGTCCAGTTAGTTTGACATCTCCCTCAGGAAGATTGGCATCAATGTCTAGATCTGGTCCTTCTAATTTACCTCCACCCATTCCAAATCTGGGCATACTGAATTTGGGCAGATGGAACTTCCCACTGGGGCCTTTAATGTCAGCCTCAGGAACATCAACATCTAGCTTGGGGCCTTTGATTTCACCCTCTATGTTTGCAGAAGGCAGACCAATTTCATGGTCACCTTTGAATTTTGGGCCTTTAAGATCCAAATCAAACTCTGGAACATGTATGCTGGGCATTTTTAGAGACGGCATTGCAAACTTCAGGCCGCTTCCTTTGACATCAGGTCCCTCGATATCAACTTTGGGACCTTTAATATTCACATTTGGGCCTTTGAGATCACCCTCCAGATTAACATCTGGGACGTCAACATCTCCGCTCATTTTTGGACCTTTCAGATGGACATCCAATTCAGGTTTTTTGATCCTGGGTCCTGAAATGTTGAAGTGCGGCATTTTAAAATTAGGACCTTTGATCTTACCAGATCCTCCGACATCTAGATCTACATCGGGAACATCAACACCGCCTTCTATCTGTGGTCCAGTTAGTTTGACATCTCCCTGAGGAAGACTGGCATCAATGTCTAGATCTGGTCCTTCTAATTTACCTCCACCCATTCCAAATCTGGGCATACTGAATTTGGGCAGATGGAACTTCCCACTGGGGCCTTTAATGTCAGCCTCAGGAATATCAACATCTACCTTGGGGCCTTTGATCTCACCCTCTATATTTGCAGAAGGAAAACCAATTTCATGTTCAGTTTTCAATTTTGGGCCTTTAAGATTCAAATCAAACTCTGGACCATGTAGGCTGGGCATTTTTAGAGACGGCATTGCAAACTTCAGGCCGCTTCCTTTGACATCAGGTCCCTCAATATCAACTTTGGGACCTTTAATATTCACATTTGGGCCTTTGAGATCACCCTCCAGATTAACATCTGGGATGTCAACATCTCCGCTCATTTTTGGACCTTTCAGATGGACATCCAATTCAGGTTTTTTGATCCTGGGTCCTGAAATGTTGAAGTGCGGCATTTTAAAATTAGGACCTTTGATCTTACCAGATCCTCCGACATCTAGATCTACATCGGGAACATCAACACCGCCTTCTATCTGTGGTCCAGTTAGTTTGACATCTCCCTCAGGAAGATTGGCGTCAATGTCTAGATCTGGTCCTTCTAATTTACCTCCACCCATTCCAAATCTGGGCATACTGAATTTGGGCAGATGGAACTTCCCACTGGGGCCTTTAATGTCAGCCTCAGGAATATCAACATCTAGCTTGGGTCCTTTGATTTCACCCTCTATGTTTGCAGAAGGAAAACCAATTTCATGTTCAGCTTTCAATTTTGGGCCTTTAAGATTCAAATCAAACTCTGGACCATGAATGCTGGGCATTTTTAGAGACGGCATTGCAAACTTCAGGCCGCTTCCTTTGACATCAGGTCCCTCAATATCAACTTTGGGACCTTTAATATTCACATTTGGGCCTTTGAGATCACCCTCCAGATTAACATCTGGGACGTCAACATCTCCGCTCATTTTTGGACCTTTCAGATGGACATCCAATTCAGGTTTTTTCATCCTGGGTCCTGAAATGTTGAACTGCGGCATTTTAAAATTAGGACCTTTGATCTTTCCAGAACCTCCGACATCTAGATCTACATCGGGAACATCAACACCGCCTTCTATCTGTGGTCCAGTTAGTTTGACATCTCCCTGAGGAAGACTGGCATCAATGTCTAGATCTGGTCCTTCTAATGTACCTCCACCCATTCCAAACCTAGGCATACTGAATTTGGGCAGATGGAACTTCCCACTGGGGCCTTTAATGTCAGCCTCAGGAATATCAACATCTAGCTTGGGGCCTTTGATCTCACCCTCTATATTTGCAGAAGGCAGACCAATTTCATGGTCACCTTTGAATTTTGGGCCTTTAAGATCCAAATCAAACTCTGGAACATGTATGCTGGGCATTTTTAGAGACGGCATTGCAAACTTCAGGCCGCTTCCTTTGACATCAGGTCCCTCGATATCAACTTTGGGACCTTTAATATTCACATTTGGGCCTTTGAGATCACCCTCTAGATTAACATCTGGGACGTCAACATCTCCGCTCATTTTTGGACCTTTCAGATGGACATCCAATTCAGGTTTTTTGATCCTGGGTCCTGAAATGTTGAAGTGCGGCATTTTAAAATTAGGACCTTTGATCTTACCAGATCCTCCAACGTCTAGATCTACATCGGGAACATCAACACCGCCTTCTATCTGTGGTCCAGTTAGTTTGACATCTCCCTGAGGAAGACTGGCATCAATGTCTAGATCTGGTCCTTCTAATTTACCTCCACCCATTCCAAATCTGGGCATACTGAATTTGGGCAGATGGAACTTCCCACTGGGGCCTTTAATGTCAGCCTCAGGAATATCAACATCTAGCTTGGGTCCTTTGATTTCCCCCTCTATATTTGCAGAAGGAAAATCAATTTCATGTTCAGCTTTCAATTTTGGGCCTTTAAGATTCAAATCAAACTCTGGACCATGTAGGCTGGGCATTTTTACAGACGGCATTGAAAACTTCAGGCCGCTTCCTTTGACATCAGGTCCCTCAATATCAACTTTGGGACCTTTAATATTCACATTTGGGCCTTTGAGATCACCCTCCAGATTAACATCTGGGACGTCAACATCTCCGCTCATTTTTGGACCTTTCAGATGGACATCCAATTCAGGCATTTTCATCCTGGGGCCGGAAATGTTGAAGTGCGGCATTTTAAAATTAGGGCCTTTGATCTTACCAGATCCTCCGACATCTAGATCTACATCGGGTAAATCAACACCGCCTTCTATCTGTGGTCCAGTTAGTTTGACATCTCCCTCAGGAAGATTGGCATCAATGTCTAGACCTGGTCCTTCTAATGTACCTCCCCCCATTCCAAATTTGGGCATACTGAATTTGGGGAGTCGAAACTTCCCACTGGGGCCTTTAATGTCAGCCTCAGGAACATCAACATCTATTTTGGGGCCTTTGATTTCACCCTCTATGTTTGCAGAAGGCAGACCAATTTCATGGTCACCTTTGAATTTTGGGCCTTTCAGATTCAAATCAAACTCTGGACCATGTATGCTGGGCATTTTTACAGAAGGCATTGCAAACTTTAGGCCGCTTCCTTTGACATCAGGTCCCTCGATATCAACTTTGGGACCTTTAATATTCACATCTGGGCCTTTGAGATCACCCTCCAGATTAACATCTGGGACATCAACATCTCCCCTCATTTTTGGACCTTTCAGATGGACATCCAATTCAGGTTTTCTCATCCTGGGTCCCGAAATGTTGAAGTGCGGCATTTTAAAATTTGGGCCTTTGATCTTACCAGATCCACCAACATCTAGATCTACATCGGGAACATCAACACCGCCTTCTATCTGTGGTCCAGTTAGTTTGACATCTCCCTCAGGAAGATTGGCATCAATGTCTAGATCTGGTCCTTCTAATTTACCTTTTCCCATTCCAAATCTGGGCATTTTGAACTTTGGAAAACGAAACTTCCCACTAGGGCCTTTAATGTCTGCCTCAGGAACATCAACATCTACCTTGGGGCCTTTGATCTCACCCTGTATATTTGCAGAAGGCAGACCAACATCATGGGCACCTTTCACTTCGGGGCCTTTAAGATGCAAATCAAAGTCAGGAGTTTTTATTTTTGGCACACTTATGGAAGGCATTGAAATCTTGAACCCGCTTCCTTTGGCATTGGGTCCCTGGATATTCACATCTGGGCCTTTGAGGTCACCCTCCAGATCAATGTCAGGGACAGCAACATCTCCGCTCATTTTTGGACCTTTGAAATCTACATCAAATTCAGGTTTTTTGATCGTGGGTCCAGAAATATTAAATTGTGGCATTTTAAATTTTGGACCCCTGACTTTACCTCCTTCAATATCTAGATCTACATCGGGTACATCAACTCCGCCTTCTATCTGTGGACCAGTTAGTTTGACATCTCCCTCAGGAAGATTGGCATCAATGTCTAGACCTGGTCCTTGTAATGTACCTCCCCCCATTCCGAAGCTGGGCATTTTGAATTTGGGCAGTCGAAACTTCCCACTGGGGCCTTTAATGTCAGCCTCAGGAACATCAACATCTACTTTGGGGCCTTTGATTTCACCCTCTATATTTGCAGAAGGCAGACCAATTTCATGGTCACCTTTCAATTTTGGGCCTTTAAAATTCAAATCAAACTCTGGAATCTTTACACTGGGCATTTTTACAGATGGCATTGCAAACTTCAGGCCACTGCCGTTGACATCAGGTCCCTCGATATCAACTTTGGGACCTTTAATATTCACATTTGGGCCTTTGAGATCACCCTCCAGATTAAGATCAGGAATGTCAACATCTCCGCTCATTTTTGGACCTTTCAGATGGACATCCAATTCAGGTTTTTTCATCCTGGGTCCTGAAATGTTGAAGTGCGGCATTTTAAAATTAGGACCTTTGATCTTTCCAGAACCTCCAACATCTAGATCTACATCGGGAACATCAACACCGCCTTCTATCTGTGGTCCAGTTAGTTTGACATCTCCCTCAGGAAGATTGGCATCAATGTCTAGATCTGGTCCTTCTAATTTACCTCCACCCATTCCAAATCTAGGCATACTGAATTTGGGCAGATGAAACTTCCCACTGGGGCCTTTAATGTCTGCCTCAGGAATATCAACATCAAGTTTGGGGCCTTTGAGATCACCCTCCAGGTTAACATCTGGGACATCAACATCTCCGCTGACCTTTGGACCTTTGAGATGCACATCCAAGTCAGGTTTTTTCATCCTGGGGCCTGAAATGTTGAAGTGCGGCATTTTAAAATTAGGGCCTTTGATCTTACCAGACCCTCCAACATCTAGATCTACATCGGGAATGTCAACACCGCCTTCTATCTGTGGTCCAGTTATTTTGACATCTCCCTCAGGAAGATTGGCATCAATGTCTAGATCTGGTCCTTCTAATTTACCTCCACCCATTCCAAATCTAGGCATACTGAATTTGGGCAGATGAAACTTCCCACTGGGGCCTTTAATGTCAGCCTCAGGAACATCAACATCTAGCTTGGGTCCTTTGATTTCACCCTCTATGTTTGCAGAAGGCAGACCAATTTCATGGTCACCTTTCAATTTTGGGCCTTTAAGATCCAAATCAAACTCTGGAATCTTTACACTGGGCATTTTTACAGATGGCATTGCAAACTTCAGGCCGCTTCCTTTGACATCAGGTCCCTGAATATCAACTTTGGGACCTTTAATATTCATATCTGGGCCTTTGAGATCACTCTCCAAATCAATGTCAGGGACAGCAACATCTCCGCTCATTTTTGGACCTTTCAACTCTACATCAAATTCAGGTTTTTTGATTCTGGGTCCTGAAATGTTGAAGTGCGGCATTTTAAAATTAGGACCTTTGATCTTTCCAGAACCTCCAACATCTAGATCTACATCGGGAACATCAACACCGCCTTCTATCTGTGGTCCAGTTAGTTTGACATCTCCCTCAGGAAGATTGGCATCAATGTCTAGATCTGGTCCTTCTAATTTACCTCCACCCATTCCAAATCTGGGCATACTGAATTTGGGCAGATGGAACTTCCCACTGGGGCCTTTAATGTCTGCCTCAGGAACATCAACATCTAGCTTGGGTCCTTTGATCTCACCCTCTATGTTTGCAGAAGGCAGACCAATTTCATGGTCACCTTTGAATTTTGGGCCTTTAAGATCCAAATCAAACTCTGGAACATGTATGCTGGGCATTTTTAGAGACGGCATTGCAAACTTCAGGCCGCTTCCTTTGACATCAGGTCCCTCGATATCAACTTTGGGACCTTTAATATTCACATTTGGGCCTTTGAGATCACCCTCCAGATTAACATCTGGGACGTCAACATCTCCGCTCATTTTTGGACCTTTCAGATGGACATCCAATTCAGGTTTTTTGATACTGGGTCCTGAAATGTTGAAGTGCGGCATTTTAAAATTAGGACCTTTGATCTTACCAGATCCTCCGACATCTAGATCTACATCAGGAACATCAACACCCGCCTTCTATCTGTGGTCCAGTTAGTTTGACATCTCCCTGAGGAAGACTGGCATCAATGTCTAGATCTGGTCCTTCTAATTTACCTCCACCCATTCCGAATTTGGGCATTTTGAATTTGGGAAGTCGAAACTTCCCACTGGGGCTTTTAATGTCAGCCTCAGGAACATCAACATCTATCTTGGGGCCTTTGATTTCACCCTCTATATTTGCAGAAGGAAAACCAATTTCATGGTCACCTTTCAATTTTGGGCCTTTCAGATTCAAATCAAACTCTGGACCATGTATGCTGGGCATTTTTACAGAAGGCATTTCAAACTTCAGGCCGCTTCCTTTGACATCAGGTCCCTTAATATCAACTTTGGGACCTTTAATATTCACGTCTGGGCCTTCGAGATTACCCTCCAAGTTAACATCTGGGACATCAACATCTCCGCTGACTTTTGGACCTTTGAGATGGACATCCAATTCAGGCATTTTCATCCTGGGGCCTGAAATGTTGAAGTGCGGCATTTTAAAATTAGGGCCTTTGATCTTACCCGATCCTCCAACATCTAGATCTACATCGGGAATGTCAACACCGCCTTCTAGCTGTGGTCCAGTTAGTTTGACATCTCCCTCAGGAAGATTGGCATCAATGTCTAGATCTGGTCCTTCTAATTTACCTCCACCCATTCCAAACCTAGGCATACTGAATTTGGGCAGATGAAACTTCCCACTGGGGCCTTTAATGTCTGCCTCAGAAACATCAACATCTACCTTGGGGCCTTTGATTTCACCCTCTATGTTTGCAGAAGGCAGACCAATTTCATGGTCACCTTTCAATTTTGGGCCTTTAAAATTCAAATCAAACTCTGGAATCTTTACACTGGGCATTTTTACAGACGGCATTGCAAACTTCAGGCCACTGCCTTTGACATCAGGTCCTTCGATATCAACTTTGGGACCTTTAATATTCACATCTGGGCCTTTGAGATCACCCTCCAGATCAATGTCAGGGACAGCAACATCTCCGCTCATTTTTGGACCTTTCAACTCCACATCAAATTCAGGTTTTTTGATTCTGGGTCCTGAAATGTTGAACTGCGGCATTTTAAAATTAGGGCCTTTGATCTTACCAGAACCTCCAACATCTAGATCTACATCGGGAACATCAACACCGCCTTCTATCTGTGGTCCAGTTAGTTTGACATCTCCCTGAGGAAGACTGGCATTAATGTCTAGATCTGGTCCTTCTAATTTACCTCCACCCATTCCGAATTTGGGCATTTTGAATTTGGGAAGCCGAAACTTCCCACTGGGGCCTTTAATGTCAGCCTCAGGAACATCAACATCTATCTTGGGGCCTTTGATTTCACCCTCTATATTTGCAGAAGGAAATCCAATTTCATGGTCACCTTTCAATTTTGGGCCTTTCAGATTCAAATCAAACTCTGGACCATGTATGCTGGGCATTTTTACAGAAGGCATTTCAAACTTCAGGCCGCTTCCTTTGACATCAGGTCCCTTAATATCAACTTTGGGACCTTTAATATTCACGTCTGGGCCTTCGAGATTACCCTCCAAGTTAACATCTGGGACATCAACATCTCCGCTCACTTTTGGACCTTTGAGATGGACATCCAATTCAGGCATTTTCATCCTGGGGCCTGAAATGTTGAAGTGCGGCATTTTAAAATTAGGACCTTTGATCTTACCCGATCCTCCAACATCTAGATCTACATCGGGAATGTCAACACCGCCTTCTATCTGTGGTCCAGTTAGTTTGACATCTCCCTCAGGAAGATTGGCATCAATGTCTAGATCTGGTCCTTCTAATTTACCTCCACCCATTCCAAACCTAGGCATACTGAATTTGGGCAGATGAAACTTCCCACTGGGGCCTTTAATGTCTGCCTCAGAAACATCAACATCTACCTTGGGGCCTTTGATTTCACCCTCTATGTTTGCAGACGGCAGACCAATTTCATGGTCACCTTTCAATTTTGGGCCTTTAAAATTCAAATCAAACTCTGGAATCTTTACACTGGGCATTTTTACAGACGGCATTGCAAACTTCAGGCCACTGCCTTTGACATCAGGTCCCTCGATATCAACTTTGGGACCTTTAATATTCACATCTGGGCCTTTGAGATCACCCTCCAGATCAATGTCAGGGACAGCAACATCTCCGCTCATTTTTGGACCTTTCAACTCCACATCAAATTCAGGTTTTTTGATTCTGGGTCCTGAAATGTTGAACTGCGGCATTTTAAAATTAGGGCCTTTGATCTTACCAGAACCTCCAACATCTAGATCTACATCGGGAACATCAACACCGCCTTCTATCTGTGGTCCAGTTAGTTTGACATCTCCCTCAGGAAGATTGGCATCAATGTCTAGATCTGGCCCTTCTAATTTACCTCCACCCATTCCAAATCTAGGCATACTGAATTTGGGCAGATGAAACTTCCCACTGGGGCCTTTAATGTCAGCCTCAGGAACATCAACATCTACCTTGGGGCCTTTGATTTCACCCTCTATGTTTGCAGAAGGCAGACCAATTTCATGGTCACCTTTCAATTTTGGGCCTTTAAGATCCAAATCAAACTCTGGACCATGTATGCTGGGCATTTTTACAGACGGCATTGCAAACTTCAGGCCACTGCCTTTGACATCAGGTCCCTTAATATCAACTTTGGGACCTTTAATATTCACATTTGGGCCTTTGAGATCACCCTCCAGATTAACATCTGGGATGTCAACATCTCCGCTCACTTTTGGACCTTTGAGATGGACATCCAATTCAGGCATTTTCATCCTGGGTCCTGAAATGTTGAACTGCGGCATTTTAAAATTAGGGCCTTTGACCTTACCAGATCCTCCAACATCTAGATCTACATCGGGAATGTCAACACCGCCTTCTATCTGTGGTCCAGTTAGTTTGACATCTCCCTCAGGAAGACTGGCATCAATGTCTAGATCTGGTCCTTCTAATTTACCTCCACCCATTCCAAATCTGGGCATTTTAAATTTGGGCAGATGAAACTTCCCACTGGGGCCTTTAATGTCAGCCTCAGGAACATCAACATCTACCTTGGGGCCTTTGATTTCACCCTCTATGTTTGCAGAAGGAAAACCAATTTCATGGTCACCTTTCAATTTTGGGCCTTTAAAATTCAAATCAAAATCTGGAATATTTACACTGGGCATTTTACAGACGGCATTGCAAACTTCAGGCCACTGCCTTTGACATCAGGTCCCTCGATATCAACTTTGGGACCTTTAATATTCACATCTGGGCCTTTGAGATCACCCTCCAGATTAACATCTGGTACGTCAACATCTCCCCTCACTTTTGGACCTTTGAGATGGACATCCAATTCAGGTTTTCTCATCCTGGGTCCTGAAATGTTGAATTGCGGCATTTTCAAATTAGGGCCTTTGATCTTACCCGATCCTCCAATATCTAGATCTACATCGGATACGTCAACAGCGCCTTCTATCTGTGGTCCAGTTAGTTTGACATCTCCCTCAGGAAGATTGGCATCAATGTCTAGATCTGGTCCTTCTAATTTACCTCCACCTATTCCAAATCTGGGCATACTGAATTTGGGCAGGTGGAACTTCCCACTGGGGCCTTTAATGTCAGCCTCAGGAACATCAACATCTACCTTGGGGCCTTTGATTTCACCCTGTATATTTGCAGAAGGAAAACCAATTTCATGTTCAGCTTTCAATTTTGGGCCTTTTAAATTCAAATCAAACTCTGGACCATGTATGCTGGGCATTTTTACAGAAGGTATTGCAAACTTCAGGCCGCTTCCTTTGACATCAGGTCCCTCAATATCAACTTTGGGACCTTTAATATTCACATCTGGGCCCTTGAGATCACCCTCCAGGTTAATATCTGGAACGTCAACATCTCCGCTCATTTTTGGACCTTTGAGATGGACATCCAATTCAGGTTTTTTGATCCTGGGTCCTGAAATGTTGAGGTGCGGCATTTTAAAATTAGGACCTTTGATCTTACCAGATCCTCCAATATCTAGATCTACATCGGGAACATCAACAGCGCCTTCTATCTGTGGTCCAGTTAGTTTGACATCTCCCTGAGGAAGACTGGCATCAATGTCTAGATCTGGTCCTTCTAATTTACCTCCACCCATTCCAAATCTGGGCATACTGAATTTGGGGAGTCGAAACTTCCCACTAGGGCCTTTAATGTCAGCCTCAGGAACTTGAACATCTACTTTGGGGCCTTTGATTTCACCCTCTATATTTGCAGAAGGAAAACCAATTTCATGGTCACCTTTCAATTTTGGGCCTTTAATATTCGAATCAAACTCTGGACCATGTATGCTGGGCATTTTTACAGACGGCATTACAAACTTCAGGCCGCTTCCTTTGACATCAGGTCCCTTGATATCAACTTTGGGACCTTTAATATTCATGTCTGGGCCTTTGAGATCACCCTCCAGATTAACGTCAGGAACGTCAACATCTCCGCTCACTTTTGGACCTTTGAGATGCACATCCAAGTCAGGTGTTTTGATCTTGGGTCCTGAAATGTTTAATTGTGGCATTTGAAATTTAGGGCCTTTGATCTTACCAGAACCTCCAATATCTAGATCTACATCGGGGACATCAACACCGCCTTCTATCTGTGGTCCAGTTAGTTTGACATCTCCCTCAGGAAGATTGGCATCAATGTCTAGATCTGGTCCTTCTAATTTACCTCCACCCATTCCAAATCTGGGCATACTGAATTTGGGCAGATGAAACTTCCCACTGGGGCCTTTAATGTCAGCCTCAGGAACTTGAACATCTACCTTGGGGCCTTTGATCTCACCCTGTATATTTGCAGAAGGCAGACCAATATCATGGCCACCTTTCACTTCGGGACCTTTAAGATGCAAATCAAAGTCAGGGGTTTTTATTTTTGGCACACTTATGGAAGGCATTGAAATCTTGAACCCGCCTCCTTTGGCATTGGGTCCCTGGATATTCACATCTGGGCCTTTGAGATCACCCTCCAGATCAATGTCAGGGACAGCAACATCACCGCTCATTTTTGGACCTTTGAACTCTACGTCAAATTCAGGTTTTTTGATCTTGGTTCCTGAAATATTAAATTGTGGCAGTTTAGATTTAGGACCCTTGATTTTGCCTCCTTCAATGTCTAGATCTACATCGGGTACATCAACAGCGCCTTCTATCTGTGGTCCAGTTAGTTTGACATCTCCCTCAGGAAGATTGGCATCAATGTCTAAACCTGGTCCTTGTAATGTACCTCCCCCCATTCCGAAGCTGGGCACTTTGAATTTGGGCAGTCGAAACTTCCCACTGGGGCCTTTAATGTCAGCCTCAGGAACATCAACATCTACCTTGGGGCCTTTGATCTCACCCTGTATATTTGCAGAAGGCAGACCAACATCATGGCCACCTTTCACTTCGGGGCCTTTAAGATGCAAATCAAAGTCAGGAGTCTTTATTTTTGGTATTCCTATGGAAGGCATTGAAACCTTGAACCCGCTTCCTTTGGCATTGGGTCCCTGGATATTCACATCTGGGCCTTTGAGATCACCCTCCAGATCAATGTCAGGGACAGCAACATCACCGCTCATTTTTGGACCTTTGAAATCTACGTCAAATTCAGGTTTTTTGATTCTGGGTCCTGAAATCTTAAATTGTGGCATTTTAAATTTTGGATCCTTAATTTTGCCTCCTTCAATATCTAAATCTACATCAGGAACATCAACAGCGCCTTCTATCTGTGGTCCAGTTAGTTTGACATCTCCCTCAGGAAGATTAGCATCAATGTCTAGATCTGGTCCTTCTAATGTACCTCCCCCAATTCCGAAGCTGGGCATTTTGAATTTGGGCAGTCGAAACTTCCCACTGGGGCCTTTAATGTCAGCTTCAGGAACATCAACATCTACTTTGGGGCCTTTGATTTCACCCTCTATATTTGCAGAAGGCAGACCAATTTCATGGTCACCTTTCAATTTTGGGCCTTTAATATTCGAATCAAACTCTGGACCATGTATGCTGGGCATTTTTACAGACGGCATTACAAACTTCAGGCCGCTTCCTTTGACATCAGGTCCCTTGATATCAACTTTGGGGCGTTTAATATTCATGTCTGGGCCTTTGAGATCACCCTCCAGGTTAACGTCAGGAACGTCAACATCTCCGCTCACTTTTGGACCTTTGAGATGGACATCCAAGTCAGGTGTTTTGATCGTGGGTCCTGAAATGTTTAATTGTGGCATTTGAAATTTAGGATCTTTGATCTTACCAGAACCTCCAATATCTAGATCTACATCGGGGACATCAACAACGCCTTCTATCTGTGGTCCAGTTAGTTTGACATCTCCCTCCGGAAGATTGGCATCAATGTCTAGATCTGGTCCTTCTAATTTACCTCCACCCATTCCAAATCTGGGCATACTGAATTTGGGCAGATGAAACTTCCCACTGGGGCCTTTAATGTCAGCGTCAGGAACATCAACATCTACCTTGGGGCCCTTGATCTCACCCTGTATATTTGCAGAAGGCAGACCAACATCATGACCACCTTTCACTTCCGGGCCCTTAAGATGCAAATCAAAGTCTGGAGTCTTTATTTTTGGCACACTTATGGAAGGCATTGAAATCTTGAACCCGCTTCCTTTGGCATTGGGTCCCTGGATATTCACATCTGGGCCTTTGAGATCACCCTCCAGATCAATGTCAGGGACAGCAACATCACCGCTCATTTTTGGACCTTTGAAATCTACATCAAATTCAGGTTTTTTGATTGTGGGTCCTGAAATATTAAATTGTGGCAGTTTAGATTTAGGACCCTTGATTTTGCCTCCTTCAATGTCTAGATCTACATCGGGTACATCAACACCACCTTCTATCTGTGGTCCAGTTAGTTTGACATCTCCCTCAGGAAGATTAGCATCAATGTCTAGACCTGGTCCTTCTAATGTACCTCCCCCCATTCCGAAGCTGGGCACTTTGAATTTGGGCAGTCGAAACTTCCCACTGGGGCCTTTAATGTCAGCCTCAGGAACATCAACATCTACCTTGGGGCCTTTGATTTCACCCTCTAAATTTGCAGAAGGAAAACCAATTTCATGGTCACCTTTCAATTTTGGGCCTTTCAGATTTGAATCAAACTCTGGACCATGTATGCTGGGCATTTTTACAGACGGCATTACAAACTTCAGGCCGCTTCCTTTGACATCAGGTCCCTTGATATCAACTTTGGGACCTTTAATATTCATGTCTGGGCCTTTGAGAGCACCCTCCAGATTAACGTCAGGAACGTCAACATCTCCGCTCACTTTTGGACCTTTGAGATGGACATCCAAGTCAGGTGTTTTGATCTTGGGTCCTGAAATGTTTAATTGTGGCATTTGAAATTTAGGGTCTTTGATCTTACCAGAACCTCCAATATCTAGATCTACATCAGGTACACGAACACCGCCTTCTATCTGTGGTCCAGTTACTTTGACATCTCCCTCAGGAAGATTGGCATCAATGTCTAGACCTGGTCCTTCTAATTTACCTCCACCCATTCCAAATCTGGGCATACTGAATTTGGGCAGATGGAACTTCCCACTGGGGCCTTTAATGTCTGCCTCAGGAACATCAACATCTACCTTGGGGCCTTTGATTTCACCCTCTATACTTGCAGAAGGAAGACCAATTTCATGGTCACCTTTCAATTTCGAATGTAACTCTGGAACTTGTATGCTGGGCAGCTTCATAGAAGGCATTGCAAACTTCAGGCCGCTTCCTGTGACATCTGGTCCCTCAAAATCAACTTTGGGACCTTTAATATTCATATCTGGGCCTTTGAGGTCACCCTCCAGGTTAAGATCAGGAACGTGAACATCTCTGATCACTGTTGGACCTTTGAGATGCACACTGTCTGGATCTTTCCCTTCTAATGTACCTCCACCCATTCCGAAGCTGTGCATTTTGAATTTGGGAGTTTGGATCATTCCACTGGGACCTTTAATATCAGCCTCAGGAACATCAACATTAACCTTGGACCCTTTGATGTTTCCCTCTACATTTGAAAAAGGACGATCACTACCATGGTCAGGTTTCACGTCTTGGCCTCTAAGATTCAAATCAACGCTTGGAACATTTACGTTGGGCATAGTTATGGAAGGCATTGAAAATTTCATTGTGCTTCCTTTGGCACCAGGTACTTCAGGGAGTTTGGGTCGTTTAACATTCACACTAAGGCCTTGAAGATCACCCCCTAGGTTGACATCAGGGACGGCCACATCTCGAGTAAAGTTGGGACCTTTGAGATCTAAATCAAATTCAGAGCTTCTGATTGCGGGACCCGAGATATTGAATTTTGGACCTTTGATGCCACTGTGCAGATTGATGTCAGGTGCGTCAATATCATGTTCCACTGTTGGACATTTCTGCTGCCGATCAATATCAGGTGTTGCTATCCTGGGTGTGGATATATGGAATCCTTGCGTTTTGACTTCAGGACCTTTTATTTCGCTGACGAACCCTCCTGCCGCAGGGATTTGAACGCCGCCGACTACTTTTGGTCCAGACAGCTTAATGTCTGCCTCAGGAAATTTAGTACTGATGCCCAGATCTGCTCCATCGACTATTGTGCACTTTTTCGTCACTTTGGCATTGGGAATTTCCTTTGCATCTGAAGCTGAAACATTGAAGTTTGCTGCCTTCATTTTGACATTTAGTCTCCCATCTTGTGCGTTGAATCCTGAACCATCAAGGTGCATTTTCGACGTTTGAACATCAATCTTTGGACCTTTGAAATCACCACGATATCCAGATATATTAAGATCAGCGTCAGTCTTAGGGGAAGAGATGACTGTTTTTTGCTCCACTTGTACTGATATCAACAACTTGACCTTTGACAGTTGTCTTTGGGACCGTGATATCGATGTCCGAAGTTTGCACTGCTCTTCCCCCTCCTGCTATCTTCATCTGCGGCATGTGGAAAGTAGCCTGGCCATGCTCTGTGTCTGGCCCGGCTACATCTACAACTTTCGTCTTCACAATGTGCATTGTGTGCGTCGTGCGCTTGCCTTCTCCCATTCGAAATTTCAGCCCTTCCGCGCCGGGGAGATTAAGATCTACATCCATCTCCGGCGTTTCCAGTTGTGGCCCTGACCGCTCAATGGTGACTTGCTCATACCTTGGAACTTTTATTTTAAATTCTGGATTCTGGATGTCCATGTCTGTCACGCCCGTCGGACCATGAGTATGAATTGTACGCGTAATAACCTTTCTGGTGATATGTACATTGGAAAACCTGTCACCTTGATCTGACGCTTCCGCACCATCCTCTGACTTCAGACGGGGCTTGATTTTGGTTCTGAAAATCCTCTGGTAGTCTTCGTCATCTCCACTCTAGAAGAGTTATCAAAATTCTGGTTGTCACATCCAGCTTTTTAAAAAATATATTTTTATTCTCTTTTTTTCACATTTTCTCCCAAATTTACACCCAACAAAAAGCAATAATCAGGAACGAATGTAATCAATCCCCATATCAATAACAACAATCCCATCCTCCCACCAAACCCCCAAACCTTAGCCCGCATGTTAACATAAAGAAATGACGAATCAGGAATCACCCATAGTCACCATTAACACATACAGTCCCTCTCCCCCCAACCCTCCCAGCCCCCCCCCCCCCCCCCCCCCCCCCGATGTGATCCAATTCTCGAAAATTCATAATGAATAACACTCATGAATTGCAGAACCCCTCCATCCTTCCCCTCAGTTCAAATAGTTCAAATTTGACCTTTTCAAGCGTCAAGAATTCCAGCAGGTCCCCCCGCCACGCCAGGGCACAGGGTGGAGAGGTTGATCTCCACCTGAACAGGATCCGCCTTCGGGCGATCAACGAGGCGAAGGCTACAACATCTGCCTCCGCGCCCGTTTCCAACCCCGGCTGGTCCGACACCCCGAGTATGGCCTCCCGAGGGCCCGGGTCCAGTTTCACGCGCACCACTTTAGAGATTACCCGAAAAACCTCCTTCCAGTAATCCTCCAGCGTCACATCCAGCTTTGTGCTTATTTTGTTTTTATTTAAGACAAATTGTCAGACCTCCGTCTAGAACAGTAAAGTCCCAGTTTCAGGCCTGTGCTGAGCTAGCCAATCTCAGCTGGTGTGGCAGTATGAGAGCTGGGAAGGGAATAAACTATAAACTAGTATACCTACTCTGAACCTGGTGCTGTGAGGATCAAGCTGATCTCTGATGCCCACCCTCACCCACGGTTGGAACACCTACCAATACAGACACTCTCGCTTCACCCACCTCCTCCAGTATGTCCCATCCCACCCTCTCTGGCTCTAGTGTCTGGGTGGGTTCTCTCTACTCACCTTCCCTTCTTCACCCCTCGACCCTAAAGCCCCTCAGAGCTAATTTTGCCGTACGCCCCTCCACCTTGCCCAGCCCACATTTGAAAGTTTTTAAAACTGATGAGAAGAGGGTGTAGATTGCTGGCAAGTGGAACCTGGTTGAGGCAATTGTGCTAAGAATTACACTAACAACCAAGTTACGATTATCAGTCCGTCCTGGGCGGCACGGTGGCACAGTGGTTAGCACTGCTGCCTCACAGCGCCAGGGAGCCGGGTTCGAATCCCGGCTTGGGTCACTGTCTGTGCGGAGTCTGCACGTTCTTCCCATGACTGCGTGGGTTTCATCCGGGTGCTCCGGTTTCCTCCCACGAGTCCCAAAAGATGCGCTTGTTCAGTGAATTGGACATTCTGAATTCTCCCTCCGTGTACCCGGACAGGCGGCGGAATGTGGCGACGAGGGGATTTTCACAGTAACTTCATTGCAGTGTCAATAAGTCCATAACGCATAGGAGCAGAATTAGGCCACTCGGCCCATCGGGTCTACTCCATTCAATCACAGCTGATATTTTTCTCATCCCCATTCTCCTGCCTTCTCCCCATAACCCCTGATCCCCTTACTGATCAAGAACCTATCTATCTCTGTCGTAAAGACACTCAGTGATTTGGCCTCCACAGCCTTCTGCGGCAGAGTTACACAGATTCACCACCCTCTGGCTGAAGAAATTCCTCCTCATCTCTGTTTTAAAGGATCGCCCTATGTCAGCCGATTATTATTATTCGAAGGGTGGCACAGTGGTGCAGTGGTTAGCACTGCTGGCTCATGGCGCCGAGGACCCGGGTTCAATCCTGGCCCCGGTCATTGTCCGTGTGGGGTTTGCAGATTCTCCCCGTGTCTGCGTGGGTCTCACCCCACAACCGAAAAGATGTGCAGGGTAGGTGGATCGGCCACGCTAAATTGCCCCTTAATTGGAAAAGAAAATAATTGGATACTCTAATTCAGAATGTCCAAGTTATTATTCGGCCCATCGAGTCTGAACCACGCCCCCCCGCCCTATCCCCGGATCCCCACCTAACCTGCACATCCTTGGGTACTAAGGGACAATTTAGCATGGCCAATCCACCTAACCTGCACATTTTTGGACACTGAGGGACAATTTAGCACGGCCAATCCACCTAACCTGCACATCCTTGGGTACTAAGGGACAATTTAGCATGGCCAATCCACCTAACCTGCACATCCTTGGGTACTAAGGGACAATTTAGCATGGCCAATCCACCTAACCTGCACATCTTTGGACACTGAGGGACAATTTAGCACGGCCAATCCACCTAACCTGCACATCTTTGGACACTGAGGGACAATTTAGCACGGCCAATCCACCTAACCTGCACATCTTTGGGTACGAAGGGACAATTTAGCACGGCCAATCCACCTAACCTGCACATCTTTGGACTTTGGGAGAAAACCGGAGCACCCGGAGGAATATAATATAATAATAATCTTTATTGTCACTTGAAGGCTTACATTTTATTTTAATACCTTTAGAGTACCCAATTCATTTTTTCCAATTAAGGGGCAATTTAGTGTGGCCAATCCATCTACCCTGCACATCTTTTGCGTTGTGGGGCGAAACCCAATCAAATACAGGGAGAATGTGCAAACTCCACACAAGACAGTGACCCAGAGCCAGGATCGAACCTGGGACCTCGGCGCCCTGAGCCAAGTAAGCTTACATTAACACTGCAATGAAGTTACTGTGAAAAGTCCCTAGTTGCTACACTCCGGTGCCTGTTTGGGTACACTGAGAGAGAATTCAGAATGTCCAGTTCACCTAACAAGCACGTCTTTCAGGACTCGTGGGAGGAAGCCGGAGCGCCCGGAGGAAACCCACGCAGACACGAGGGAGAACGTGCAGTCGCCGCACAGAGTGACCCAAGGCCGGGAATCGAACCTGGGACCTTGGTGCTGTGGTGAAGCATCAGTGCTAACCACTGTGCCACCGTGCTGCCCAAACCCACGCAAACACGGGGAGAATGGGCAAACTCCACACAGACAGTCACCCGAGGCTGGAATCGAACCCGGGTCCCTGGCGCGGTGAGGCAGTGGCTCTAACTGCCGTGCCGCCCATGTAAAGAGTGCTAACTGCTTACCCATGATGGTGCAGTAGCTTCACTAGAAGAACACGCAATTTCAGTGTGATAATTTTGTATCACCAATTTCCATTTTAAATGTGGATATTGAAATGGGTAATAAAAAAAAGAGGGAGCGCAGCAAAGGTTCGCCAGACTGGTTCTTGGGATGGGCAGGATTGTCCTATGAGGCGAGATTGGGTCGACTAGGCCCCTATTCACTGGAATTTTGAAGAATGAAGGGGGCTCGAATTGAAACAAATAAAATTCTGACAAGGCTGGACCGAATGGACAGAGGGATAATATTTCCCTTTGGCTGGAGGGGTCTAGAACAAAGGGTCACCGTCTCAGGATACGGGGGTCGGCCTTTTAGGAGACTGAGATGAGGAGAAATTTCTTCACTCGGGGAAGGAGTCGGCCATTTTGGGGACTGAGATGAGGAGAAATTTCACTTGGGGAAGGAGTCGGCCATTTTGGGGACTGAGATGAGAAGAAATTTCTTCACTCAGGGAAGGAGTCGGCCATTTTGGGGACTGAGATGAGAAGTTTCTTCACTCAGGGAAGGAGTCGGCCATTTTGGGGACTGAGATGAGAAGAAATTTCTTCACTCGGGGAAGGCGTCGGCCATTTTGGGGCCCGAGATCGAGATGAGGAGAGGTTGCTTCACTCGGGGAAGGCGTCGGCCATTTTGGGGCCCGAGATCGAGATGAGGAGAGGTTGCTTCACTGGGAAGGAGCCGGCCATTTTGGTGACTGAGATGAGGAGAAATTTCTTCACCTGGGGAAGGAGTCGGCCATTTTGGGGGCTGAGACGAGAAATGTCTTCACCCAGAGGGTGGTGAACCTGTGGGATTCTCTACCACAGAGGATCGTGGAGGCCAAGTTACTGGATATATTTAAGAAGGGAATAGATAGATTTCTGGACTCTAAAGGTGTTAAGAGGTATGGGGAGAGCGCGGGAGTGTGGAGTTGAGATAGACGATCAGCCATGATCATGGGGAATGGTGGAGCAGGCTTGAAGGGCCGAGTGGCCTACTCCTATTTTTTATGTAAAAGGTGTTGTGAGTGGTGCACGGATGTTAGCGAAGCGGCAAAAGCAAAGCAAAACAAGTCGGGAATTTTTTTTAAATATAAATTTAGAGTACCCAATTATTTTTTCCAATTAAGGGGCAATTTAGCGCGGCCAATCCACCTACCCTGCACATCTTTGGGTTGTGGGGGTGAAACCCACGCAGACACGGGAGAATGTGCAAACTTCACACGGACAGTGACCCAGAGCCAGGATCGAACCTGGGACCTCGGCGCCGTGAGGCAGCAATGCTATCCACTGCGCCACCATGCTGTCCACAAGTCGGGAATGTTGTTGTCACAAGGAGCGATGTAAAAAAAGATGTGTTACAATGAATACCGTTGACTTACAACTCCATCACCTGTGGCAGCATCATTGTAAGGCGAAAGCGGAGATGCAACCACCCTTGTGAGCATCGAGACCCACCAGAAGAGATGCATTTCACCAGTGCCTCTAGAGGGCAGCATTTGTAGCAGAGGAAGGAGAAAGTCCTGGCCTCTCCCCTGTTACTGGAGACCACAGCGATTTTTACGAAGAGGATTTTTCACGCCATAGACTGCATCCTTCCATTTATTTTATTTTGTGTGCCCTGCAATTTCTCTCTCCTCTCCTCCATCCCCCCCCCCCCCCCCCCCCCCCCGCCCCTTCTCCCGGAGGTGTTGTCCACCTGGCAGCACACTAAAAGAGGCCCATCATTATGTTCGGCCGACCGTGGGCGAACAACACTATCCAACTGGTGGGCAGCAACCCAGCAGAGCCCGGACCCCTCCACGCGCTCCCCACCTTACTCATTTCGTTCGGGAGAGTCGGAAACCCATGGACAACGTTTCCTTCGTTGATCCAAGGCACTGAGGCCAACCAGGGCGCCCCTCGCACTGTCCAAAAAGCAGAGCTACCTGTTCAGCACAGGCCCACTCTGTAAGCCTACGAGATGTGTGACCTTTATTTAACAGTTCCACCCCACTCTCTCACCAGCTATATCAAGCAGCATGAAAATAAAGCTGCCAAATGCTGCTTTCAAAATCTAGGGCTGGATTCCCCCCACCCCCCAACAAAACCCAGCGGGCTTTCCGGCACTGGCGGCAGCTCGTCCCTGGCCGGTCACGCCGAAGGCAATGGAGTTTTCCATGGCCCGACAGCCGCACGCCGATGGGGAACCCGCTGACAGTGACACCAGGCCTCCACGCTGTGCCATGCGATGTAAACCCACAAAACCAGGAGCTTGCCGACATTCCAAACCTGCTCCCTTGACGTAGCCGCGCCGCATAAAAGTAGCGTCATCCCACAACTCTGAATTGCAAAAAAAAAAAAATCATCTTAATATGACTTTACTTAAGGCGGCCACACGCACCAGCACAGCCTCTGGACTCGTAGCCTCCATCCATTCCGGGTTCCAGGAATAACTCCCCCCGGGAGAAAGCTTTTCTCCCTTCCGGTGTAGCTTGAGTCCGACGGTGTGTCGATCCACGGTCTGCAGTATTTTCTGCGCTTCTTCATACCCCATCTCATCAAAGTAGATCGTTGCACTCACAATCTGGTCACCTTGGAGGCGGGGTGGTGGAGAGGGTCGGAAAAAAAGAGAGGGCATCAGAGCCAGAAACTGCAAAGGATCATCTTTGTGAGAGCGGCATTTAGTGCGATCCTGCGATTGCACAAGAATGATTCCTTGTGGTGAGGTGGTATTTTTACTCGTCCCTGCCCCGTTAGCTGCCAGGGAGAATGGCGATGCAGGAAGAATATCTGGCCAGAATCAGGGAACGCGACTCGCTGGCGAGAAACTTAATTTAAATACTTTTCTAAAATAAATTAAGAGTACCCAATTATTTTGTTTTCCCCAATTAAAGAGGGAATTTAGCGTGGCCAACCCACCTACCCTGCGCATCTTTGTGTTGTGGGAGTGAGACCCATGCAGACAATGTGTGCAAACTCCAAATGGACAGTGACACAGTGCCGGGATCGAACCCGGGTCCTCGGCACCGTGAGGCAGCAGTGCTAACCACTGTGCCGCCTTAATAATTAAATTTACTGATACAGATTACATAGAGGTTGATGTGTAAAGTAATCGTATAACAATACATACCTTTGTCCTGGGGCCTGAAACTGACTAACAAGCGTTCCCTGACAGTACTACAATTGTACTCCAAGTGACCTCAGCGTGCATTTACTCATCGATAATTAGAGTTTGAGGAAGAGTGGGAGAGATGTTACAAACCAAATTGCTTTCCCTGATAGTACTGCAATTACACTCTGACTGACCTCAGCGCACATTAACTGAACAATAATTAGACTTGGCAGCTTTGAAGCGACATAACTGCTGTAGTGAAATAACACAGTCTAAAATGTAGCCTAAACAGTTCTGTCGCTGTTTAAGAATTAGACCATTAGTTCAGTGTTCTACCCCAGCCTTGAACGAGGGCAAGGAAAATCATCAATTAGAAAGCAGCACCAATACCTTCCTTCATCACTCCACTCTTTCCTGCTGGAGAATTCTGCACCACATCCTTGATGAAGATCCCCTCGTCGTCACCACTAATACTGAATCCATGTGCAGCCGCTCCCGTCCAGTTTGGGAGCAGCACATCGAGATCATCCTCCTTTTTAGCCATCTGCCAAAATCAAAGAAAAAGCAAAGTATTGGCCAAGCTGCGGGAAAAGGGCTAACTGGAAGGTCAGAGGTGTATCATAGGGCGGCACGATGGACACAGTGGGTTAGCACGGCTGCCTCACAGCGCCAGGGACCTCGGTTCGATTCCGACCTTGGGTGACTGGCTGTGTGGAGTTTGCATCTTCTCCCCCGTGTCTGCGTTGGTTTCCTCCGGGTGCTCCGGTTTCCTCGCACAATCCACAGATCATATCATAGCATCCTTACAGTGCAGAAGACGGCCATTCGGCCCATCAATTCTGCACCAGCCCTCTGAAAGAGCACTCCACCCAAGCGCACTTCCCCGCCCTATCCCTATAACCCCTTAACCCAGTGTTCTTCAAAGTCGGGGGCAGGACCCACAGGTGGGTCACGGGCGGGTGTCGGGTGGGTCGCGGAGCCGTTGTCCGCAGCACTCCTGATCGCGCTAATCCCCGCGCTGCAGCCGACTTCAGAACGGCGGCTGCAAGCGGGCGCGAACATGTTAAAAAAAAAATTGCCCGCATTGCGCATGCGCGCACGATGATCGGCGCGCATGCGCAGTGCGGCCTCTATTTTTTTAAACAGTTGCAGCTTTTTGTTTTACAAGTTCTGTCGTGGTTTTTATTCATTTTTTCATTTATTTTATTCATTTAATTTCTATTTTTATTCATTCTATTTTTTCTTATAAGTTCGGGGAGGTTTAATTCATTTTTTCATTTATTTTTTTAGTTTTTTTTACAAGTTCGGGGGGGGGTTTTATTTGATAAAATTTTACAGGAAACAAATTCTGAACTTTGGACAGATGGGAGACTCCATATTTCCGACACGGGAAGGCTTCACCTTCATCCAACAGGTTCCATTGGAGGAGCGTGTACGAGGGCCAAAGGGACACAAAACCATTTCCTCCATTTTTGTCAGCAGCAAACAAGGTAAGAGAAAATGGTGGGTCGCGAAGGTCGGCCGGGTTGGGTTGCAAAGGTCGGTCGGGTTGGGTCCCGAAGGTTGGCCGGTTGGTAAAAATGGGTCCCCGGAAAAAAAGTTTGAAGAACATTGCCTTAACTAATCTGCACATCTTTGGACACTAAGGGGCAATTTAGCACGGCCAATCCACCTAACCTGCACATCCATGAACACTAAGAGACAATTTATCACGGCCTATCCACCTAACCTGCACATCTTTGGACACTAAGGGATAATTTAGCACGGCCAATTCACCTAACCTGCACATCTTTGGACACTAAGGGGCAATTTAGCTGGGCCAATCCACCTAACCTGCACATCTATGGACACTAAGGGACAATTTATCACGGCCTATCCACCTAACCTGCACATCTTTGGACACTAAGGGGCAATTTAGCACGGCCAATCCACCTAACCTGCACATCTTTGGACACCAAGGGGCAATTTAGCATGGCCAATCCACCTAACCTGCACATCTTTGGACACTAAGGGGCAATTTAGCATGGCCAATCCACCTAACCTGCACATCTTTGGACACTAAGGGGCAATTTAGCACGCCCAATCCACCTAACCTGCACATCTTTGGACACTAAGGGGCAATTTAGCACGGCCAATCCACCTAACCTGCACATCTTTGGACACTAAGGGGCAATTTAGCACGGCCAATCCACCTAACCTGCACATCTTTGGACTGTGGGAGAAAACTGGAGCACCTGGAGATGTGCAGGTTAAATTAATTGCCCTTTAGTGTCCAAAACGGTGAGGTGGGGTGACAGGGATAGGGCGGGGGAGTGGGCCTAGGTAGGGTGCTCTTTTGGAGGATCGGTGCTGACTCGATGGGCCTCCTTCCGGGTGATCATCAGGGTGCCTGAATCCTTAACAACAATATTACCACTAGATCATAGATCATAGTGTACATAGGTTAAGTCAAGGAAGTCATGATTTATAAACTATAGTGTTGTAACCCCCACAAGGACCAGTGGGAAACCATTATTGATCTCCCCATGGGGCTCGCAGAGTAGGAGCTTCCCAGGTATGATGGACTTGTCATATGGGGAGCGGTTGAGGACACTGGGTCTGTACTCGATGCGAGTTTAGAAGGATGAGGGGGGAGTCCCCGGCACGGTGGGCAAATGCGCTGTCCGGTGTGTTACCAAGTCACATAGACCAGCAAAAACTCGGATTCCAACTCCCTGAGCTACGTTAGCCATCAGGGTGCATCCAAAATGGCCTTTTGTTTAGCCTTCGCGCTGTTGAACTAGATGGAGGAGGGGCTGGAGGGTCCACACCTGATTGCCGCGCAAGCTGAAGCTGCACAATTGTTGACGTTGGACAGGGGGACAGATATTGGGCTTCGGGGCGATGCCTTCCACAGTTGAAAAAGCCTGCCACCGCCCAGTCCCGATGCTCAAACGAGGAGACTGACAACTTGGGCAGAGTGCCAGCCGATTGTTCAACAACACCGAAGCAACACTCGGCAACTTGAACACGGATAAATTAAAGCACGATGAGTCTGCAATGTAAATATGGACATGGGAATTTGTAAAGGCGGGAAAATTCCAGCCAATACAAAGTGCGCATTTGTCGATGGGAATTGCAGGTATTAGATTATCATAGTGCAGAAGGAGGCCATTCGGCCCATCGAGTCTGCACTGGCCCTTGGAAAGAGCACCCTACCTAAGCCCACACCTCCACCCTATCCCAGTAACCCCACCTAATCTTTTTAGACACATAGACATAGAACATACAGTGCAGGAGGCCATTCGGCCCATCGGGTCTGCACCGACCCATTTAAGCCCTCACCTCCACCCTATCCCTGTAACCCAATAACCCCTCCTAACCTTTTTGGTTACTAAGGGCAATTTAGCATGGCCAATCCACCTAACCTGCACGTCTTTGGACTGTGGGAGGAAACTGGAGCACCCGGAGGAAACCCGCGCAGACGTGGGGAGAACGTGCAGACTCCGCACAGGCAGTGACACAGTGAGGAATCAAACCTGGGACCCTGGCGCTGTGAAGCCACAGTGCTACCCACTTGTGCTACCGTGCTGCCCTTCGTTATACGAGCGATCATAGAATTTACAGTGCAGAAGGAGGACATTCGGCCCAGTGAGTCTGCACCGACTCTTGGTGACGTAGTGGCATTGTCAGTGGGCTAGCAAAACAGACTGATGCACTCTGGGGACCTGGGCTGGAATTCCGCCATGGCAGGTGGCGAAATCTGAATTCAGTAAAAATCTGGAATTGAAAAAAGGTTCAATGATGACCCCGTGAAACCGCCATCGATTATCGTTAAACGAAAGCCCCCATCTGGTTCGCTAATGTCCTTTAAGGGCAGGAAATCTGCCGTCTTTGCCTGGTCTGTGAGTCCGGACCCTCCTGCCAACAGCAACATGGCTGACCCTTAACCATCCCCTCAAGGGGCAATTCGGGATGGGCCATAATTGGTGGCACATCCTGCGACGCCCATGAACGAATAAAGGAAAAAGAGGCCGAAAGATTTAAAACGGAAGCGGTGCAACGACACCACCGTCGGAAGGGCGTGATTACAGCGTGACAGGTTACAACAGGACGTTCCAGTGGCAAAGTTACGCAGAGGAATGCGAAGAAGGTGAAGGTGACAACAGGGAAGGCCTTGTAGACGACACGTAAACCCTGGCATCGGGCAGAATCTCTTACCTGCCCCCAGTGCCGCGTGTTTTGCCGCAGCCTGCCATTGGCCAGCGGCAGGACCTTCCGGTGTATTCCGTTGATCGCAACTGGGGATCTCCGGGGAAAATCCCACCCATTAACTTTTAATATATGATAACGGTACCATTCTCTCATTTTGAGGTGGGTTTGTTATACCTTTTAATGCTACTTTTTGCACCAGCAATTCCCCAGCAACAAAAAATACTCTTTAATCGGCTTCAGGATGCTTCTGAACTCTAACCGTCTTGGAAATGACCAATTCAAAATTAGTAGACTTGGGTTTCGTAAAAGGGCAGATCATCCGTAGCAGAATAGAACTACTTCACACGGAGTGACGCTCCTGTTCAAATTCAGCTGGGGATCATATGACTTGACTGCAACCAGTGCCATGGGAGCTCTGGTATTTATGAAATAAGCGGCGACTATCAATTGCAATGTGTTCACAAACTGTGCCTCCGGAGTTTGAGGCGTGAAATGATCAGAAAGGACTGTCAAGGGAGTGTTCCTTGAGGAAAGGTTTTTGTCTTATCAAATGGCTTCAGTGATGTCATTTGTGTGGGTGGAGCTGGGCTGTGGCTCTGAGATTTTTTTACTTTCGCTTTGAGTTTGAGCTGATTTAAACTGCAAAGGTTGAAAGAAGTGCCTTTCTCTATCTTCATTTTAAAAACAGTTCCGGACTGCTTGGTAGCTTAAAAGAGATAATTGCTCTCTGCAAGGAATTCAAATCTGCTGTTTGAAATGGGGAACAGAGTATCAGTAACATGACTTATGCCAGTAAGAGTGCCGTGTGCTGGGCCACGCCTTTGAAAAGGGGTTTCTGGTTTTACTTGGATCTTGTTATTGAATTGGAACAGTTAAGGGGGAATTCATTAAGCGTTATACATAGATTACTGTAGCTGTGTGGGGTCTCTAAGTTTGTAAGTGATAACAATTCTTGCTGTGTGTGTTTATACAAATGTTAACTAAATTCTTAGAGTAAAGGTTTTTTTTGATTAAAAGCGCCGAAGAATAACACCTGAAAGGCGTTATTGTGCCTACCTTGTGCCCATCGTAGTCAAATTCAATACAGAGTTATAGGTCAGGTGAACACCATAATATACTTTGGAAATATTCCAACCCTTGCCCATAACAGGACATACATACCTTTGTGCAGTCTCTCCGGCTCTGGAAGTATGAAACTAAATCGCTGCCGTTTCTTTGGCTGGTACAAGGTCTGTTGCTTCACTTTTGTGCTTGCTCCGGGCTCACAACACTGGAAGAGAGGAGCAACAGCAACAGTCAGAAGGTTTAATTGAAGCCCCCACACATACACAAACCATGCGCAAATCTGAATGATGGATTGCCATAAAAACGCAACTGGTTTAAGGAAAGGGAAAGACTGCCCCGCTTACCCCGTCTAAGACCTAGGTGATTGCTACACGTGACTCCATCCCACGTGCTCCGCGTTGTCTCTATCCTCTCTGGAATGGCCCAAGCAAGCCACTTGAGAAGACCCATCACAAATGACTCGGGACAGATCCTGAGTATCAAAAGAGGGTTTTACACTGTACGTACCTTGGAACGGTCTATCCGAAATGGTACTTAACTCTCTGACTTGCAAGAGCAAGGCCCCAACTGAGCTGTCCCAGCACCACAAGGCAGCAAGCACCAACAGTGCAGGATCTCAGCTCTTGATTTTTGTCAGATTAATGTCAACCGACTACAGTTGGCCTCGATAGGCCGGGTCAAGGAAAGGCGAACTGAACTAACTTGTCGTACTCCTGGAATGTGAGCGTCAGGTGAGAGCGGGGTCAGACTAGGCTGCAATAATGGCCACTGTGGTTTATTGGTGGTACAACACCAATTCAAACTGTTTGGGGAGACACGATGGCACAGTGGTTAGCACCGCTGCCTCACAGCACCAGGGACGCGGGTTCGATTCCGGCCTCGGGTGACTGTCTGTCTGGAGTCTCCACGTTCTCCCTGTGTCTGTGTGGGTTTCCTCCGTGTGCTCCGGATTACTCCCGCGGCCCAAAGATTTGCGGGTTAGGTGGATTGACCGTGATAAATTGTCCCTTAGTGTCCAAACTTGTGCGGGTTAGGTGCATTGGCCACGCTAAATTGTCCCTTAGTGTCCAAAGATGTGGAGGTTAGGTGGATTGGCCGTGCTAAATTGTTACCTTATTGTCCAAAGATGTGCAGGTTAGGTGGATTAGCCGTGCTAAATTGCCCCTTAGTGTCCAAAGATGTGCCGGTTAGGTGGATTAGCCGTGCTAAATTGCCCCTTAGTGTCCAAAGATGTGCAGGTTAGGTGGATTGGCCGTGCTAAATTGTCCCTTAGTGTCCAAAGATGTGGAGGTTAGGTGGATTGGCCGTGCTAAATTGTCCCTTAGTGTCCAAAGATGTACAGGTTAGGTGCATTGGCCGTGCTAAATTGTCCCTTATTGGCCAAAGATGTGCAGGTTAGGTGGATTGGCCGTGCTAAATTGTCCCGCAGTGTCCAAAAATGTGCAGGTTAGGCGGGGGAGTGGGCCTAGGAAGGGTGCTCTTTCAGAGGGTTGGTGCAGATTTAATGGACCGAATGGCCTCCTTCCGCACAGTAGGAACTCTGAGGAATGCACCGCCTGAGAGTGTGGTCAAGGAAGACTTAATCGTGGCTCGCAAAACAGAAAGGGTTGGATAATTATCTGAAGAGAACAGAAATATTGCAGGGCTGCCGGGAAAATGGCAGGGCGCAGGACTTGCTGAGTTACAGTGCCAGAAAGTGGCATTGTCACTTTAGGCAAACCAGCATCCTTCTGTACGGCAACCCTGTCTGTGATAGTCGCTTCCATGGGCTTCCTCATGATGAAACGCCAGTCAAGGCGGGGCACGGTACGAAGACTGAGGAAGTATTCCTCAGCAGGTATCAGCACCTTCAGAAGAAGGAAATACTTGCTATAGACATTGGGAGTTTCCCTGGACTCCTCCAGCCACTCTCGTGAGAGATTTGCGAAACCCTTGCAGGATCCTCAGCCCCAGGATGCCTGGAATGGCTGGCCTCGTTTTCCCCCACGTTCAAACATCCTTCACTTTCATGAGTACAAAAGTTCAAAAAGAATCGAGCAGAACAATCTGCCTTGGAAACAGAATTTTTTTTTTTCTTTTGCGCCGGTTATATTCTGTGTTTTGACAGCTGCGAAGGAAGTGCAGCGTTCAAAGGGTCAAATCCAGTCCTATCCAGCGATTATCCAAGGATGCCTCCTCCCCGATACACGGCGTGCTGGGATCAATCTCGCACTGGCTGCCAACACGAAGCCAACAACTGCACTTCGAATGTGACAAAGCTCTGTTTTAATCTGATTGCATCCTCTCTGGCTATCACCAACAAAAACCCCCAAAAATCAATCTTTCAACAGCTCGTGAGTTTGCAACGCCCCCGACAAAGTCACTGGGTTGAGGCCTGGAGCTGCCTTTTTCCTGCCTCTCTCACTCCTATCTTCCAGCCTGGGGGGGGGGGGGTCTTTCCTTGGTGAAAGAACCCACATGCTCAGTACCAAAGAATTTCTTGCTCATTTAGTTAACTCCACCAGGATCTACAATAGTAAGCGTGTGTCCCTTGTTTGTTTGCAAACAGTCTGTGTCGTGTGAGGAAACTACAAGCGAACCGAAAGAATCTTTAAAAAAAGGCTTTGGTCCCTCATGGACAGCACGGTAGCACAATGGTTGGCACAGTTGCTTCACAGCCCCAGGATCCCAGGTTCAAGTCACGGCTTGGATCGCTGTCTGTGCGGAGTCTGCATGTTCTCCCCCCGTGTCTGCGTGGGTTTCCTCCGAGTGCTCCGGTTTCCCCCCCCCACAGTCCAAAGATGTGCAGGTTAGGTGGATTGGCCGTGCTGAATTGCCCCTTAGTGTCCAAAAAATGGAGTGGGGTTACTGGGTTATGGGTGTGGGCTTGGATAGGGCGCTCTTTCCAAGGGCCGGTGCAGACACGATGGGCCGTATGGCCTCCTGCGCTGTAGGCTTTGAAAGCAGACCAGCAGCGCGGGTTCAATTCCCGTACCCGAACAGGCGCCGGAATGTGGCGACTAGGGGGCTTTTCACAGTAACTTCTTTGAAGCCGACTCGTGACAATAAAGCGATTTCTTGTCAATTCACTGCCCAGATGGAACTCATTCATCTAAACCCAAGTGTTCCTAGCCATCAGCTTGGCTTGGCTTAGATTCCTCCCATCAGCCAAACAACTTGCCCACTATCTTGGTCCACATGAAGGATTGGGTTTGAGGTATCGGAGGGCTTCATGTGAAAGTGTATCTCGCCACGACATCGGAAGAGAAATCATAAAAAGCCTTGAAACTGTTTGAGAATTTTTCATTTCAAGAACCAAATTCCAGCCTGCACCAAAGTACATAAAAACGGTTTAGACGGGCGGCAGGGTGGCGCAGTGGTTAGCACTGCTGCCTCATAGAACATAGAACAGTACAGCACAGAACAGGCCCTTCGGCCCTCGTTGTGCCGAACAATGATCACCCTACTTAAACCCACGTAACCCGTATACCCATAACCCAACAATCCCCCCATTAGCCTTACACTACGGGCAATTTAGCATGGCCAATCCACCTAACCCGCACATCTTTGGACTGTGGGAGGAAACCGGAGCACCCGGAGGAAACCCACGCACACACGGGGAGGACGTGCAGACTCCACACAGACAGTGACCCAGCCGGGAATCGAACCTGGGACCCTGGAGCTGTGAAGCATTGATGCTAACCACCATGCTACCGTGAGGCCCCATGGCGCCGAGGACCCGGGTTCGATCCCGGCTCCGGGTCACTGTCCGGTGTGGAGTTTGCACATTCTCCCGCGTCTGCGTGGGTCTCACCCCCACAACCCAAAGATTTGTTTAGTTAATTGAAGAGTACCCAATTACGTTTTGCAAATCAAGGGTCAATTGAGCCTGGCCAATCCACCTACCCTGCCCACAACCCAAATATATGCAGGGTAGTTGGATTGGCCAGGCTAAATCGGCCCTTAATTGAAAACATTTTTTAAAAATGGTTTCGTCCCTGAGATGCCCAAAATCCTGCATCCAACGATTTGGGGAATTGTACAAGATTGATTTTTATTCATTCCGAATGGGAGAGATCATAATATTTTTTATTGTCACAAGTAGGCTTACATTAACACTGCAATGACGTTACTGTGAAAATCCCCTCGTCGCCACATTCTGGCGCCTGTTCGAGGGAGAATTCAGAATGTCCAATTCACCTAACAAGCACGTCTTTCGGGACTTGTGGGAGGAAACCTGGGCACCCGGAGGAAACCCACGCAGACACGGGGGGAGAACGTGCAGACTCTGCACAGACAGTGACCCAAGCCCGGGAATCGAACCAGGGACACTGCAGCTGTGAAGCAACCATCACCTGAGTCAGTATATCTTCCTGCTCGTCTTGTCAGTGGTGACTCAGTGGTAGCACTCTCATCTCTCAAACAGAGAACCGTGCGCTCAAACGCCATAGAGGAGACTTGAGCCTGCAAACTAATCTGATGATTCCACGCAAGACTGAGGGAATGCTGCATTGTCGGAGTGACTGTCTTTCAGAAGAGGCATCGCTCAGGTGAAAGAAAAAGATCCCCCACTGACAAATAAATATCACTTATTGTAACAAGTAGGCTTCAATGAAGTTACTGTGAAAAGCCCCCAGTCGCCACATTCCGGCGCCTGTTCGGGGAGGCCGGTACGGGAATTGAACCCACGCTGCTGCCTTGTTCTGCATTACAAGCCAGCTGTTTAGCTCACTGTGCTAAACCAGCCTCTATCCCTGTCAGGGTATTCAAACAGCAGGAAGTTTCCGTTGGTGTCTAGACCAATATTCCTCCCTCAATAAATGGCACCAAAAGCAGATTTAATGGGTCATTCATCTCAATTGTTGCTAATGGGATTGGGCTGTGTTGTATTTATCTGCCATGTTTGACGACAGAAGACTTCTGAAGATTGGTTGCGAAGCACTTTGAGATGCCGAGAAAGGCGTGAATAAATGCTGGGTTAATACAAGCTCTTTATTCTACCATCTTTGCTTGTCCAGCTTTGTCAGCAACCCACCTGCTACAGTAGGATTTCCATAGGATGGCAAAACCACCCCAAACCACATTCCTACAGGGCGACACAATCCTGAGAGGGCTTTAGTCATACATCAGTAACAATGAACTACAGTATCTCAATTGAGCATTAAAGCTGTAGCAGCTGTTATGTGTTTAGTTCCTTCCCCAACAAGGACACGACAGGCTGCCCCTCCCTCGTGACTGACGGGTACAAAAACCATAGAATCGTAGAATTCACAGTGCAGAAGGAGGCCATTCGGCCCATCGAGTCAGCAGCAGACCTTGGAAAGAGCGCCCTACCTAAGCCCACACCTCCACCCTATCCCAGCAACCACACCCAACCGTTTTTTTGGACACTACGGGACAATTTAGCACGGCCAATCCACCTAACCTGCACATCTTTGGACACTCAAGGGGCAATTTAGCACGGCCAATCCACCTAACCTGCACATCTTTGGACACTAAGGAGCAATTTAGCACGGCCAATCCACCTAACCTGCACATCTTTGTACTGTGGGAGGAAACCAGAGCACCCGGAGGAAACCCACGCAGACACGGGGAGAACGTGCAGACTCCGCACAGACAGTGACCCAAGCCGGGAATCGAACCTGGAGCTGTGAAGCAACTGTGCTAGCCACTGTGCTGCTGTGCACCCCCCCCCCCCGACACAGACTATCCCACAATCATACCCTGTGTAGGATGGGGGCTGGGGTGTGCAGTCTTCTCTTACATTTGAGAGGGAGGCACGACACAGACTATCCCACAATCATACGCTGTGTAGGATGGGGTGTGCTGTCTTCTCTTACATTTGGGTGCGAGAGAGGGAGGGTGGGGGAATCAGCTAGAGGGATAGAGGGAAGGCGGTGTCATAGTGGCACTGTCACTGGATTAGTAATCCGGAGACTCAGCCAAATGATCAGCGGACGTGGGTTCGAATCCCACTGTGGCGGCTGGCGGAACTTAACTTCAATGAATCTGGAAGTTTTTTTTAAAAACCTGTCCAAACCATTGTGGAATTTCACCCTTCCTGGCTCACTTGTATCCTTTAAGGAAGGAAATCTGCCATCTTTACCCAGTCTGGACTCCCAGACCCCACAGCTATGTGATTGATGCTCAACCACAAGAGATCAGTCAACAAGGAGTGAAACCAGATGGACCACCCAACATTAACGTCGACACCAGACGACAATGGCACCCCCAACCCTCCGCACCCTGCAACGTTCTCCTCGCTGGCACATGGGGGGGGGCATGTGCCCAAGTCGGGAGAGCTGTCTCACAGACGAGCAACCGCCTGGCACGGTCACCCTTACCGAATCACACTTCACATACAATGTGTCGGGCACCACCATCACCTTCCTTGGATATGTCCTATCCTTCCGGTGTGGTGCGGGGGGGTGTGGAGAGGGCAATCCGCCAAAGGTGACAGCATAGCGGTGTACAATCCGGACCTCATGAAGTCTGATGGCATCATGTCAAACATGCGCAAGGAGGGCAGCACGGAGGCGCAGTGGGTTAGCCCTGTAGCCTCACGGCGCCGAGGTCCCAGGTTCGATCCCGGCTCTGGGTCACTGTCTGTGTGGAGTTTGCACATTCTCCCCGTGTTTGTGTGGGTTTCGCCCCCACAACCCAAAGATATGCAGGGTACATGGACTGAGCGTACTAAATTGCCCCTTAATTGCAAAAAAAATTAATTGGGTACTCTAAATTTTAAAAAGACATGCGCAAGGATACATCCTGCTGATTTACCCTCGCACCTCCACCCCCACCCCCTCAGCCAATGAATCACTCCTCCATGTTGGCCGCCAGCTGGAAGAAGCACTAATGGTGGCAAGAGGGGGGCAGCACTGTGGCGCAGTGGGTTAGCACTGCTGCCTCACGGCGCCGAGGTCCCAGGTTCGATCCCGGCCCCGGGTCACTGTCCGTGTGGAGTTTGCACATTCTCTCCGTGTCTGCGTGGGTTTCGCCCCCACAACCCAAAATATGTGCAGGGGAGGTGGATTGGCCACGCTAAAATTGCCCCTTAATTGGGAAAAATGAATTGGGTACTCTAAATTTATTTTTAAAAAGGCTAACAGTGGCAAGGACACAGCGGGTGTGCTGGGAGGGGGACTTTAATGTTCGTCACCGAGAGTGGCTTGGTAGCGCTACCACTGACCGAGTTGGCTGAATCCTAAAGGGACTTAGCTGTGAAGCCAGCTTTGCAGAAGGTGGTGAGGAAACCCATGAGAGGGAAAAACCTACTTGACCGCGGCCTCGCCAATCCGCTCATTGCAGATGCATGTGCCCACGATACTATTGGCAGCAGTGGAACACCGCGCAGCCATTGTGGAGACAAAGTCCCACCTTCACATTGAGGATACCCTCCTTCTGTCGTCTGACACGACACACCGTGCTAAATGGGATGGATTTCCAAGAGATTCCGCAAGTCAAAACTGGGTATCCATGAGGCACAATTGGCAACAGCAGAGCTATATAAAACCACAATCTATAAACCTCATGGCCCGGCCTCTTCCCCCACTCCACCATTGCCATCAAGCCAGGGGATCAACCCCGGTTCAATGCAGAGTGCAGGCGGGCATGCAAGGGCAGCACCAAGCATACCTAAAAATAAGGCGCCAGCCTGGTGAAGCTACACCACAGGACCGTTTGCATGGCAGACAGCAGAAGGAGCAATTGATAGACAGAGCCAAGAGATCCCACAACCAACAGATCGGATCTAAACTGCAGATCTGCCACATCCAGCCATGAACAATAAAGGAGGAGTCAAGCATGTCAGTGCGAAAGACAAGGCTGAAGCATTTGCAACCATTTTTATCCAGAAGTGCCGTGGCCAATCTACCTACCCTGCACATCTTTAGGTTGTGTGGGGGGTGAAACCCACGCAGACACGGGGGAGAATGTGCAAACTCCACACGGACAGTGACCCAGGGCCGGGATTCGAATCCAGGTCCTCAGCTCTGTAGTCCCAGTGCTAACCACTGCGCCACGTGCCGTCTCTGGAAAACCTCCCAGATATGTCCTGTCTACAAAAAAAAACAGGAAAAAAAATCCAGCCCAGCCAATTGCCCCATCAGTCCACATTCGGATGATTAGCAAAGTGACAGAAGGTGTCTCCGACAGCACTATCAAGCGGCCCGTACTCAGCCATACCTGTTCACTGACCGTGAGTTTGGATTCCGCCAGGGTCCTTTAGGCTAAATCGCCGGCTCTGAAAGTAGGCCAGCAGCACGGTTCCATTCCCGTAACAGCCTCCCCGAACAGGCGCCGGAATGTGGCAACTAGGGGCTTTTCACAGTAACTTCATTTGAAGCCTACTCGTGACAAGCGATTTTCATTTTTTCATTTCAACCTTGGTCTATACCCGGTCAAAAGAGCAGAAGCCAAGAGGTGAGGTGAGAATGACTGCCCCTGATAACCAAGGCAGCATTTGACCGAGTGTGGCTTCAGGTACCCCTGGCAAAAACTGGAGTCAATGGGAATCGAGGAGGGGGGGGGGGGTGAATTCTCCAATGGTTGGAGTCATACCCACCGCCAAGGAAGATGGTTGTGGTTGTCGGAGGTCAATCGTCTCTACCCGGGACATCACTACAGAAGTTCCTCAGGGTGGCATCTTAGCTGTAAGCTACATCATCAATGATCTTCCCTCCACTATAAGGTCAAGATGTTCACTGATGACCGCACAATGTTCAGCACCATAATACACCTCAGATACTGAAGCAATCAATTTCCATATGCAGCAAGACCTGGGCATTATTTAGTGTAGCTAGTTACATTCACGCCACACACGTGCCAGGCAATGACCATCTGCAACAAGAGAAAATTCTAACCATCTTTCCTTGCCATTCCAATGGCATTACATCCCAGGGGTTACCACTGACCAGAAACCGAACTGGACCCAGCCGTATAAATACTGCGGCTACCAGAGCAGGTCAGAGGCTGGGAATCCTGCGGAGTGTAACTCACCTCCTGACCCCCCCCTCCCCCCCCCCCCCCCCCCCCCCCCCCAAAGCCCGCCCACCATCTACAAGGACACAAGTCAGGAGTCTGAGGGAATGGGCAGCAAGGTGGCGCAGTGGGTTAGCCCTGCTGCCTCACGGCGCCGAGGTCCCAGGTTCGATCCCGGCTCTGGGTCACTGTCCGTGTGGAGTTTGCACATTCTCCCCGTGTCTAAGTGGGTTTCGCCCCCACAACCCAAGAAGATGTGAAGATTAGATGGATTGGCCACTCTAAATTGCCCCTTAGAACATAGAACAGTACAGCACAGAACAGGCCCTTCGGCCCTCGATGTTGTGCCGAGCAATGATCACCCTACTTAAACCCACGTAACCCGTATACCCATAACCCAACAATCCCCCCATTAACCTTACACTACGGGCAATTTAGCATGGCCAATCCACCTAACCTGCACATCTTTGGACTGTGGGAGGAAACCGGAGCACCCGGAGGAAACCCACGCACACACGGGGAGGACGTGCAGACTCCACACAGACAGTGACCCAGCCGGGAATCGAACCTGGGACCCTGGAGCTGTGAAGCATTGATGCTAACCACCTTAATTGGAAAAAATTATTGGGTACCCTAAATTTTTTTTTAAAAAGAGTGTGAGGGAATATTCTCCACTCGCCTGGATGAGCGCGGCTCCCAACGACACTCGAGAAGCTCGACACCATCCAGGACAAAGCAGCCCTGCTCGATCGACACGCTAACCACAAACATTCGCTCCCTCCACCCCCGACGTACAGCGGCAGCCGTGCGCACCGTCTACAAGATGCACCGCAGCCACTCGCTCCTTCGACAGCACCTTCCAAACCCGCCACCTAGAAGGACGAGGGCAGCAGCAGACGCACGGGGAACACCCCCGCCTGCAAGTCCCCCCCCTCCCTCCGAGCCGCTCGCCATCCCGACTCGGAAATATATCAGCCGTTCCTTCACTGTGGTTGGGGTCAAAATCATTGAACTCCCTCCCCAATCATTCAAGATGGCGGCTCACCCACCACCTTTTCAAGGGACAATTAGGGGTGGGCAATAAATTTTGGCCCAGCCAGCAATACCCACAGCCCTGAAAATAATTTTTAAATAACCGCTGATCACTGATCCTGTGTTGTCCTGGAGGACGTTATTTTGTGTAGGTTTTGAATGTTGACGGATCAAGCAGCAGAATATTTAGATATAAAGAACAAGAATAATTTTTTTAAAATAAATTTAGGTTACCCAATTATTCTTTTCCAATTAAGGGGCAATTTAGCGTGACCAATCCACCTACGCTGCACATCTTTGGGGGTGAAACCCACGCAGACACGGGGAGAACGGGCAAACTCCACACAGACAGTGACCCAGAGCCGGGATCGAACCCGGGTCCTCAGTGCCGTGAGGCAGCTGTGCTAACCACTAGGCCACCGTGCTGTCCATCAAGAACAAGAATGGCCACCTGGCTGAGCGGGGAGCGTAAACAAGAGTGGAAATCTCAGGAACGCTAAGTCCTCTCAGAACCTAATACGGATTTGTTGCCTCTTGCTGATATTAAACTGCATTGTTTGTGCAAGGCGGGCGTGGGTTGACGAAGGCGCTACTGTACACACAGGGTATGGCCGCCGCCTCAAAAGAAACATTGGTTGCTACTGAGTGACGACTGACTCAGGTAAAAAATAAATCTCTGAGTGATCAAAGATAAAGGAGCCTGGAATTTGGAGATAGCCCTGTGTCAACAGGGTGTACAAAGCAAAACAAATACAACAGCAAAATGAATGAAATCGGGAACAATGGCGTGGTCTCCGGGATTACTCTGGCCCGGTCGTCTCTTCCCACGCGTAGTTTGACTTACTGAGCCGTGCAGGCCAGAAGGACCCCAGGTTTGAAGTTCCACCTCTTTGGTGTGGGGAAGGGGGTGTGTGTTGGTAGGTGGGGGGGTGGGGGGGATCGAAGCTTTTCAGACAAACACAAAGAGAATGGAGCAGGAGACTTCCTCTCGGCCCATTGGGCCCGCTCAGCCATTCCGTGTGATCGTGGCCGGTCCTCTATCTCAACGCCACGCTCCCGCGCTCTCCCCATACCCCTTGACAGCAATCTTATCTATTTCTTTCTTAAATACGTTCAGTGACTTGGGCCAAGATTCTCCGCAGGTGGCCCCGGGGGGTTTCCCGATGGCGTGGGGTTGCCCCACAATGGGAAACCCCATTGACCGGCTGGCGTAACGGAGAATCCCGCCGGCCAGTCGAGGCAGAAATGAGGCGCGGCGGGGTAGAGAATTCCACCGCTTCACCAGCCTCTGAGTGAAGAAACTTTTCCACCGCTCAGCCCAAAATGGCCTACTCCCTGATGTACCATCAATTGGACACGAGTCGAGATGAAGATCCGAACATTAGGCTTTAATCGACTAGTTGTGTGCCCGGCAGTCGACTTACAGAGAAAGGCCGACTGCCGGGTCCTACGGGTTCTTATACCCTGCCTCGTAGGCGGGACTACTTGCCTCCCGACCAATTGGTGAGCAGTCACATGACTACTCTCAACCAACCAGCCGAGAGGCACATGACCGGCCTGAGCCAATGGGCAGCGAGTGTTCTGCACCAATGGCAGATAGGTACCGTAAACCTCCTAGTCATACCACCACACTCCCCATATCCTGTTCTCGACCTCCTTGTTCTGGACCTTCCAGCCAGGGAACCTTCATCCCTGCGCCCACTCTGTCCAGACCCATCAGAATTTTATACATTTCAATGAGATCCCCTCCATGGACAGCAGGGTGGCGCAGTGGGTTAGCCCTGTTGCCTCACGGCGCTGAGGTCCCGGGTTCGATCCCAGCTCTGGGTCACTGTCTGTGTGGAGTTTACACATTCTCCCCGTGTCTGCGTGTGGGTCTCAACTCCCCCCCCCCCCCCACATCCCAAACAGATGTGCAGGGTAGGCGGATTGGCCACGCTAAAATTGCCCTTAATTGGGGGGGGGGGGGGGGGGGAGAAAAAAAACCTGGACCTCTGACCCTGCTTTATCTAAAGATTGCCCTCGGCCTTGACCCCCAGGACTGTTTTCAACGTTTGATGAGGTATACAACAGGCAGCTCGAGCCAGTTTTCTCCCATGGGGGTGAGGGGGGGTCCGATCTTCTGACGCGCACTTTCCGCCAGGAAATGCCGAAAAAAACCACGTAGCGCAGTTGATATTCTCTTCTCTCCCTCACACGTTGAGTCAGCTACCACAGGCATGTACCCGCGACCCCACCCTGACTGAGATCACCTCACCCAGTCATCTTGGCAGGATTCGAACCTGGGTTCCCGGCGTGCATATATATATATATTTTTTTTTTTTAAATTCTTATTTGATCAGGAGTGAACACTCATCCTCAGTTGACAAAGGCCCACCTGCCCGGGCCTGCACAGTCAGTATGAGACGTGGATCGGTATGCGAGTCTAATAATCCCTTGTGATGTCGTCACCTCTATTCCAACACCGCCCAGAGCCACTTACCCAAACCCTGTACTGTCTGCGGGGAAATACTGTCAAGCCGTCTTCAAAAGCAAGACTTCCCGCCATGCCCGAAGCCAACACTCCCAAGGAAGCAGAAGGAGGTCACCCGGGCCCGTCGAGTCCGAACCGGCCCTCCGATAGAGCACCCTTTCCTAGGCCCTAACCTTTGGACGCGAAGGAGTCAATTTTGGCACGGCCAATCCACCTCACCTGCTCGTCTTTCGACTGTGGGTGGAAACCGGAGCACCCGGAGGAAATCCCCACGCAGACACGGGGGGGGGGGGGGGGGGTTGCAAACTCCACGCAGACAGTCACCCGAGGCCGGAATCGAACCAGGGTTCCTGGCAATGTGAGGCAGCAGTGCTAATCGGCGTGCCGCCCTAGCATCCAGTAACGCCACACGGAACATCGATTGCACAACAGGATGGTGGGGTGAAATGGTGTTTAATAAGCCGATCGGGATAGAGACCCAAAAATGGCTGGTACCCACTTAAAACCTCTGGCAGGTAGCCATTCCTTACCGATGTGCTGTATGTCCTGTACTGTACCACGCTGGGAATAGGTTTACACCAGTGGTTCCCAACGTGGGCCTCACGGTAGCATGGTGGTTAGCATCAATGCTTCACAGCTCCAGGGTCCCAGGTTCGATTCCCGCTGGGTCACTGTCTGTGTGGAGTCTGCACGTCCTCCCCCTGTGTGAGTGGGTTTCCTCCGGGTGCTCCGGTTTCCTCCCACAGTCCAAAGATGTGCGGGTTAGGTGGATTGGCCATGTTAAATTGCCCGTAGTGTAAGGTTAATGGGGGGATTGTTGGGTTACGGGTTACGTGGGTTTAAGTAGGGTGATCATTGCTCGGCACAACATCGAGGGCCGAAGGGCCTGTTCTGTGCTGTACTGTTCTATGTGGGGCATACGCCCCACAGGGGGGCAATTTGATTTTTAAGGGGGGCAATTGAGCGCGACTGAGGAGGTCTGGGTCCAAATTTACAAATTTTTTTTTTGGGATTTTCCATCAGGTAAACATATGTAGTTTATGTTTCAGATGTTATTTTGAGTAAATAATTTTTTGGGGGTCAAAAAGGTCTTTATTGTGTAGTTATTACATAATCACTGCGCTATCGCTCTTCATGCAGAAAAAGCTTCCATTCAAATTAGTTTGTGTTGTATAACATTTCAGTTCTCTATTATATGTTTTGAAACTTTATTTGCTGTTTTCGTATGAGACAATCCACAAATATTTCAATATTCTAATATAGAAATTTTCTCTCCCTTTATTACCTGTGAATAATCTTTTATTATCATATTTATCATTATTATTATTTTAATACCACTTAATGTTTTTTTCTTTTTTTTTTACAATTTTTTAGTAATTTCTTGCTCAGAACTTTAACTGTCTTTTGTTTATTTCATTTTTCTTTTTCATGGCTGCCATGTTCTTTTGAAGCTTGTTTAAACCAAGGTATTGGCGTTTTAAGTTTCTTCAGCTGAAACGCAGTTTACTTTTCAATCACCACCGGGGGTGGGGGGGGGGGGGGGGGGGGGGGGGGGGGGGTGGGGGGCATCAGGATTTTAGAGGTGATTAGGTGGGGCATGGCCAAAAAAAAGGTTGGGAACCACTGGTTTACACACTCAGGCTGTCCGGCAATATCAACAGGAAAACTGTGTTGATTGCATCAAGGTCTCATTGAGAGGTTCCTCTAATTGTTTAATAGCTGGCTGTATAAACCTTTAAAGCAATCACTGCAAACAACACAATGATTGCTTTATTGCACAATCACGCTGGCCCAGATGAACATAGAACATAGAACAGTACAGCACAGAACAGGCCCTTCGGCCCTCGATGTTGTGCCGAGCAATGATCACCCTACTCAAACCCACGTATCCACCCTATACCCGTAACCCAACAACCCCCCCCCCCCCCCCCCCTTACTTTTTAGGACACTACAGGCAATTTAGCATGGCCAATCCACCTAACCCGCACATCTTTGGACTGTGGGAGGAAACCGGAGCACCCGGAGGAAACCCACGCACACACGGGGAGGACGTGCAGACTCCGCACAGACAGCGACCCAGCCGGGAATCGAACCTGGGACCCTGGAGCTGTGAAGCATTTATGCTAACCACCATGCTACCGTGCTGCCGTGTTTCGGTGATTTAACTGTCAGGGCTTCAATGCGCTTTTACACTGAGGGCCTCGAGGAATACCATCACAGCTCTACAGTCCGTCTCGCCACATTGTGAGCGGCTCTGGCCTTTGTCGTCCGCACACCTTCCACCTCGCGAGATACGCCTTATGGTCCACCTACAGATGGTCTTTTGTCTCTCGCCCAGGGGCTCAGGGGCCTATCCCCCGTCGGGGCGAACAAACATTGTCTGGCCTCTGCTTGGCACCAGTGCTGTAACTATCCTCAGTGCGGCTAAGTGATGAGGAGGAAATTTGCCCAGAGTTCCAATTCCAGACATTTATACAACTTAACCCTCTCTCCGACCTTTCCAGCCACTCATGATCGGAGGGTTGGAGATTGGGCTCAACTCTTCAGATGGACGGATCGGTAATGACAACTGGGACATGGTGGCAGGAGGCAAGAGGAGCGGCTGAAACTCTCCCCTCTCTTGGGCCTTGGCCCTTCATCGGGGTTTCTCCTCTCCTACCCCACTCTCCCTCCCCTGCAGGTCCTGACCCTTGCCACCGGCAGTCCCACCAGCCCCAGGGAACTTGAAGCAAGAGGCTGCTTCATCGCCGAGCATCGCAGACGGACCCGATACCATTCGGGGTACGAGAATATCGGAGCAGGAGCAAGGCCCTTCAGCCCTTCGAGCCTGCTCCGCCGTTCAATAATAATAATCTTTATTAGTGTCGCAAGCAGGCTTACATTAACACTGCAATGAAGTGACTGTGAAAATCCCCTCGTCGCCACATTCCAGCGCCTGTTCGGGTCACAGAGGGAGAATTCAGAATGTCCAATTCACCCAACGTCCGTCTTTCAGGACTTGTGGGAGGAAACCGGAGCCCCCGGAGGAAACCCACGCAGACACGGGGGGAGAACGTGCAGACTCCGCACAGGCAGTGACCCGAGCCGGGAATCGAACCCGGGGCCCCTGGCGCCGTGAAGCAACAGTGCTAACCACTGTGTTACCGCACCGTCCCAGATTACAGTTGATCTGTTTGCGGTCTCAACTCCACTTTCCTCTCTGCCGCCTGCCCCCCGCCATTACCTTCATCTCCCTTGTCTATCAAATGTGTCTAATTCTGAGCCTCGAATACATCCAACGACCAACCTCCCCTGCTGTTTGAGGAAGACATTTCCACAGACTAACTAACGTCCCGTCGAGAAAAATAACTTTGGCTGATCTGCGTCCGAAATGGCGGACTGCCTGTGCTCAAACCCCGTTCCCTGGTTCGCAAGTGAAAACACCCTCCCGTATCTCCCCTATTAAACCTCCTCAGGGTCATAGATGTTTCAACACCGCTCTCATTCTTCTCAGCCCCAATGGGTATAAACTCAATCTGCTCAACCTTTCCTGATGAAATAGGCCCGGCAATTCCTTTAGGCTCTCACCGAAAGCCTTTTCCCACCTCCCCAACACTCACACACACACACACACATAGACTTAGGTCCTCTATCAGTGCAGTTCAACACTACGCAGGACCATACGCTCGCTAAAGTTTCCTTAGGTATGTGACCGCTCTCCAAGGATTGGCCATGATAAAATTGTACCCCGAGTGTCCAGGGATGTGCAGGTGAAACGAAAACGAAATGAAAATCGCTTATTGTCACGAGTAAGCTTCAATGAAGTTACTGTGAAAAGCCCCTAGTCGCCACATTCCGGCGCCTGTCCGGGGAGGCTGGTACAGGAATCGAACCGTGCTGCTGGCCTGCCTTGGTCTGCTTTAAAAGCCAGCGATTTAGCCCAGTGAGCTAAACCAGCCCCAGATAGGTTAGGTGGGCTGTGGGGATAGGGTGGGGGAGTGGGCCGAGTTAGAGTGCTCCTTCAGAGGGCCGGTGCGGGCATGACGGGCTGAATGGCCTCCTCCTGCACTGCCACCGTACGGCCACGTCCATCAACCGTACTCCTCTCCCGCTCCCTCCGCTCACCTTTTATTCCGCTGCAATCTCGCCCACCCCCCACCCCCCCGCAGATGCTCGCAAGGGACATCGATCAAGACACGTGGTAACACTCACCCTGACACTCTGAAACACCCACGGCCCTCACGATTCTGCCTCCTTCCGCCTCAATAAATCTGCCCCGCCTCAGCTCAACACCTGCTGAAACCCTCATCCATTCCTTCGTCGCCCCACGTGTGACTATTCCAACGCGTGCCAGACTAGCTCCCATCTTCCATCCTTCACAAACCTAAACTCGACCAAAACCCTGATATCCTAACTCACACAAACCCGCCCCCCATTCGTTCATCACCCCCCCCCCCCCGCTGCACTCGCTGACCTACGCTGGCACCCCCTTTTCGCAACATTAACATTTCTCACCATTGTTATCAAATCCTGCCGCGTCCTCTCGACTCTCCCTCCCCACCTTTGTAAAATCCTCCCTCTGTCTGCGTGGGTTTCGCCCCCACAACCCCGTGGATTGGCCACGGTATACCGCCCCTTAACTGGTTAAAACAAAATTGGGTACTCGAAATTTAAAAAGATATCTGCTTTCTACGCCCCCCCACCCACCCAATTCTGGCCTCTTGCACATTCGCGATTTTATTTCCTTTAAGTCGTTCGGTAAAATTAAAAAAAAATTTTTAAATAAATTTTGAGTAGCCAATTATTTTTTCCAATTAAGGGGCAATTTAGAGTGGCCAATCCACCTACCCTGCACATCTTTGGGTTGTGGGGGTGAAACCCACGCAGACACGGGGAATGTGCAAACTATGCACGGACAGTGACCCAGGGCGGGGATTTGAACCCGGGTCCTCAGCGCCTAACTACTGCGCTAACTACTGTGCCACCGTGCTGCCCGTTCGTTTGGTAAAATTGACATCTTTAGTCAGTCGTTGTGCCCCCTTGCCTTAATACCGCAGTGCACAGTTCAGTTGCAATCTTTGTCTGAAAACGCAGCTGTGAATTGCCTTAAACTCTTTGCATATATGCAAGTCAGGTGTGCCCCATATCAGAGATCTTACAGCACTGGTTTTACATAACAAAAGCCGTTGCTTCGGATTTGAGGGGTTAAAAGCGACTTTCAAACCAGTTTCTCGACCCTCGTGACAAGAGTGTGTTGGATCTAATTAAAAAGCAGATGGTCTGTGACGTCACACAAGAGCATTGTGTATGTTACGAGAGGCTTATTAACCGCATGACCCCCAAGGCGATGTCTTGAGTTTTTAAAAGTAGGGATTCGGGAACAAAACATCCACAGAGACAGGGAGAGGAAACTTCGGAGCAGGAACAGAGCAAAGCAGATACAGAATGTGATGTAATGTAAAGTCGCCGTCGCCCCAGATGACCATAGGCTGCTTTCCCTTTTGAGGCCGGGGGGTGGGGGGGAGAGAGCTGCCTGGTTGGTTAACCCGAGGGTCACCACACCTCAAGCGAGGGGTGAGGTCGAGAAGGCGGGGCATCCACGAATTACCTCAGCCGGCACGGGGATTGAACCCTTGAGGTCGAGAAGGCGGGGCCTCCACAAATTACCTCAGCCGGCTCGGGGGATGGAGCCCTCGAGGTTGAGAAGGCGGGGCCTCCACGAATTACCTCAGCCGGCACGGGGATTGAACCCTCGAGGTCGAGAAGGCGGGGCCTCCACAAATTACCTCAGCCGGTACGGGGACTGAGGGCGAGAAGGCGGGGCCTCCACGAATTACCTCAGCCGGCACGGGGACTGAGGGCGAGAAGGCGGGGCCTCCACGAATTACCTCAGCCGGCACGGGGACTGAGGGCGAGAAGGCGGGGCCTCCACGAATTACCTCAGCCGGCACGGGGATGGAGCCCTCGAGGTTGAGAAGGCGTGGCATCCACGAATTACTTCAGCCTTACGGGGACTGAGCCCTCGAGGGAGAGAAGGCGGGGCCTCCACGGATTACCTCAGCCGGTACGGGGACTGAGGGCAAGAAGGCAGGGCCTCCATGAATTACCTCAGCCGGCACGGGAATGGAGCCCTCGAGGGAGAGAAGGCGGGGCCTCCACGGATTACCTCAGCCGGTACGGGGACTGAGGGCAAGAAGGCAGGGCCTCCATGAATTACCTCAGCCGGCACGAGGATGGAGCCCTTGCTAATGACCTCGCTCTGCACCACGAACCAACCGTCCAGCCAACTAAGCTAATAGTGAGAGAGAGAGAGAGATATAAACAAATTGCAGAAAAACTGACAGTTGAGATACATGGATAAAGAGAGAAAGCGTCATAACGTCGCCCCCAACCTCCCCAGTGAGGCCCCCACTGGGAAACCATCATCGTGGAGTACGAGCTTCCCAGGTAGGGGCGGAGGCCCACCCAGCTGACCTTGTCAGAACCGAGCACGGAAGCCGGCCCGTGCAGGGACCGCCATGTCCCAACGCGGACGGTGATTGTAGAGTCGCTGCACGCGGGCAGATCACTCTTGAAAGTAAAATACATCTCGTCCTCCCTGCGGCCGGCCTCCTCGGCCGTGTGTGGAAACGAGAATTCAATCCGACCATTCAACGATATGGCACGATGGAGGGAGGGAGAAACAAGCAGAGAGCGAGAGAAAGATAGAGGGAGAGGCGTTCCGATGGAGGGGAGGGGAGGAACCGAGAGGGCAAAGCATGGAGGAGCAGGAAGGGGGAGCGAGAGGGGAGGACACCGTAAGATTGAACTGTTGGAAGAGCTGCGGGTCAGCAAAGATGGGAGCGAGAGCAGGCGAGGGAGAGGGAAGGAAGCCAGGCCTGGCTGAAACGGAGCAGTTTCCTGGCCCTAAACACACAGCGGGCTGACAAAACAACCTCCTCTTTGAAGACAGCCACGGCCTGATGGAACCCATGCGCTCCTTTTGATGAATCATCTGAATTGGCTGCAGCGTCTCATTATCCCGATTAATCTCATTCCGTTTCACGTGTCCAGGAAAAAATGCCCACATTAGCTTCTCTTTGGCCAAACTGTCAGATCTGTTTCACGCATCAACTCTGGAAAAGTCAGCCGGACAACAACAGGCTTAACCAGATACAACCCTCTTTTGTTGACTGCTAATTCGTCGAGTTTAATTTGTTTTATTCTGCCCCACACATTTTTTAAAATTCCTGAGCAGGATATGCATCAGCTGCAGCCGCGGGTCCAGTAACGTTTGGCACACGACAGACTCCCAATGAACAGAGAACATACAGTGCAGAAGGAGTCCATTCGGCCCATCGAGTCTGCACCGACCCACTTAATCCCTCACTTCCACCCCATCCCCGTAACCCAATAACCCCTCCAACCTTTTTCTTTGGCCACTAAGGGGTAATTTATCGCGGCCAATCCACCTAACCTGCACGTCTTTGGACTGTGGGAGGAAACCGGAGCAGCCGGAGGAAACCCACGCAGACACGGGGAGAACGTGCAGACTCCGGACACAGACAGTGACCCAAGCCGGGAATCGAACCTGGGACCCTGGAGCTGTGAAGCCACAGTGCTATCCTCAGGGGCTGGTTTAGCACGGGGCTAAATCGCTGGCTTTGAAAGCAGACCAAGGCAGGCCAGCAGCACGGTTCAATTCCCGTACCAGCCTCCCCGAACAGGCGCCAGAATGTGGCGACTAGGAGGCTTTTCACAGTAACTTCATTTGAAGCCTATTTGTGACAATAAGCGATTTTCATTTTCATTTTTCACTTGCTGTCCTTTTTTGTTTTCCTCCAGAGCTTCCTCCCCTCCTGTTCCCCCAGAAAATGAAAGCTCCCCATCCCCTGCCCAACCCCCTCCAGTACTCCGCCCAAAGTGACCACCCTTCTCCAGCGCCCCCAGGGAATGAGGGTCGTCGGACTATTCAGCCATGGGGGGCACCCCACCCTCGGTGTGAGACTCCCACATGGTGGCAGCTCATTGAAGAGCTACCCCCCCCCGCCTTTTTAAAATATAATTTATCAAATATTTTTTAATTTTTAATTTATAATTTTTTTAAAGATAAATTTAGAATGCCCAATTATTTTTTCCAATTAAGGGGCAATTTAGCGTGGCCAATCCACCTACCCTGAGCATCTTTTGGGTTGTGGGGGCGAAACCCACGCAGACACGGGGAGAATGTGCAAACTGCACACGGACAGTGACCCAGAATCGAACCTGGGACCTCGGCGCCGTGAGGGAGCAGTGCTAACCACTGCGCCGCCGTGCTGCCCCCCGCCTTAATCAATTCGCTTCGCCGTGCACTTCAGCTATTCGCCCGTTTCCTTTTAGGTTAGAAATCCGGGGATTCTGCGTCTGCTGCCGTTTCTGAATCGCCTTCCTATCATCACTCTGTCTGAAACGAAACTTCTTCCTCCGTGTTCTAGAAGATTTATGTTGGGTTCTTAAGTCCCCTCCCCCCCCTCGATTTTCCCCTCGCTACCTTGGCAAAGTTCATTTACTCATGAATTCCCTTCAGCACACCTCCTCTTAACCTGCCTTCTTGCAATGGCAAGAGCGACCCCGGCTTCATTAGTCTCAGGCCAGCGAGAGCCGCAGGCGCCAGCCGCAGCGGCAGCGTGCAACGACGACGACAACCCTGCTGTTGTTAGGGGCGGCACGTGGCGCGGTGGTCAGCACTGGGACTACGGCGCCGAGAACCCTGGTTCGAATCCCGGCCCTGGGTCTCTGTCCGTGCGGAGTTTGCACGTTCTCCCCGTGTCTGCGTGGGTTTCACCCCCACAACCCAAAGATGGGCAGGTTAGGTGAATTGGCCACGCTAAATTGCCCCTTAATTGGAAAAAAAATTGAGTGCTCTAAATTTACTTTTAAAAAAAAGAAAAATAAACTCTGCTGTTGTTTCCTCTACAATTTGGTATTCTTCCGAATGTGTCCTGATGAGTCTAAGATGAAAAGCTTCGACGGCATGTGTCCTTTTTCAGCAATACCAGCAAACGGCTATTTGCAGGTGTCATTTTTTAACAAATGCACCTTTTTGGCAAGGTCCCTTCAAGGACGGCCGGTTGGGCTGCACGCGGATCAAGTTATCCTGATTTGATAATTTCACGGTAAACCAATTTCTGGCAAATTTCCTCCAAAAACAGGGTCAGCTCCGGGATTAGCCTATTAGCCAGCGGTCTGAAACACCTCTAAATTGCCCCAATCACCTTCACATTGGGCTTGTTTACGATACTGTTCCGGATGATTTGATTTCCCCCCGCAACGTCCACTTTCGATCGCGGCACGTCCCCAGTTGAAAACTGACAGGGGTGGGGGGGGGGGGGAGGGAGGTTTGGGCAGAATGTAGTTAGGATCTGATTATGCCTCAGCATTGCAATGTTCCTCCCTCCTCTTTCTCTCTCTCTCTCTGCCTCCTATGTAAACAGCAAGGGCAGTCGGAGCGGCTTCTCAGGAAATGAGCAAATCTGCACCCTGCTCTCACTCCATTCCCTGCTGCATTCCACAGATTCTTGGGCCTGTCTGCAGGATGCCCCTGGGCAGATGGTGTGGGGGCTGGGATAGGGGCTGGCGGTGGGTGGGGGAGGTGGGTGGTTGGTCTCGGCCTCGTACACTGCACAGATAAAACATAGCTCAAACACTTTCCTCGTACCTGTCCCCTGGCTTCGGGTCCTCAAACACCGCGCATTTAACAATCGCTTTATTGTCACAAGTCGGCTTCAATGAAGTTACTGTGAAAAGCCCCTAGTCGCCACATTCCGGCGCCTGTTCGGGGAGGCTGGTACGGGAATTGAACCCGCGCTGCTGCCTTATTCTGCATTGCAAGGCAGCGATTTAGCCCAGTGTGCTAAACCAGCTCCTACTCAACTCTTGCGTTTAAATCCCTTTATGACCTCACCCCCCCCCCCTCCCCCCCAAATTCTGCAGCCTCCTCTAACCCAACGTAAAAAGAATCCCTCCCCCCACCCCGGAAACCCATCAGTCCCTCTGATTCCGCCCTCTGACCATGTCTCGGCAATTGGAAAGGGGGCAAAGGAGATTTACCGGGATGCTGCCTGGATTGGAGGGTAGGTCTTATGAGGAAAGGTTGAGGGAGCTCGGGCTTTTCTAATTGGAGCGGAGGAGGATGAGAGGTGACTTATTAGAGGTGTATAACATGATGAGAGGGATAGATAGAGTGGACGTTCAGCGACTATTTCATAGAACATAGAACAGTACAGCACAGAACAGGCCCTTCGGCCCTCAATGTTGTGCCGAGCCATGATCACCCTACTCAAACCCACGTATCCACCCTATACCCGTAACCCAACAACCCCCCCTTAACCTTACTTTTATTAGGACACTACAGGCAATTTAGCATGGCCAATCCACCTAACCCGCACATCTTTGGACTGTGGGAGGAAACCGGAGCACCCGGAGGAAACCCACGCACACAGGGGGAGGACGTGCAGACTCCACACAGACAGTGACCCAGCCGGGAATCGAACCTGGGACCCTGGAGCTGTGAAGCATTTATGCTAACCACCATGCTACCCTGCTGCCCCTAATTTCCTCGGGTGGATGTAGCTGTTACAAGGGGGCATAACTATGAGGTTCATGGTGGAAGATATAGGAGGGATGTCCGAGGTAGGTTCTTTACTCAGAGAGTGGTTGGGGCGTGGAACGCACTCCCAGCTATGGTAGTGGAGTCGGACACTTTAGGAACTTTCAAGCGGTTATCGGATAGGCAGGTGGAGTGCACTAGAATGAGTGGGAGTAGGTTAATTTGATCTTAGTTGCAGACGAGCTCGGCACAACATCGTGGGCCGAAGGGCCTGTACTGTGCTGTACAGTTCTATGTTCTATAATCGTGCCCTCAGCCACCTCAACTCCACACTCCGCTATTCCCCTGCGCCGATCCCCTGCAGATTTTAGCTTGTCCTTAATGTCTTGCCTCTTTTTTAAAAATATAAATTTAGAGTACCCGATTAATTTTTTTTTCCAATTAAGGGTCAATTTTTTATTTTTTATTTTTTTAAATTTTATAAATTTAGAGTATCCAATTATTTTTTTCCAATTAAGGGGCAATTTAGCGTGGCCAATCCACCTACTCTGCATATCTTTGGGTTGTGGGGGTGAAACCCACGCAGGCACGGGGAGAATGTGCAAACTCCACACGGACAGTGACCCAGGGCCGGGATTTGAACCCGGGTCCTCAGCGCCGTGAGGCAGCAATGCTAACAACTGTGCCACCGTGCTGCCCTTTAAGGGTTAATTTTAGCGTGGCCAATCCACCTAACCCTGCACACCTTTGGGTTGCGGGGGCGAAACCCACGCAGACACGGGGAGAATGTGCAAACTCCACACACGGACGGTGACCCAGAGCCGGGATCGAAGCCGGGACCTCGGCGCCGTGAAGCCGCAGTGCTAACCACTGTGCCACCATGCCACTCGCATGACTTGCCTCTATAACCATAAGGCATAGGAGCAGAATTAGGCCACTCGGCCCATCGAGTCTGCTCCGCCATTCAATCATGGCTGATATTTTCTATGGGGAGTGGTTTTGGTTATTCCTCCGAAAGCGCCCTCCATTGGCCCGGCCTACATTTTTCTGCCTTCGCGAAGCAGCCTGAGGCCTCTTTCCACATCATAGCAAGACAAGTTGTTGAGTTGGGTACACACTGCGGTATTTATTAGGCTGTTCAAGCAGGCAGGTAATAAATCGATTCGGGGCATGACCAAGTTGACGGGAAATGCTACAACCTTTGTGAAAACACACTGCCACTTGTCAGTCAGGCCTCACAACATTGGCCACTGGGAACCCAAGATCTGATCGGTTTTGACCGGTCCGCAGGGCCAATTCAGTCAGTCTCACAGGTCACACCTTCGCCCTCCTGCAGGTCACAGATGCGGTGCTGGGCAATCAGAGGCGGATTTACAGCTCATGGGGCCATGTGTTCAGCTTTTATTACACGCTCCTCCCCACCCCATTGAGTCTGCACCGACCCACATAAGCCCTCACTTCCATCCTATCCCCGTAACCCCTCCGAACCTTTTTGGTCACTAAGGGCAATTTATCACGGCCAATCCACCTAACCTGCACGTCTTTGGACTGTGGGAGGAAACCGGAGCACTCGGAGGAAACCCACGCAGACACGGGGAGAACGTGCAGACTCCGCACAGACAGTGACCCAGCGGGGAATCGAACCCGGGACCCTGGCGCTGTGAAGCCACTTCTGCTCCCGTGCCATACCATGCAGGAGCTCTAAGTAAATATGTTGGACTAAATAATTTCACAATGTTCTATCACATTGTTTAAATCGCTGGCTTTGAAAGCAGACCAAGGCAGGCCAGCAGCGCGAGTTCAATTCCCGTACCAGCCTCCCCGAACAGGCGCCGGAATGTGGCGACTAGGGGCTTTTCACAGTAACTTCATTGAAGCCTACTCGTGACAATAAGCCATTTTCATTTCATTTTCATATCATTTTCCTACCTATTAATCAGTTGAGTCACTAAACGTCAGTAAAACAATGCTTTTTGTGTGAAAAACATTAGTGCCAGTTGGCATTTTATTGCGAACCACAAGTCTATTGAATCATTAGTCTTTCGCAGAGCTCAAAATTCAGTATGCAACAGGTTAATTCGAGCCGATTGAAACATCAATCCCTGAGCTTTACTCACAAGGTATGGAACATGGTTAACTGGAGTTAAGATACAGATCAGTCATAATGACAGAACAAATCCAAGGATCTGAGTGGCCGCCACTTGTTCCTGCGTTCTTATCAAGATATTAATTAATGGCCCTCATCAAATGTGTGAAAGCATGCATGCGTCAAGGCCTTTCTCCGGTCAATTCAAACTGGTCCAGATCTCACAGAATGATTAGCCAGGGAAACTTACGGTTCGCATTGCACCTCTCCGATTTCCTACAGCGTTCAAATTGGCAGGTCCTGCAACCTGATCAATCTTGGGTGCCTCAAACCAAGCCGAAGCCATTCATGCATTTACATCCAAGGAGTCAATACCCAAAGCACTTTCATCTGCTGCTGTATTCACTCGCGAAAATGAATAACAAACATACATAGAACAGTACAGCACAGAACAGGCCCTTCGGCCCTCGATGTTGTGCCGAGCAATGATCACCCTACTCAAACCCACGTATCCACCCTATACCCGTAACCCAACAACTCCCCCCCTTAACCTTACTTTTTAGGACACTACGGGCAATTTAGCATGGCCAATCCACCTAACTCGCACATCTTTGGACTGTGGGAGGAAACCGGAGCACCCGGAGGAAACCCACGCACACACGGGGAGGATGTGCAGACTCCGCACAGACATATTTACATTTCAGCCATAGCCCACTCCTCAATCCTAACCGACGTGATAACTCTTGCAAAGGACCTTTTCCGTGCATGTTCTGTCCACAAACAGTTCTTATAAAGCTTTACCATTGTTCAGTGCATTCTTTGGCATTCATTTGTGTGTTTCGTTAACTTCAGCCGTATCCTGTATCTATACATGAAATGAAACGAAAATCGCTTATTGTCACGAGTCGGCTTCAAATGAAGTTACTGTGAAAAGCCCCTAGTCGCCACATTCCGGTGCCTGTTCATGCGCAATGTTTTATACTTTGCGAAATATTTATATTCGAGGCTACTTTATGACGATCTGTGTTCGCAACTTTATTTTTCTTCTAGCATTGTGGGGACAGCACGGTAGCATTGTGGATAGCACAATTGCTTCACAGCTCCGGGGTCCCAGGTTCGATTCCGGCTTGGGTCACTGTCTGTGCGGAGTCTGCACATCCTCCCCGTGTGTGCGTGGGTTTCCTCCGGGTGCTCCGGTTTCCTCCCACAGTCCAAAGATGTGCGGGTTAGGTGGATTGGCCGCGATAAATTGCCCTTAGTGTCCAAAATTGCCCTTAGTGTTGGGTGGGGTTACTGGGTTATGGGGATAGGGTGGAGGTGTTGACCTTGGGTAGGGTGCTCTTTCCAAGAGCCGGTGCAGACTCGATGGGCCGAATGGCCTCCTTCTGCACTGTAAATTCTATGACAAAAAGAGGCAGACCCCAATCTCCATTTTTGAAACCTTTCTTTCGACCTGAAATTTCAAACCGCTTCTTCTGGCAGGAACAGCAAGCTGCCTGCGACAGTCATTTTCTCAACCACGTGAAGTTACGACGATACGATCTCTATCTTATATTTAAATTTCGAGTGCTCAATTATTTTTTCCAATTGCGAGGCAGTTTAGCACGGCTGATCCACCTAACCCTGCACATCTTTGGGTTGTGGGTGGGGGGGGGGGGGGGGGGGCTGTGTGAGACCCACACAGACACGGGGAGGTTGTGCAACCTCCACACGAACAGGGCAGCACGCGGCGCACAGTGGTTAGCACTGGGACTGCGGCGCTGAGGACCCGGGTTCGAATCCCGGCCCTGGGTCACTGTCCGTCTGGAGTTTGCACAGTCTCCCCGTGTCTGCGTGGGTTTCGCCCCCCACAACTTAAAAGGACCTGGTTCAGCTCAGTGAGTTAGCTGGTTTGTAATGCAGAATAAGGCCAGCAGCGCGGGTTCAGATTCCCGTACCAGCTTACCCGAACAGGCGCTGGAATGTGGCGACTAGGGGCTTTTCACAGTAACTTCCTACTTGTGACAATAAAAGATTACACTATGTGTAATCATGGTGGTTAGCATAAATGCTTCACAGCTCCAGGGTCCCAGGTTCAGTTCCCGGCTGGGTCACTGTCTGTGTGGAGTCTGCACGTCCTCCCCGTGTGTGCGTGGGTTTCCTCCGGGTGCTCCGGTTTCCTCCCACAGTCCAAAGATGTGCGGGTTAGGTGGATTGGCCATGCTAAATTGCCCGTAGTGTCCTAATAAAAGTAAGGTTAAGGGGGGTATTGTTGGGTTACGGGTATAGGGTGGATACGTGGGTTTGAGTAGGGTGATCATTGTTCGGCACAACATTGAGGGCCGAAGGGCCTGTTCTGTGCTGTACTGTTCTATGTTCTATGTTCTATGTGCTGGTTAGGTGGATTGGCCACGCTAAATTGCCCCTTAATTGGAAAAAAAAAACAATTGGGTACTCTAAATTTATTTTTAAAATACTCCACACGGAGAGTGACCCGGGCCCGATATCGAACCTGGGTCCTTGGCGCCGTGAGGCAGCAGTGCTAACCACTGTGCCACCCCGATACGGGGACTATTTTAAAAAAAATTATAGAGTACCCAATTAATTATTTCCAATTAAGGGGCAATTTAGCGTGGCTAATCCTTGCACATCTTTGGGTTGTGGGGAAACCTACGCAAACACGGGGAGAATGTGCAAACTCCACACGGACAGTGACCCAGAGCCGGGATCGAACCTGGGACCTCGGCGCCGTGAGGCAGCAGGGCTAACCACTGTGCCACCGTGCTGCCCTGATATGGTGACTATTGATGTGAATTCGAACATGGAATGTTCCCTCCCCCCAGAAACGTTGTCAGGAACAGACGACATTGCACGTTTCCTATAAAAATAGGTTTTATAAAAATAGAGAAGTACGGGAAATAGGACGACATGGATTGTCCTTTCCGAGAGGTGAGCAGCGAGGATGATGGGCCACATAGTTTCCATGTCTGCTGTGAAATTCCACCGGTCCCACATGGAAATCGGGGATCAACTGAGGAATATTGCAACTGATTAGATCCATCACTTCCCAACGTGTTGAAGGAGGAAGAAATCTTGCCCGCACCAACGACTATCTTTCTCCTGCCGCGCTATCTATTGAAAAGGGTAACACACCCATTCCCCCTCCCTTGCCTCCCCCCATTCGCATCCATCGCCAATATTATCTATTGTGGTTCTGCTTCAAATAGGATAAATTAAGTGACTGACAAAACCTCAGCCTCTATCGAAACCTCTGTATGCCTAGAGAATTTGGCTTGAGGTAACCAAAGTCTTGTTCCTTATAAAATATTTACTCGGTTGGGAAGCCTGGAGAAGTTGCAGCCCTGACTCTGAGATTCTATCAGACTGGCCGTTGCCTCGTTTGGTTCCTGCTTGCGATAGCGCAACAGAAGAAAGGACACTGATCGCAAAGCAGGCGGCGTTGTTCCTTCTGAGGGAACACAGGCTTAAAGTGAGTGGCCTTGGCTCAGTGCTGGGGCGGAGGGTTTACCCGCCGAATGTGCTTCTCGTAAGAATCCCTACAGTGCAGAAGGAGGCCATTCGGCCCCTCAAGTCTGCACCCACCCTCTGGAAGAGCACCCTACCTAGGCCCACTCCCTCACCCTCTCCCCACAACCCAGTAACCCCGCCTAATCTTTTTTCAGCACGGCCAAATCTACCGGACCTGCGCATCTTTGGACTGCGGGAGGAAACCGGAGCACCCGGAGGAAACCCACGCACACATGGGGGGGGAGAACGTGCAGACTCCGCACAGACAATGACCCAAGCCGGGAATCGAGGGGGGGTTACGGGGGTAGGGTGGAGTCGTGGGCTTAAGTAAGGCCGGTGCAGACTCGATGGGCCGAATGGAATCCTATGATTCCATGGTTGACTTGTAAATTCTGGAAGGGATTCCAAAGTGGTCCAGTCCCCGATTGGCTATCATAGAATTTACAGTGCAGAAGGAGGCCACTCGGCCCATCGAGTCTGCACCGGCTCTTGGAAAGAGCACCCTACCCGAGGTCAACACCTCCACCCTATCCCCATAACCCAGTAACCCCACCCAACACTAAGGGCAATTTTGGACACTAAGGGCAATTTATCACAGCCAATCCACCCTAACCCGCACATCTTTGGACTGCGGGAGGAAACCGGAGCACCCGGAGGAAACCCACGCACACACGGGGAGAACGTGCAGACTCCGCACAGACAGTGACCCAAGCCGGGAATCGAACCCGGGACCCTGGAGCTGTGAAGCAATTGTGCTATCCACAATGCTACCCTATGTGAGACCGTTCATCACATTGGGGGGCGCCCCCCCGTTGTTTGGAGGCCCCGTGCCTGTGTTTCGTTGCAAACCCGACGCCGTGAGCAGCCGTTCGGTGGCCATTAAGTGTCACGTCCCACCGCCAGAGGGGGCGAGGTATATACAGCGAGCTGGTGCGACCACATGGGGGCCAAAGGAGCGCGTCCCCAGCCCAAAGCCGCAGGGCAGTTAATTCTCGGACAAGTTGGGTGGGGTTACTGGGTTATGGGGTGGAGGTGTTGACCTTGGGTAGGGTGCTCTTTCCAAGAGCCGGTGCAGACTCGATGGGCCGAATGGCCTCCTTCTGCACTGTAAATTCTATGATAATCTATGAAGTAAAAACAAATCACATCGGTCCAGCTTACTTTAACATGGAGTCCCTTCTGCCCCCCCCCCCCCCCCCCCCCCCCCTAGATTGAGTCTGGTCTGTCAGCGCGAGTCACAGCTCGGTCTGCTCTGAATTCACATCAGGCAGACACTCTCTGACTTGGCTCCCATATGGATGATCAGAGGGGGGGGGGGGGGGGGGGGGGGGGTGACAATGAATACCAGAACCTCACCACAGCAAGAGGAAGCCAAAACTAGAGCGGGGGCAGTTGGAGCTAACACAATTATTTTTCCTTCAATCTTTTTCACTCCCTTGATCGGACCTGGCTCTGTCTGTCGTGACGCGTGGAACTGGAATCTTCCAGCCCCTCTGCGCAAGTTGGGGGGGGGGGGGCAATCGAATTCAATGATCCGCCCCCCCCCCCCCCCACACTCTCCGGCAATATAACCCCAGAGAGAGAGAGAAGGAAAAAACAACCTTCTCCTCCTCAGCTTGCTCGGAATTACACGTTCCGTCTCTGCCAGTTTCCTAAAACTCCCTGTGAAGGGAGGGCGATCTCCACTCCTCCAGCTAACGTCAACAGGCCCCGAAGCGATGAAGGCCAAGAAAAATAACACAGCTCCTTTCAGTTCAGCCGATCCACAGACTCCCCTTGACCTACATACAGCTCGAGGCAGGGGCAGCGGCTTGTTTACTGCGTCTTTCCGCTTTTTTTAAAAAAAAAAACCCCCACTTCATCCAAATCGAGACCCGGGGCTGAGCAATGGACCAAATTCTATCACTGAAAGAATATATCTGCGTGCGTCTCCTTCGTGCAGGCGCCCATTCTTGCCCAGCTTCCGTTGGCCTCATCGCAGGTTGTGGGGTCGTTCTAACATTTGCCGTCCGTTGGGAGCTTCCTGTGCGTGTATTGGCTCCCGACCTGGCAAACGTGACGGCGCTTCGAAAGAATCTCGTTGGCTGGACTCCGGGGGCCACCTGGGGGGGGGGGGGGGGGGCAGCTCAGATTCCAGGCTAGCTGACCTCTGCCTCTCTGATCTTGACCTCCGGGAGCTTGGTGTCGTACGTACGGGGCGCGCTATATGAAAGAAGCGGTTTAAGCTGACTGCGGCTCGAGCGGTGCTAAGGGAGCCAAGGTTTGACCCAACACTGCGTAGGAAAACTTCCAGCTCCCAAAGATTACAAATCTTGGAAGGTGAGGAGTTTGGGCAGGAGGGGTTAAACAATCAGGCCTGGGCACGCGCCCCCCCCCCCCCCCCCCCCCCGCCGCCCACCAACACTTCATCGATCACGGTTGCGCGTCACACGTATAGACAGGCTGAAGAGAGGGGGGGGGGTAGCCGGCGTCTCCTTGGAACACAGCACGAGAGAGAGGCCCAACTCAGGGAGAAAGAGGCTGAAAGCCACTTGCTCTGCCTCAGTACGGATGGCCAGAGGCGAACGTGCCAACACCCACAAGCAGCAGCAGCCGAAAGGTGCTTTGCGTCCCCGCATGTCTTATCAAAGACTTAATGAGTCTGAGCAGCGAAGGATCCGGCCCCCACCAGAAGTGGGGGCAGGTTAGAAAGACGGCAGGGCACTCCTCATGGCCCTCCAGCGAACCGCTGGCTGCAGAGTAGGTCAGGGGTTCAAGCGAGGACGAAGCAATGAGATATCAACCTCCCCCCATGTTGGTGGAACAGACACTGAGATATCAACCTCCCCCCATGTTGGTGGAACAGACACTGAGATATCAACCTCCCTCCATGTTGGTGGAACAGACACAAACAGTTTCTACTGAAGTACATCCCTGGAATGAAGAGCTTGTCGAATGAGGAACGGTTGAGGACTCTGGGTCTGTACTCGTTGGGAGTTTAGACGGATGAGGGGGGGGATCTTATTGAAACTTACAGGACACTGTGAGGCCTGGGATAGAGTGGACGTGGAGAGGATGTTTCCACTTGTAGGAAAAACTAGAACCAGAGGACACAATCTCAGACTGAAGGGACGATCCTTTAAAACAGAGATGAGGGGGAATTTCTTCAGCCAGAGGGTGGTGAATCTGTGGAACTCTTTGCCGCAGAAGGCTGTGGAGGCCAAATCACTGAGTGTCTTTAAGACAGAGATAGATAGGTTATTGATCAATAAGGGGATCAGAGGGCAGCACGGTGGCCTAGTGGTTAGCACAACCGCCTCACGGCGCTGAGGTCCCAGGTTCGATCCCGGCTCTGGGTCACTGTCCGTGCGGAGTTTGCACATTCTCCCCGTGTCTGCGTGGGTTTCGCCCCCACAACCCAAAAATGTGCAGAGTAGGTGGATTGGCCATGCTAAATTGCCCCTTAATTGGAAAAAATAATTGGCTAATCTAAATTTATAAAAAAAAAAAAAAAAATAAGGGGATCAGGGGGTTATGGGGAGAAGGCAGGAGAATGGGGATGAGAAAAATATCAGCCATGATTGAATGACGGAGCGGACTCGATGGGCCGAGTGGCCTAATTCTGCTCCTATGTAGTAAGGTCTTATAAGGTATAGCCAGTGGGAGGTACGAGAGGGTGCCCGACCTAAAGGATAGAGTCAACGCCTTCAGACGAGTTCATTCACAGTAGCTGTGGTCAATATCCCAGATTTCCCTTCCTCATTCCGTTTCGGAATCATCCACCGTCTCAATCAACTCAGTGAGGCCAATAATTATTTGCTCAGGTTTCTCTTTCGATCGTACAAATCCTCCCTTTCACAATTGATGTCTCGACACACCTCCCTGCCAAAGTAATGCTTCAGTAGATTTCAGGTAACCTGCCCAGGTGGACGCCCAGCACTGAAGCCACAGGCCCCAACCCAGTCAAGCAGGGCAAGTGCAGGCAGTGCTCCTGCCCCAGGATGATCTTCATCACCCCTCCCCCCCACACAGTCACTGCCTGAAGGGTTAGAAACCTCAGGTGCAAGCCATCCACTGTCTCAATTAGAAACGCGTGTGGGTTATAAACAAAAGAAACTGCCCCCCCCCCCCCCCCCCTCCCTTCCATAGCTCGACAGCTTCATCCAGCTGAGCTGGCGAGACCCGGAAGGTCACAGCCCCATTCCCCGATCCTTGGTCAGCTTCCCCGAGCTCCCCTAGGACTAAACGCTCGGGTGCCGACGCTGTCTGCGGTGCTCGAGTGGGCTGGCAAGAGGACAGGTTCCAGTTGGTGAGCTCGTGCCAATCGCCGCGCAGTCATCTCTGGGTGAGGTCAGGATTGCGACGCCCCACAGAGGAGAACATCCTGCTGTTTTGCTGAGGTTGCATCTCCCCTCCCGCTCACCGTATTTTTGGGGGAATCTACTAGCCACTGATGATGCCGGTGAATTACCTGTTCTGTATATAATGGGCGGGATTTCCCATTGCCCGGCGCCGATATGGTAATCGCCGATCGGGCGGAGAATCCCTTTTGACGCCGAAATCGGGGGGGGGGGGGGCCTGTTTTCAGATGCTCCGCCCCCTCCAAAGCGGCCTCACCGGTGAGCACGCCGCGCGCCGTTGGGGCGCCCTCAGGACGTCACCTGAAGGCCCTCCCTTGATGCTCCTCCTCCCCCCCCCCCCCCCCGATGGGCCGCCTTCCCGGCAGCGCAGGACACGTGCGCTCTGAAGTTCCGTCAACCTTGCGTGGCGGCTGCGGACACCACGGTCAGCGGAGGGGAGCCGTTCCGCTGGCCGGTGGGGGGGGGGGGGGGGTGGACTTTGGCGGGGGGCTGGGGGGGGGGGGGGGGGCACTGGTGGGGAGTGGTCCGGGGGTGGTGAGAGGGAGGGGTACGGGGGGGGTCACTATCTGGCAGACCAGGTCCGGGCGCGGCCGCCGCCCTATCGTACGGAACGACCGCTGCAGGTCTTCGCCGTGCACACATGCGCGGCCACGGCAATTCTCGGGCCGTTTATGTCGGGAACGATGGGAGTTTTACATGGAGCGGCTGCGAGCCCCCCCCCCCCCCACCGGTGGAGCATCAGTGCGGGGGGGGTGACCTTCCTCATTGTAAAACGCGACACTTCCTCCGGACATCGCCTCAAAACCAGCGGATCCAGCCCAATGCCCCTCAGCGTCTTGACCGTACCGCCCTCCATTCTCCTACACTTGTGCCTGCGTGTACTTTAAGGCCCAACCCCCCCTACGGACAGGCAAACCTCAATTATCTGCAAGCTAACAGTACTCCAGGAATAGCATCCGTCGTTGAGATAATAGCTGTAGCAGCTATGTGACATATAGAGAGGCATTGTTCTAATTTTATCCCCTGTCCTTTCCTGAAAGTCCCTGATCCCTAGTCGTTTAGTAGTTCACAACTTCGTTACTGGAAAGAGACAGACAGTTGAAGTTTTCTGCCCTGCACTCATCAGGACACATCCGCAAATATACCAATTGCAACGGGAACTTGCAGAAAAAGAGACATACAGTACTGCCAAAACTTTTCACCCCGCACTATCCTCTCACCCAGTATAAATTGTTGTTAGGTTCCCTTTACAATTGGCATTCTTGCGATCCTGCCCTGGTAGGTGCGTGACGGAAAACTTCCGCAGCATGCCTCTTTTTCAGCAATACTCACATACGTTCTGACTCTCCTGTTCGGGTCAAGAACTTCAACTAATGGGGCACAATTTCCGCTTTGGCAGAGTGCATCACCCACCGATGGAGGGTCATGGCAGCGAGCGATGTTTGCGTCACGCATCCATCTTCCAGACATGGCGATCGAGAGCAAGAACTATCCCCGATTTCAACACCCGTCATTGGATATTTGCTGGGGGGGGTGGCACTGGGAAAGGATGAGTTTTGCCGGGGCAAGGGGGCAGTCCTTAAGCAACCGGCAGTGCTAACCACTGTGCCACCGTGCTGCCCCACGCTGGCTCCTCTCGATGGAGCCATTGGGAATGTGCTGGGCGGCACGGCGGTTAGCACTGCTGCCTCGCGGCGCCGAGGACCCCGGGTTCGATCCCGGCTCTGGGTCACTGTCCGTGTGGAGTTTGCACATTCTCCCCTTATCTGCGTGGGTCTCGCCCCCCCCCACAACCCCAAAAGATGCGCGGGGTAGGTGGATTGGCCACGTTAAATTGTCCCCTTAATTGGACAAGAAGAGAGTTGGGTACTCTAATCAAAAAAGGGTCGTGCTAGCTCTTTCAGCGGACCGCAGATAGTAACACTTGAAATCATGGGACTATTTGGGGGCCTCACGGTAGCATGGTGGTTAGCATCAATGCTTCACAGCTCCAGGGTCCCAGGTTCGATTCCCGGCTGGGTCACTGTCTGTGTGGAGTCTGCACGTCCTCCCCGTGTGTGCGTGGGTTTCCTCCAGGTGCCCCGGTTTCCTCCCACAGTCCAAAGATGTGCAGGTTAGGTGGATTGGCCATGCTAAATTGCCCGTAGTGTAAGGTTAATGGGGGGATTGTTGGGTTACGGGTATACGGGTTACGTGGGTTTAAGTAGGGTGATCATTGTTCGGCACAACATCGAGGGCCGAAGGGCCTGTTCTGTGCTGTACTGTTCTATTCTATTCTATCGTGTAAAATAGAAACCCTGCCTGAAGGTGTGTTAACAACCCCTGTGTGAAGCATCTGATCAAGCATCTAGACCATAAGACATAGGAGCAGAATTAGGCCACTCGGCCCATCGAGTCTGCTCCGCCATTCAATCATGGCTGATATTTTTCTCCTGCCTTTTCTCCCCGTAACCCCTGATCCCCTTATTAATCAAGAACCTAATAAGACCATAAGACAGAGGAGCAGAATTGTGTGGATCGTGAACACAACCAGCAGGGCCATTTTGGGCCGAATGGCCTCTCTGTGCTGTAAAAGCTTCGCAATACTGTATTTAATACCAGTATTCAGCAGACTGGCAGAGTTTGCAAATGGTTTTGCCAGGTCCCAGTTGCTTATATTATTTTTCGAAAGGATTGTACATCATACAAGTTAGGTTATCAATGAATTAGATCGATTATTTTGCAGAATTGTCATAACATGCTCTTGCAGGGTTGATGTTTAATAACCCCCGCGCCTAATCTTTGTCCGACTCTCTTAAATTGCATGTACCCCAGGGCAGCACGGTGGCCTAGTGGTTAGCACAACCGCCTCACGGCGCTGAGGTCCCAGGTTCGATCCCGGCTCTGGGTCACTGTCCGTGTGGAGTTTGCACGTTCTCCCCCGTGTCTGCGTGGGTTTCGCCCCCACAACCCAAAAATGTGCAGAGTAGGTGGATTGGCCGCGCTAAATTGCCCCTTAATTGGAAAAAATAATTGGCTAATCTAAATTTAAAAAAAAAAAAAATTGCATGTACCCTGCACCCCGTCCCCTCTCAGAGGCTCCGTGAGCATTCAAGGCATCCGAGTTCCTCCTGAAGAGAATCTATGCAGCCAGGCCACTGTCGCCATTTTGTGATCAGCGCTAACAGTCAGAAAATGAATCCGTTTGTCTGTCTACGTCGGCGTTTATTGAAGGGAGGAATGTTGGCTGGCAAATTAAGACCAGGACAACTCCCCGGCTGCTCCCGCAATAGCAACGCGAGATCCTTCCAACGCTCGGCCAATCTGTCAGAGAGTCGGGGAGGGGGGGGAGGGAGGCCTTGGTTTAAGGCTTCGGGCCTACACCCGTGGGATCAAGTACTTCAGAGAAACAGATGTAATTTCTTCCACCTCTCAGTCGTAAATGGAACGACTCTCACAGCAGGAACACTGTTTTGACATTAACGGCAAACGGCTAACGAACTCAACAAGCTCAAGCAGCAAGCCACGCCCTTCTTTCTAGCTCCCTCTCATTATTTTGACAGACCATTCCTGACACTTTCTTCCCCAACCACCTTGCCCCCGTCACCACAGCCCAGTCTCTGCAGTTAAGCTCTGTTCTCTCGGGTAGTTTCGGCATATAACCCCCCCCCCCCCCCCCCCCCCCCCTCTTCTCCGTACCCTCCCCGTTCCCGGATTGGCACGCCCTTACGCTAAGTACCCATTATCTAGTGGATGGTGGATGCTCGGGAGCTGTTGAACCACGGAGGGCGTCACAAAACCCAAAAAGGTTGGGTGGGGTTACTGGGTTACGGGATGGGGTAGAAGCGTGGGCTTGGGTAGGGTATTCTTTCCAAGGGCTGGTGCAGACTCGATGGGCCGAATGGCCTCCTGCTGCACTGTAAATTGTATGTATGTATTGTATGATTCTCGCTCCTGAATACCACACAGTGGGTCCCCTGCTGAAAATTATGCGGTTGAAGAGAGGCTTGGGGGAGGGGGTGATGCTACCTGTGGGTTCGATAGCCGTGATGGGGGGGGGGGGGGGGGTGACACATGAATGATGGCACATGTACTGGAGGTCAGCTGCGATGGGTTCCACCGGCTTACTGTGAAAACCCCCTCGTCGCCACATTCCGGCGCCTGTTCGGGTACACAGAGGGAGAATTCAGAATGTCCAATTCACCCAACAGCACGACTTTCGGGACTTGTGGGAGGAAACCGGAGCACCCGGAGGAAACCCACGCAGACACGGGGGGAGAACGTGCAGACTCCGCACGGACAGTGACCCAAGCCCGGGAATCGAACCCGGGGCCCCTGGCGCTGTGAAGCAACAGTGCTAACCACTGTACTACCGCGCTGCCCATCGGAGCCACTGTGTGTCCACAGGAGTTACGTTGAATATTTACAAGAATCCAGCAGGAACCAGGGCCAAACCAAAGCATTTGGTAAAGGCAACATGGAAATGTGAAATGAAAACAGAAAGGGCTGGAAATGCTTCAACTGGTCTCGTCTGCGGAGAGAGGAACTGTTCACGTTTCGAGTCAAGAATGAAGAACTGTTAAGGTCGTGCACCGGGCCCACATGACGGCGGCCCGGATGAGCAGATTCTTCGGGCTGGAGGACGTGTGCTAGATGCGCCGGAGGGCCGGCTAACCACGTACACATGTTCTGGTCGTGCCCTAAACTCAGGGGGTATCGGCAGGGATTCGCAGATGTCATGTCCCGGGTATTGAAAACTGGGGTGGTAATGAGCCCGGAGATGGCAATCTTTGGGGTTTCGGAGGACCCGGGAGTCCAGGAAGAGAGGGAGGCCGACGTTCTGACCTTTGCTTCCCTGGTAGCCCGGCGACGAATACCGTTAGCATGGAGGGACTCAAAGCCCCCGAGGGCTGAGGTATGGCTATCGGACACGGCGAGCTTTCTTGGCCTAGAGAAAGTCAAGTTCGCCTTGAGAGGTTCGCTAGTAGGGTTCGCCCGGAGGTGGCAGCCATTTATTGACTTCTTCACAGAGGAGTAAGCGTCAGCGGGAGGGGGGAGCTAGGGTAGAGTAGAGTAGAGTAGGGGGATATTGAGGCAGGTTCGTGCGTGAACAGAGCCGTGGTTTGCATTATGTTTAATTTGTTATCTGTGTCTTGGCTTCTTTCTTTTTGTACTGTACAATGTCACTTTTTCTATATGCCTAAAATACCTCAGCGAAATTGTTTGTTACAAGAAAAAATGAAGAACTGAAGAAGAGTCTCGTTCAGCCAGGCGCACGTAAAATGGGAATACAGTCAAAACATCTCCCCCAGCAGCCTCCTTCACCGAGTTTCATTACTGCCGTGTATCCCGGGGGGGGTTATTGACCCTTGCTTCCAGCTCAGCAAGCCATCTGAAGTCCTTTCGCCACACGACGGAAAGGGCGCGGTCTGCAACGACTCAGCGGGTCCCATCGACAGGAGCTGCTATGATTCGCCTCAACGCCCCGCGGAACATGCCGGAGATCGAGAGGCGGAAACAGCCCTATGGGGCCCCCTGCCGAATAAGATCGCTTCCTCACTGCTGAGGCGAGGCGAGCAAGTGGCCCCCAGGCAGCTGACATCTCTGTACCCCAGCCCGAGGGGAAAGTGGACCAATACAAAATGGCTGCCACATCTTGGAGGCGCCGCCATTTTGTCATGCAGGCAAGAAAGCTGTAACCGCAGCTTGCTCTAAACCCAATTCGATCGAGTTTCTTCCCATTTCAGATCTACACGTCATAATATCCACTCATGTATATAATGGAGTGCAGACAGGCAGTGATTGACATACAGGACGACCAGTAAGCACACAACACAGTGCAGCCAATCACCAGACAGGACACGACCACTATAAAGCCAGAGGGCACTAGGTTTCCCGCTCTCTCTGGATCCAGCCACTGAGACAGTCAGAGTCCACGAGCTAGTCAGTGCAAACACCATGCGGTAGCTAGTAAGTCTGGTCAGGCTAATACAAGGTCTCCAGTCAGTTCAGTATAGTGTCGACCCACAGCTGAACATGTTTATCAGCTCTATCGTTGAATAAAACAGTGTTGGATTTTCTCCAGTGTTAGACGTCTGCTTCTAGCTTCCCTGCATCGAGTGCAGTCCACATCGAACCAGCCTGCCTAACACATCACTCACACACATCCAGTTTCCATTTCGTGGGAACTTCATGTGAAGTGCCGGCCCGCTCTTCCCCTCGATCCTTGAAAACAAAAATGCGGAAGTCGCTACAGATAGGAAAGGCCACACGAACTCCCAGGACTGTTTGTGTTAACCTCTCGTGTAGATCCCACTGTTTCAAATACTGAACGCAGGTTATCCACGTGCGCGTAAACCAAGTGGTTGAAAGATAACAATATCGGCAAACATTACCCCCCCCCCCCCGCAACACCACCCCCACAACTTAACGGGCCCCAGAGGCAAAATTTCACCAGAAACTGGCAAAAAATATTTACAATGTTTCCCACAGTCAGGGCTCCAAAAATAGTCTCAGGCGATGTCCTCTTTTTAAAACAAAACACAACTTTTTTTCATCGATGTTAGTTAGTTGGTTAATTCCGAGAATTAAACTAACAGATTCTAAAAGGGAAAACGGGCGGGCGAATCTGAGTTTTGTAGTTTCTGTTTGTCGTTTCTTAACTCACTTCGCACCCCACGGCGATACAAATGCTGTCGCGTTCCCAAATCTCCTTCGTAATAGATCCTCTATTAGGGCAGCACGGTAGCATTGTGGATAGCACAATTGCTTCACAGCTCCAGGGTCCCAGGTTCGATTCCGGCTTGGGTCACTAACTGTGCGGAGTCTGCACATCCTCCCCGCGTCTGCGTTGGTTTCCTCCGGGTGCTCCGGTTTCCTCCCACGGTCCAAAGATGTGCAGGTTAGGGTGGATTGGCCGTGATAAATTGCCCCTTAGTGTCCAAAATTGTCCTTAGTGTTGGGCGGGGTTACTGGGTTATGGGGATAGGGTGGAGGTGTTGACTTTGGGTGCTCTTTCCAAGAGCCAGTGCAGACTCGATGGGCCGAATGGCCTCCTTCTGCACTGTAAATTCTATGATAACCTCGGGCGGCCGCTGGCGCAGTGGTTAGCATCGCGGCCTCACGGCGCCGAGGACCCAGGTTCGATCCAGACCCCGGGTCACTGTCCGTGTGGAGTTTGCACATTCTCCCCCGTGCCTGCGTGGGTCTCGCCCCCACACGACCCAAAACGATGAGCAGGGTTAGGTGTGGAATGGCCACGCTAAATTGCCTCTCAACCGGGAAAAAAAAATAATTGGGTGCTCTAAATTTAAGAAGAAGTTAATAGATCTTCTCGCTGGACCCAATGTACTTTCTTTGAAGACAGCTCCGTCCCAGATCGCAGAGGTGTCTCAATGCGCTTCTCGCTCGACTGATTAACTCGGAACGGTTGCCCCTTTTCACAAAGCAAGATTGGCAACAACAAGAGCTTGCCTGCAATGTGGGAATATGACCCGAGGCACTTCACAGGAGCAGCAACGGAGGTGTGAGGGCAGCTTAAAAAGCTTCCTCGAAGATTAGCGGCCTCTTAACCTGTTGGGCGAGGGATGCACGGCGGGGTGGTCACCTTTTTCGAAAAGCGCCACACACGACCTTGAACGTCCGCTCGAACAGGAGACCAACTTCAAAACATTGCTCAGAAAACAAACAACCCCCGACAACGAAATCCGCACTCCCGACACGAGAGACACACATTCCACCACTTGGGGGGGGGGGGGGGGGGGGGGGGGAAATGAAAATCGCTTGTCACGAGTCGGCTTCAATGAAGTTGCTGTGAAAAGCCCCTAGTCGCCACATTCCGGCGCCTGTCCGGGGAGGCTGGTACGGGAATCGAACCGTGCTGCAGGCCTGCTTTCAAAGCCAGCGATTTAGCCCAGTGAGCTAAACCAGCCACTTGTCGCATCTTTGGTCTACCCGCTTACTTGAAAATTATCACCGGCTAAACAATTCAGCCTCGACTGCCCGGCTAGGTTTAAATTTACCCCCTTGCCCAAGATATATCATTTTCCCCCCTGCACACATCACACTGATGTCAATGTCTCAAACTTCCCCTGCATCTATTGGTCTTCGCCTCTCAGTAGCCATGTAGCTACCAGTGTTCCTGCGTGTCTGCGTTTCGGAGCTTGCATGCCACCCAATAAATGTGTTGTGTTGCGACCCTCAAAGTCGGGTATGCGCCGACTCTCCGTAGTGGCCTGGCCCGCGATCGGGGCCCACCAAACGGCGGGCCGGCCTCTCTGTCGGGGGGGGGGGTCTCCTTTCCTCCACGCCGGCTCCTGTAGCCCTGCGCCATTTGGCGTCGGGGCCGGCGCGGGGAAGATGACCACTGCGCATGCTCGGACCCCGCGGGCCACTCCAGCGCCCTGCTACCCCACTGTGGCCCGGAGAATCGGGTCTCAGAACGGGGCACCGACGCCGGAGTGAAACACTCACGTTTTTACGACGGCGTTGGGACTTAGCCGCCCGGTGGGAGAACCCCGCCCCCCTGTTCCTCAGTAACCGTGGGCAGAATTCGCCCATTTTGGTGCCTGCCCCTGCCGACCAGAATAGCAGGATCCCGCGCCGGAGATTTAGCACTTGGGACCCCGTCAATTACGCACGTGCGAGTTCGCTCCGACTCCCCCTGGCGGGCAGGCAGCCGATCTGTCCGCCCGCCTTCAGCCGACTGTTTCAAAGGCCCTGCCGCCATATTTAAAGACCAGAGCAACGTCCCTCGTATCGTTCTCTCCACCCACCTGTCTTCACCAGGCCGCACAGGGTGTCAGCAACCGAGGGGGAAAAGGCAACTCCAAGACGTCTGTTCCTGCTTTCCACCACCCGTCCCTGAACCCATCACCCTGCAAGACACCCATACCCCACTTGGACCCACCGTACCTGGAGTCTTTATTCATCCCCTTCCAGTTAACGGTGTGGTGTCCCTTTGACCCTCCTTGATTTGTTTTTAAATTCAGACGACCTATTTAATTTTTCTTCCAATCAATCCACCTCGCCCTGCACATCTTTGTGGGTTGTGGGGAGCGAAACCCACGCAGACACGGGGAGAATGTGCAAACTCCACACGGACAGTGACCCAGAGCCGGGATCGAACGCGGGTCCTCGGCGCCGTGAGGCAGCAGTGCTAACCCACTGTGTCGCCCTTTGATCCCCATGTTCGTGAGCTTTTGATACAGCTTTATCGGGGTCCAGCATCCCTCCCCTCAATCTTCCCTCTGCCTCCCACTGGACATCATTTTCTAAAATGTATTTTATTACAAAGATGAATCATACATCAAATAAACACACCGGGATTCTTCCTGGTGATCAGCTCTACAGTCTGTACACATGTTTCACCCCCCCCCCCTACGACGAACAGCCCCTCAAACACGATCACAAACATCCCCCACCTTTCCTCAACCCCCCCTGCAGAGCCCCTTAACCCATACTTTATCTTCTCCAACCGCAGGAAGTCGTGCAGGTCACCCAACCGAGCCGCTACCCCGGTGGCGATGCCGACCGCCACTCCAGCAAAATTTGCCGCCCTGCAATCAGAGAGGCGAAGGCCACGCCATCGGCCTTCCCTCCTCTCCGTGAGCTCCCCGGCTACTGCGAAACCCCAAATATCGCCCCACCAATGGGTCCACTTCCTCCTCCAATTGGGCGGCCGGCTGCTTTAATGAGCATGCGCGATATGCAAATTCATGCAAATCGCATTCGTGCCACCTGCCCGGGGGCAAGGTGGCCCGCCCTTGAGAGATGTGGAACCTGATTTCAACGCCAGCTATCCGGCTCCTGTCAGATTCACACACCCACTCGTCACCAAACCCGCCACAGGATAGTTGGGAAAAATTAGTATCCTTGGAATGCATACAGTGCTGAAGGAGGTGCCATTCGGCCCATCAGGTCTGCACCGGCCCTTTGAAAAGGAATCCTATATCCCCCGCCCTATCCCCGTAACCCCACCTAACCTGCACATCTTTGGACACTAAGGGACAATTTAGCACGGCCAATCCACCTAACCTGCACATCTTTGGACAGTAAGGGACAATTTAGCACGGCCAATCCACCTAACCTGCACAACTTTGGACACTAAGGGACAATTTAGCACGGCCAATCCACCTAACCTGCACAATTTTGGACACTAAGGGACAATTTAGCACGGCCAATCCACCTAACCTGCACATCTTTGGACACTAAGGGGCAATTTAGCACGGCCAACCCACCTAACCTGCACATCTTTGGACACTAAGGGACAATTTAGCACGGCCAATCCACCTAACCTGCACAACTTTGGACACTAAGGGACAATTTAGCACGGCCAATCCACCTAACCTGCACAATTTTGAACACTAAGGGACAATTTAGCACGGCCAATCCACCTAACCTGCACATCTTTGGGCACTAAGGGACAATTTAGCATGGCCAATCCACCTAACCTGCACATCTTTGGACACTAGGGGGCAATTCAGCATTTGTTTTTCTGCCTCTGTACATAATACAGGCAGTGCCCTATTGAGCCTCCACCAACACCCCGACTCCCTCCCTCCCCACCACCCTCCTTTCCCCTCTCCCCTCCCCCCTCACCCCCATTTCCTTTCCCTTCTGTTGGTACAGAGGCAAGGGTATCTGGTCTCTCCAGCGCAAATTTACTGCCTGTACCGTTTATTTTTTGTACGACTGTGTTGTGAACTGTTTAAACAATCAGAGTATTCCCCCCCCCCTCCCCGTATGTTGGTACTGATGGGAGGGTACCCTATTTCTCCAACACAAACTTAGTGTTTGTACCATTTGGCCTTGTGTATGTTTTTTTAACTGTTTTAATAAAAAGATACGGTCGATCGTTTGGACGCTAAGGGGCAATTTAGCGCAGCAAATCCACCTAACCAGCAGCACAGTAGCACAGGTGGCTTCATAGCGCCAGGGTCCCAGGTTCGATTCCCCGCTGGGTCACTGTCCGTGCGGAGTCTGCACGTCCTCCCCGTGTGTGCGTGGGTTTCCTCCGGGTGCTCCGGTTTCCTCCCACAGTCCAAAGACGTGCAGGTTAGGTGGATTGGCCATGCTAAATTGCCCCTTAGTGTCCAAAGATGTGCAGGTTAGGTGGATTGGCCATGCTAAATTACCCCTTAGTGTCCAAAGATGTGCTGTTAGGGTGGATTGGCCACGATAAATTGCCCAAAAAGGTTAGGAGGGGTTATTGGGTTACGGGGATCGGGTGGAGGTGAGGGCTTAAGTGGGCCGGTGCAGACTCGATGGGCCGAATGGCCTCCTTCTGCACTGTATGTTCTATGATCTTTGGGCTATGGGAGGAAACCGGAGCGCCCGGAGGGAAACCCAGGCAGACACGGGGAGAACGTGCAAACTCCGCACAGTCACCCGAGGTCGGAATCGAGCCTGGGTCCTTGGCGCCGTGAGGCAGCCACCCAATTGCCTTACTACGTTCCTTAGTGAGCGCATGTCTGTGTCTATTTTGCATTATCTGTGTGCGTTTTCTCAGACCTTCGCCGAGGGGCCACTCCTCGTGAACGTCTTGAACTCTCTACCTCAAACGGCAGAGTCTTCGAATATTTTTTAATGCTGAGCTAGATGGATTCCCGATACACAAGGGGGGGGTGAAAGGTTATCGGTGGGGGCGCGGGTTGGCAGGAATATGGAGTTGGGGTTTACAATCTGATCAGCCGCGATCTCACTGAACGGCGGAGCAGGCTCTCGAGGGGCCGAGTGGCCTCCCTCCTGCTCTTAATTCACACGTTCGCCTGTCTCAATGTTTCTCGATAACTCTGCCTCGCTACGTTCCTTAGTCCTGCCCGTATATCGGTGCCGATGTTCCTCACTGTGTGTGTGTGTGAGCCTGCATTGTAAAATCCCTGCTTGTTGCTTATTCACTCTCGCCGACAATGAATAAGCTTGCACCCCCGACATTACCCTCAGCGGACAGGGAAGTGGGCCGCCATCCCATTGTACACTCAAAAAATGCACGGAAACAATGGGCGAGGCCAGAAACCTAAACCGCAGAAACATTTCTCAAAAATTCCTGGAATGGATCAGCCTTGAGCCAGGGGACTGCAAATACCAAAAGCTCAGAGATGTTAACACTGCAGAGCATGGCTGCCGGTGAAGGGAGGAGGTGGTGTCTGATACCTCTGGGTTTCACCACATAGACAAGGGGCGGCGCGGTAGCACAGTGGTCAGCACTGTTGCCTCACAGCGCCAGGGTCCCGGGGTTCGATTCCCGGCTTGGGTCTGTGCGGAGTCTGCACGTTCTCCCCCCGTGTCTGCGTGGGTTTCCTCCGGGCGCTCCGGTTTCCTCCCACAGTCCCGAAAGACGTGCTTGTTGGGTGAATTGGACATTCTGAATTCTCCCTCCGTGTACCCGAACAGGCGCCGGAATGTGGCGACGAGGGGATTTTCACAGTAACTTCATTGCAGTGTTAATGTAAGCCTACTTGTGGCAATCAGAAAAGATTATTATTGGATTATTATGTGATTTGGCACGCCGAAGTTCTCGATATATCTCTTTTCCGACATTTTTCATCCGGGCACCCTTCCCGGATAACACTTTCTTATTTCCCACGACCACGTTGTTAATGGCAACCACCTGTGCAAACTCGACGCGCTGCCATTTGCCCACTTCAGATAGAGTATAGGCAGCTGGCGCCATCACTGGCAGGAGGGTGTAATTACAGCATGACGGGTTGGGGCTGGGGGGGGGGGGGGGGGGGGGGGGGGCGGGGGGGGTAGGTGGAGGAGCGAGGGATACGCGGGTTCAATGCAGATGGAGGCCACTCGGCCTACCGCGTCGGTCCCGGCTCTCTCCGAATGAGCAACTCGCGCGTGTCATTCCCCTCCCCCCCCCCCCCCCCGCCGCACCGCCCCTCCCGTAATCCCGCATATTCCTCCTTTTTTAGCTCAGCCGAATCTCCCTTTTCGAAAGCCCCCATGAGACTGTCAAATACAAGAGCAGAGTTAGGCCATTCGGCCCTTCGAGTTTAACCCCCCCCCCCCACCCCACCCCGACCGAAACTGCCTCCACCACACAGCGGGGCGGAATGTTCCAGACCGTCAAGCTGCACTCAGCCCCTGGGTCATGGAAATGCGACGGAACGACAGTGACCCAGACATCCTAACGGGTGGCGTCACGGGCTGACGCAGCCGCGCCTCCGCCTTCCGGGTCCCGGAGAATTCAGATGAAACACGACAGGAGCTGAGCCAAATTCACACCCTGGCGTCCCCTCGAGCCCCAACAAGAGAGAGAGAGAGTCGGCCAAAGTCGTTTCCCCTGACTCAGCCTGGAACCTGTGCGCAATCTGCTCCCGGTAAAAACGGCTGCATGCAAAAGGTCTCGCCAATCACACCGCAGAAATCTCACCGCGTCCCCTTTCCACAGCAACAGGACGTGCAACGTTCCCTTCCCAAAATGACAACCGTTGACTCCACCCCCCCCCCCCCCCCCCCCCCCCCCCCCACCACCACCACCACCCCATCCCAACACTATCGAACAATTTGGCAATTCTGTCTGCGTATTTGCAGACAGCTCTGCGTTTCTCTTTCCGTACCCCTCCCACCCTCCCCCCGGCCACTCTTCCCCCGCTCCTCCTCACCAGAGGGCGCGGTCCGCCGAGCTCTCTTCCAGCCGCTTTCTCCCCCCCCCCCCCAAGTCAACCTTTGCCGAGGGGGCCACTCCGCGTCTGAAACAGTCAGGCGGCAGTTCGACCAAGAGGGGCATCACGGCCCAGCCTATTGCTGCCTTCAACTGAACAAACCCGCACTGGGACCTGGCAGCAGAGGAGTGGGGGGGGGGGGGGGGGAAGGGGAGTTAGGGATATGACCTCCCCCCCCCCCCTCTACACCCCCCACCCCCCCCCCGTGCCTCCACGCCACTCTGCCATCCCTAGCCCGCTGGTAGATGAACCCGTGACGCCTCCTACAGTCGCAATCCCTGTTGTACAACGTCTAACTCATTACAGACTAGGGTGGGGTTGGGAACTGAGATCATAGCGTTCTTGCGCATCTCACCACTACATGGGTGGGGGAGGATCGGGGTGGGGAGGGGGGGGGCTATTGCAAATGCGCTTTGAACACCACACCCCTTTCAAACACAATTCAACTGGACATTTGCCCAGCCCCCCTGGTGGCTCGCAACCCGCCCGTTTCCAGCCAGAAATGTCGACAGGGTTCAGTCAACTGTTGGGAGTTGCCCCCGTTCCGGATGCCGAAACCACCAAAGAAGGTGCCCGCTCTACGAGTGCCAACAAGCCGGTGCCACCCTCCGGAGTTCTGCAAGATCGCCCCCCCAAAAGCTCACTTGCGTTTCGTTGCCCGATAGACTGCGAGAGGGTGGGGGAGGTGGTAAATCTGATCGTAACTTTTACAGAGAAACAAGACTTCACTCTCCAAAGAACCGACTCGCCAACCAAGACGTAGCGATGTAACACATCAATCCTCTCCCCGCCCTGCTCAAAACCTGCCACACAGAGAGAGGCGAAACTCCAAAAAAACTTTCGCAAACCCTTGTTGAAAACAATAACCACATCCCGATCGGATGGGATTCACACCCTCCCCTCCTGCAGTCAGAATAAAAACACACCAGGCGGATTATACAATCCCTTTTTTGCACCTTTTATGTATGCACTAGTCAAAGAAAAAAAACCCTGGAGGGTAAGATGCAGAGTGACACGCCTTTAACACGTTCGGGGGCAGCTTCTGCCGTTCCTCCTGACAAACACGTTGGTGTAAACCTTTGCGGGGAGGGGGTGGGGGAACATTCGTTTACCTATTCGACAACTGATCCAAAAAACACAGGGCAGCCGGCGGAAGAGTTTTGGCGTCTTGCCCAGGGGCTCGGAGAACCCCCCTCTGTGCATACTCTGCCCCGATTGTGTGTGTGTGTGGTGGTGGAGGGGGGGGGGGGGGGGGGGCTGGTTTAGCACACTGGGCTAAATCGCTGGCTTTGAAAGCAGGCCAGCAGCACGGTTCGATTCCCGTAACAGCCTCCCCGAACAGGCGCTGGAATGTGGCGACTGGGGGGCTTTTCACAGTAACTTCATTTGAAGCCGACATGCGCGATTTTCATTTCGAGGTGGAACGCAAGGACTGAGAGAGGACAAGGCGGCCAACAACGTGCTGCGACGAACAAACCACCCTTTTGCCAACGTTGTTTCGCCAAGACCCAAATTTCATCCACGCCCCCCTACCCCACCCACTCACAGAGCCGGCTGCAAAAAGAAATAAAACCCAAAGCTCCCCCCCCCCCAGAAAAAAAATGTAACTGGAATTCCTGAAACACAAAAACAACTGTAGCAATTCATTTGACTTAATGAGTATTACCAGCACTTTGTGCATGTGTCTGTGTGTGTGGGTGGGGGAGCCTTCTGTGGGGTACTTGCATTTTGCAGGCCAACTCCACTGAAAGGAGGTGAGGTGGGGGTTGGGGGGGGGGGGGGGAACTGGATGGAGACCATTTGAAAACTTCGAAACAAACCCCTTTCGAACTTTTACTTCTTCGCTCCCACTCATCTCTTCTGGGGGGAGAGAGAGAGAGAAGTGCTGGGTGGGAGGACGAGAAAGCTCACCCCAGATTTACAAACTGCATTCAATGTGATCTGGCTCAGAATCAAAAACGCTCTCCTGCGATTACTATTTGCAAACTTTGGAGGATTTGACACACACACAAACACAGAAAACGACAACAACGACGAAAAAAATAACAATCCCTCAGAATCTCACCAGTTCAATTCGTTCAATCTTCACCCCACCCACACCTTGGGATTTCTGACACCACTTCTATCTCTGGCACAGATTTAAAGTCACTCTGATCTCTCTCTCTCTCTACTCCCTCTCCTTCCCTCTGTGTCTCCTTCCCTTCATCCTATGTGAAATCCTGGTGGTTGCCTTTTTTCCTGCCCCTACCCCTCTCCTCTCTCTCTCTCTCTCTCTCTGTCTCCACACACACCAAAAAAACAGTTCTGCTTTAAGTTACACAGCCTTTCTCACCAGTCAGGAATACCAAGGTTTTTTAGACCCTTGGCTGTCTGCCCAGAGGCTGGCTGGCTGGGAGGGGAGGCAGAGGCGTCTTATTGCAACACCCCCCCCCCCCCCCCCCCCCCCACTCCCCCCAAAAAACTCCTTTTCCACAAGTTCATGCAGAAACTTCAAAGAGGGGTGGAGGGGGGGGGGGGGGGAGTGGAGAGAGAAACCCCCATTAAAACTTGTCAACAACATTCTTCCAGCAACCCCCCACACCCTCCAACTTTTTTTTAAATTCCAACATCTCAAAACTAAATCTCCAAGTCCCCTAAAAAAAAAAATTGGACTTTTAGAAAAGACTGCAAACTTTGTCCAGGACAGGGGGAGGGTGGGTACAGCTCACTTTTGTTAATTTCGTCCACACCCTTCGGGCAGAAACTTATTTGCAAAGAAAAAACAACTTTTCAAACTTTCTGGCAACTTTGCAAGGAGAGGGAGCCAGTCCCTGATTCCAAACTATTTCTCTCTTATCTCGTTGCTCTTGGGAGGAGAATGAGGATTTCTTAAGCAGATTGTTTGCTAAACGAATCTCTTTTACAGATTTTACCTGGTGGCAGCGATTTCTCCGCTAAAGCCCCTGGCGTCTCATGGTGCCAGGGCACCCAGTGCTTGTGTGGCACAGCCCTTTGCTGAATGTAGCACTCTATTGTAGCTCCAGCCTCCCCAGTAAGCTCGATCATAAAGCTCGAAGTGTTACAGGGCTGGGCTCTTGTACCACGGGCTGGGGTGTGTCCTGGAGGGGTGGAGACTCGCTCCGTTCCCTATAGGAGTGGAAAGAGGGGAGGGAAGCCTGACTGACATCAAGGGGATGTGTCAGAGCCCAGTCATGTGGCCTGGCAAAACCCACCATCTGCCAATGCTTGCTGCAAAACACAGACAGAGAGGGAGAGAGAGAGTACCCAGGTCAGACCCGGAGGGGCACAGTGCAGGCCTGGCATATCTACCCGGACTGATGGGCACAGTGCAGCCTCGGGCGGTTGGCACAGTGCAGCCTCGGGCTGATAGGCTCAGTGCAGCCTCGGGCGGTTGGCACAGTGCAGCCTCGGGCGGTTGGCACAGTGCAGCCTCGGGCTGATGGGCTCAGTGCAGCCCCGGGCGGTTGGCACAGTGCAGCCTCGGGCTGATGGGCTCAGTGCAGCCCCGGGATGATGGGCACAGTGCAGCCCCGGGCGGTTGGCACAGTGCAGCCGCGGGCTGATGGGCTCAGTGCAGCCCCGGGATGATGGGCACAGTGCAGCCTCGGGCGGTTGGCACAGTGCAGCCTCGGGCTGATGGGCTCAGTGCAGCCTTGGGCTGATGGGCTCAGTGCAGCCTCGGGCTGATGGGCTCAGTGCAGCCTCGGGCGGTTGGCACAGTGCAGCCTCGGGCTGATGGGCTCAGTGCAGCCTCGGGCTGATGGGCTCAGTGCAGCCTCGGGCTGATGGGCTCAGTGCAGCCTCGGGCGGTTGGCACAGTGCAGCCTCGGGCGGTTGGCACAGTGCAGCCTCGGGCTGATGGGCTCAGTGCAGCCTCGGGCTGATGGGCTCAGTGCAGCCTCGGGCTGATGGGCTCAGTGCAGCCTCGGGCTGATGGCCTCAGTGCAGCCTCGGGCGGTTGGCACAGTGCAGCCTCGGGCTGATGGGCTCAGTGCAGCCTCGGGCTGATGGGCTCAGTGCAGCCTCGGGCGGTTGGCACAGTGCAGCCTCGGGCTGATGGGCTCAGTGCAGCCTCGGGCTGATGGGCTCAGTGCAGCCCCGGGCGGATGGGCCCAGTGCAGCCTCGGGCGGTTGGCACAGTGCAGCCTCGGGCGGTTGGCACAGTGCAGCCCCGGGCGGTTGGCACAGTGCAGCCTCGGGCTGATGGGCTCAGTGCAGCCCCGGGCTGATGGGCTCAGTGCAGCCCCGGGTGGTTGGCACAGTGCAGCCTCGGGCTGATGGGCTCAGTGCAGCCCCGGGCTGATGGGCTCAGTGCAGCCTCGGGCGGTTGGCACAGTGCAGCCTCGGGCTGATGGGCTCAGTGTAGCCTCGGGCGGTTGGCACAGTGCAGCCTCGGGCTGATGGGCTCAGTGTAGCCTCGGGCTGATGGGCTCAGTGCAGCCTCGGGCTGATGGGCTCAGTGCAGCCTCGGGCTGATGGGCTCTGTGCAGCCTCGGGCTGATGGGCTCAGTGCAGCCTCGGGCTGATGGGCTCAGTGCAGCCTCGGGCTAATGGGCTCAGTGTAGCCTCAGGCTGATGGGCTCAGTGCAGCCTTGGGCTGATGGGCTCAGTGCAGCCTCGGGCTGATGGGCTCAGTGCAGCCTCGGGCTGATGGGTTCAGTGCAGCCTCGGGCTGATGGGCTCAGTGCAGCCTCGGGCGGTTGGCACAGTGCAGCCTCGGGCTGATGGGCTCAGTGCAGCCCCGGGCTGATGGGCTCAGTGCAGCCTCGGGCTGATGGGCTCAGTGCAGCCTCAGGCTGATGGGCTCAGTGCAGCCTCGGGCTGATGGGCTCAGTGCAGCCCCGGGCGGTTGGCACAGTGCAGCCCCGGGCTGATGGGCTCAGTGCAGCCTCGGGCTGATGGGCTCAGTGCTGCCCCGAGCTGATGGGCTCAGTGCAGCCTCGGGCTGATGGGCTCAGTGCAGCCTCGGGCTGTTGGGCTCAGTGCAGCCACGGGCTGATGGGCTCAGTGCAGCCCCGAGCTGATGGGCTCAGTGCAGCCCCGGGCTGATGGGCTCAGTGCAGCCTCGGGCTGATGGGCTCAGTGCAGCCTCGGGCTGATGGGCTCAGTGCAGCCTCGGGCTGATGGGCTCAGTGCAGCCCCGGGCAGACGGGCTCAGTGCAGCCTCGGGCGGTTGGCACAGTGCAGCCTCGGGCTGATGGGCTCAGTGCAGCCTCGGGCTGATGGGCTCAGTGCAGCCTCGGGCTGATGGGCTCAGTGCAGCCTCGGGCTGATGGGCTCAGTGCAGCCTCGGGCTGATGGGCTCAGTGCAGCCTCGGGCTGTTGGGCTCAGTGCAGCCTTAGGCTGATGGGCTCAGTGCAGCCTCGGGCTGATGGGCTCAGTGCAGCCTCGGGCTGTTGGGCTCAGTGCAGCCTCGGGCTGATGGGCTCAGTGCAGCCTCGGGCTGATGGGCTCAGTGCAGCCTCGGGCTGATGGGCTCAGTGCAGCCTCGGGCTGATGGGCTCAGTGCAGCTCGGGCTGATGGGCTCAGTGCAGCCTCGGGCTGTTGGCACAGTGCAGCCCCGGGCTGATGGGCTCAGTGCAGCCTCGGGCTGATGGGCTCAGTGCAGCCTCAGGCTGATGGGCTCAGTGCAGCCTCGGGCTAATGGGCTCAGTGCAGCCTCGGGCTGATGGGCTCAGTGCAGCCTCGGGCTGATGGGCTCAGTGTAGCCCCGGGCTGATGGGCTCAGTGCAGCCCCGGGCTGATGGGCTCAGTGCAGCCTCGGGCTGATGGGCTCAGTGCAGCCTCGGGCTGATGGGCTCAGTGCAGCCTCGGCCTGATGGGCTCAGTGCAGCCTCGGGCTGATGGGCTCAGTGCAGCCTCAGGCTGATGGGCTCAGTGCAGCCCCGGGCGGTTGGCACAGTGCAGCCTCGGGCGGTTGGCACAGTGCAGCCTCGGGCGGTTGGCACAGTGCAGCCTCGGGCTGATGGGCACAGTGCAGCCTCGGGCTGATGGGCTCAGTGCAGCTTCGGGCGGTTGGCACAGTGCAGCCTCGGGCGGTTGGCACAGTGCAGCCTCGTGCTGATGGGCTCAGTGCAGCCTCAGGCTGATGGGCTCAGTGTAGCCTCGGGCTGATGGGCTCAGTGCAGCCTCGGGCTGATGGGCTCAGTGCAGCCTCAGGCTGATGGGCTCAGTGTAGCCTCGGGCTGATGGGCTCAGTGCAGCCTCGGACTGATGGGCTCAGTGCAGCCTCGGGCTGATGGGCTCAGTGCAGCCTCGGGCTGATGGGCTCAGTGCAGCCTCGGGCTGATGGGCTCAGTGCAGCCTCGGGCTGATGGGCTCAGTGCAGCCTCGGGCTGATGGGCACAGTGCAGCCTCGGGCTGATGGGCTCAGTGCAGCCCCGGGCGGTTGGCACAGTGCAGCCTCGGACTGATGGGCTCAGTGCAGCCTCGGGCTGATGGGCTCAGTGCAGCCTCGGGCTGATGGGCTCAGTGAAGCCTCGGGCTGATGGGCTCAGTGCAGTCTCGGGCTGATGGGCTCAGTGCAGCCTCGGGCTGATGGGCTCAGTGCAGCCTCGGGCTGATGGGCTCAGTGCAGCCTCGGGCTGATGGGCTCAGTGCAGCCCCGGGCGGTTGGCACAGTGCAGCCTCGGACTGATGGGCTCAGTGCAGCCTCGGGCTGATGGGCTCAGTGCAGCCTCGGGCTGATGGGCTCAGTGCAGCCTCGGGCTGATGGGCTCAGTGCAGTCTCGGGCTGATGGGCTCAGTGCAGCCTCGGGCTGATGGGCTCAGTGCAACCTCTGGCTGCTGGGCTCAGTGCAGCCTCGGGCTGATGGGCTCAGTGCAGCCTCGGGCTGATGGGCTCAGTGCAGCCCCGGGCTGATGGGCTCAGTGCAGCCTCGGGCTGATGGGCTCAGTGCAGCCTCGGGCTGATGGGCTCAGTGCAGCCTCGGGCTGATGGGCTCAGTGCAGCCCCGGGCTGATGGGCTCAGTGCAGCCCCGGGCTGATGGGCTCAGTGCAGCCCCGGGCTGATGGGCTCAGTGCAGCCTCGGGCTGATGGGCTCAGTGCAGCCTCGGGCTGATGGGCTCAGTGCAGCCCCGGGCGGTTGGCACAGTGCAGCCCCGGGCTGATGGGCTCAGTGCAGCCCCGGGCGGTTGGCACAGTGCAGCCTCGGGCGGATGGGCTCAGTGCAGCCTTGGGCTGATGGGCTCAGTGCAGCCTCGGGCTGATGGGCTCAGTGCAGCCTCGGGCTGATGGGCTCAGTGCAGCCTCAGGCTGATGGGCTCAGTGCAGCCTCGGGCTGATGGGCTCAGTGCAGCCCCGGGCGGTTGGCACAGTGCAGCCCCGGGCGGTTGGCACAGTGCAGCCTCGGACTGATGGGCTCAGTGCAGCCTTGGGCTGATGGGCTCAGTGCAGCCTCGGGCTGATGGGCTCAGTGCAGCCTTAGGCTGATGGGCTCAGTGCAGCCCCGGGCGGTTGGCACAGTGCAGCCTCGGGCTGATGGGCACAGTGCAGCCTCGGGCTGATGGGCTCAGTGCAGCCTCGGGCGGTTGGCACAGTGCAGCCTCAGGCTGATGGGCTCAGTGCAGCTCGGGCTGATGGGCTCAGTGCAGCCTCGGGCTGATGGGCTCAGTGCAGCCTCGGGCTGATGGGCTCAGTGCAGCCTCGGGCTGATGGGCTCAGTGCAGCCTCGTGCTGATGGGCTCAGTGCAGCCTCGGGCTGATGGGCTCAGTGCAGCCTCGGGCTGATGGGCTCAGTGCAGCCTCGGGCTGATGGGCTCAGTGCAGCCTCGGGCTGATGGGCTCAGTGCAGCCTCGGGCTGATGGGCTCAGTGCAGCCTCGGGCTGATGGGCTCAGTGCAGCATCGAGCCTGACCTATCTACCAGGGCAGATAACACAGTACAGTAATGGTCCTGCCATATGAACCAGGACAGATTGGCACAGTTCAGCCTGGTTACCGGTGTTTACCAGGACAGATTGGCAAAGTGCAACTGGTTCTGGGTTGGAGTTTAGAAGGATGAGGGGGGATTTTATTGATACTTACAGGATACTGCGATGCCTGGATAGAGTGGACGTGCAGAGGATGTTTCCACTTGTAGGAAAAATTAGAACCAGAGGGCACAATCTCAGACTGAAGGGACGATCCTTTAAAACAGAGATGGGGAGGGATTTCTTCAGCCAGAGGGTGGTGAATCTGTGGAACTCTTTGCCGCAGAAGGCTGTGGAGGCCAAATCACTGAGTATCTTTAAGACAGAGATAGATAGGTTCTTGATTAATAAGGGGATCGGGGGTTATGGGGAGAAGGCAGGAGAATGGGGATGAGAAAAATATCAGCCATGATTGAATGGCGGAGCAGACCCGATGGGCCAAGTGGCCTTTAGGGCAGCACGGTAGCATGGTGGTTAGCATAAATGCTTCACAGCTCCAGGGTCCCAGGTTCGATTCCCAGCTGGGTCACTGTCTGTGCGGAGTCTGCACATCCTCCCCGTGTGTGCGTGGGTTTCCTCCGGGTGCTCCGGTTTCCTCCCACAGTCCAAAGATGTGTGGGTTAGGTGGATTGGCCGTGATAAATTGCCCTTAGTGTCCTAATAGTAAGGTTAAGGGGGGGTTGTTGGGTTACGGGTATAGGGTGGATACGTGGGTTTGAGTAGGGTGATCATTTCTCGGCACAACATCGAGGGCCGAAGGGCCTGTTCTGTGCTGTACTGTTCTATGTTCTATTCTGCTCCCATGTCTGATGGTCTCCCAGGACAGATTGGCACAGTGTAGCCTGGGCCCACCCACGCTTGTCGGTAACTGCAAAGCACATTTGCACGCCCTGAGGTCACATCACCGGGCAGCCGAAGGAGCAAAACCCTCGAGGGGGAAAAAAAAACTTGAAGAAGACGAGTGAAAATCAGGGGGGGGCGGAACTGGGGCCAGGTACAGTCAATTGGGACCAGTAATAAAATTGCAAGGAATGTGAGACGCACAAATGTCTGCGGAGGATAAATAAAATGAACACTTGAATGGCTAAAACATCAAAAAGAGGCGGAAAGAGAGGCTTGATGTGAAGAGATGGTTTCCTGTATGCTGCTGCCACTCTGCTCCACACAGCCTTCAGGCCAGCGTTGAAGGGCTGTCAGACTACGTGAGGCTTCAATTGGGAATAAATTAGACACGTTCCAGTTCCAGCTAACCTTGCCCAGTTAATATCTTGAAGAGACGCGCAAACAGACAGGCTGTCATCAGGGCAGGAGAGTAGATTACATTGAACGTCAAGAATGGCCTGGGACTTAATTGGGGATTCCACAGAAGGGTCCTGGTGTTGCTCAGGCTCCTCATCATTGTTCAAGTGGACATTCAGCAAAGAACATACAGCGCAGAAGGAGGCCATTCGGCCCATCGAGTCTGCGCCGGCCCACTTAAGCCCTCACTTCCACCCTAGACCCGTCACGCAATAACCCTACCTGACCTTTTTTTTTGGACACCGAGGGCAATTTATCATGGCCCATCCACCGGTTCGATTCCCACCTTGGGTCACTGTCTGTGCGGAGTCTGCACGTTCTCCCCGTGTCTGCGTGGGTTTCCTCCGGGCGCTCCGGTATCCTCCCACAGTCCAAAGATGTGCAGGTTAGGTGGATTGGCCGTTTCTAAATTGCCCCTTAGTGTCCAAAGATGTGCTGGGTTAGGTGGATTGGTCGTGCTAAATTGCCCCTTAGTGTCCAAAGATGGGCAGGCTAGGTGGATTGGCTGTGCTAAATTGTCCCTTAGTGTCCAAAGATGTGCAGGTTAGGTGGATTGGCCGTGCTAAATTGTCCCTTAGTGTCCAAAGATGTGCAGGTTGGGTGGATTGGCCGTGCTAAATTGCCCCTTAGTGTCCAAGATGTGCAGGTTAGGTGGATTGGCCGTGCTAAATTGTCCCTTAGTGTCCAAAGATGTGCAGGTTGGGTGGATTGGCCGTGCTAAATTGCCCCTTAGTGTCCAAAGATGTGCAGGTTGGGTGGATTGGCCGTGCTAAATTGTCCCTTAGTGTCCAAAGATGGGCAGGTTAGGTGGATTGGCCGAGCTAAATTGCCCCTTAGTGCCCAAAGATGTGCAGGTTAGGTGGATTGGCCGTGCTAAATTGTCCCTTAGTGTCCAAAGATGTGCAGGTTGGGTGGATTGGCCGCGCTAAATTGCCCCTTAGTGTCCAAAGATGTGCAGGTTAGGTGGATTGGCCGTGCTAAATTGCCCCTTAGTGTCCAAAGATGTGCAGGTTGGGTGGATTAGCTGTGCTAAATTGTCCCTTAGTGTCCAAAGATGTGCAGGTTGGGTGGTTTGGCCGTGCTAAATTGCCCTTAGTGTCCAAAGATGTGCAGGTTGGGTGGATTGGCCGTGCTAAATTGCCCCTTAGTGTCCAAAGATGTGCAGGTTGGGTGGATTGGCCGTGCTAAATTGTCCCTTAGTGTCCAAAGATGTGCAGGTTAGGTGGATTGGCCGAGTTAAATTGCCCCTTAGTGCCCAAAGATGTGCAGGTTAGGTGGATTGGCTGCGCTAAATTGCCCCTTAGCGTCCAAAGATGTGCAGGTTAGGTGGATTGGCCATGCTAAATTGTCCCTTAGTGTCCAAAGATGTACAGGTTAGGTGGATTGGCCGTGATAAATTGCCCCTTAGTACCCTGCAACCTTGCTAATAAGACTGGCTGCAACAGTCTGTCGCAAACGCTGTGCAGAACACGGACGACGTCAAGACAGATGGGTAAGGCCTAGCGCTCTCGAGATTTCCCACTCTCCATTTCCCCATGTGCCTCGGCTGTTCGCTGAGCCCTGGATTCGGAGTGAATCAAGGGCAGCACGGTGGCGCAGCGGGTTAGCCCTGCTGCCTCACGGTGCCGAGGTCAGGCGCCGAGGTCCCAGGTTCGATTCTGGGTCACTGCCCGTGTGGAGTTTGCACATCCTCCCCGTGTCTGCGTGGATTTCGCCCCCAGAAAACGTGCAGGGCAGCTGGATCGGCCACGCTAAATCGCCCCTTAATTGGAACAAATGAATTGGGCACTCTTAAGTTTATTCAGAAAAAAAGAAGTGACCAGCAAGCCAGGGAACTGAAGGATTACATCTGGAGTGTAGTGTTCGGTGGCCAGTAATATTTCTCAATAACTATTGCTTCCCTTCCCTGCGCTATTGAAGGCCACACACAATCTCGTCAGCAACAACAACCTTGGGGGATGAGACCTACTTTTACTTTACCTGAAATCTCCGGAAGGCATTTGAGAAGTTCCACATGTGAGGCTTTTTTTTAACCGAGGTGCAATGAAGTGCGAATGAACCAGGTTGCAAATCTGCCTGGCAATGGAGGGGTGACGAATGGATTTCACCAGCTAGGAATTGTCCAGCTCGGCATCAACTAGAGGTTGAACCTAGTGGGACCCTCTGACTGCATTCTCCACACTGGGCAACGCACTGACTAATCGAGGTCAGGCCAGCTTAACAATAGGATGAAGCCAGCCACAACCAGAACCACAACATGGTGCTTCCTGACGCTGCAGGGAATAGTAACTGTGACTATTACAATTCCGCAAGGATCTGTTTCAGGTCCTTGGCCATTGAAACCTCCGTAGGTACCAGGGGGAGGCTGCCGCCTGCATTGTTACAGGTTTCAGTGATGGCACCAAGGTCTAGGTCAAGGTCAAGGTCCAGGCAACTCACCAAGGCTCCTTCGACAGCACCTTCCAAACCCGCCACCTCTACTGTCTAGAAGGACGAGGGCAGCAGCAGACGCACGGGGAGCGCCCCCGCCTGCAAGTTCCCCCCCCCTCCGAGCCGCTCGCCCATCCCGAATCGGGAATATATCGGCCGTTCCTTCACTGTCAAAATCCAGGAAGTCCCTCCCTAACAACACAGTGGGTGTACCTACGCCACATAGACTTTCTCAAAATGTGTTCATGGGGCGTGGGCACGCTGGCTGGGCCAGCGTCTATTGCCCGTCCCTGAGGGCAGTTCACAGTCAACCACGGGGCGGCACGGTGGCACAGTGGTTAGCACTGCTGCCTACGGCACTGAGGACCCGGGTTCGATCCCGGCTCTGGGTCACTGTCCGCGTGGAGTTAGCACGTTCTCCCCGTGTCCGCGTGGGTTTCACCCCCACACGACCCAAAGTTTTTTTTAAAAATTTAGAATACCCAATTCATTTTTTCCAATTAAGGGGCAATTTAGCGCGGCCGATTCATCTACCCTGCACATCTTTGGGTTGAGGGAGCGAAACCCACGCAGACACGGGGAGAATGTGCAAACTCCACACGGACAGTGACCCAGAGCCGGGATCGAACCTGGGACCTCGGCACCGTGAGGCTGCAGGGCTAACCCACTGCGCCACCCTGCTGCCCTTCCACAACCCAAAGATGTGCAATTTAGCACGGCCATTAGCACTGCTGCCTCATGGCGCTGAGGACCCGGGTTCGAATCCCGATCCCGGCTCTGGGTCACCGTCCGTGTGGAGTTTGCACATTCCCCCCCCCCCCCCCCCCGCCGAGTCTGCGTGGGTTTCGCCCCCCACACAACCGAAGATGTGCAGGGTTAGGTGGATTGGCCGCGCTAAATTGCCCCTTAATCGGTAAAAAATAATAGGGTACTCTAAATTTAGATTTAGAAAAAGAGCCAACCAGATCGCTGTGTGGGGTCTGGAGTCACGTGTAGGCCAGACCGGGTAAAGACGGCAGATTTCATTCCCTGCAGGACACGAGCGAACCAGATGGGTTTTTACGCTGATCGACGCGATTGGACAACTGTCGAATTGCAGATTTTCCATCAAATTCAAATTTCACCGTCTGCGGTGACGGGATTTGAACCGGGGTCTCCAGAGCATTACCCTGGGTCTCTGGTTTATTAGTCCAGCCACAATACCACTGCCTCCCCTGCGGCAAAGACAGCTCGCCACCATCTTCTCAGGGGGCAAGTAGGGATGGGCAATAAATGCAGGCCTTACCAGTGATGGCCATGAATGAACACATTAAAGAAACAAATGAGAGCATCAAGACGTAACGAGGACTGGGACCAATTATGTTGTGAATAAGCAAGACGGATTGTAGCGATAACCATGACTCATTATACAGGGGCTCGGGCATCTAACAACAAAGCCGATATTCCCAGAGTCAAAAATGTTGAAGAAAACCAAATGTGGTCCAACTATTGACCCATTGGAAAGAGGAAGGTCACATTCAATGTCTAACATTTGCCGTACCAGCTGTTGGATAGATTCGGAGGGAATCGACAATTGGGCGATGACTCGGGCAGCACGGTGGCCTAGTGGTTAGCACAACCGCCTCACGGCGCTGAGGTCCCAGGTTCGATCCCGGCTCTGGGTCACTGTCTGTGTGGAGTTTGCACGTTCTCCCCGTGTCTGCGTGGGTTTCGCCCCCACAGCCCAAAAATGTGCAAAGTAGGTGGATTGGCCACGCTAAATTGCCCCTTAATTGGAAAAAAAAATTGGCTAATCTAAATTTATAAAAAAAAAAAAAAAAATTGGGCGATGACTCTGAGCTAAGGAGACAATTGTCAGCCGGGGTCCTGATGAGCGGCTTTAGCTGGACAGTTGCTAACTGGGCAGCACGGCGACACAGTGGTTAGCACTGTCGCTTCAGAGCTCCAGGGTCTCAGGTTCGATTCCCGGCTCGGGTCACTGTCTGTGTGGGAGTCTGCACATTCTCCCCGTGTCTGCGTGGGTTTCCTCCGGGCGCTCCGGTTTCCTCCCACAGTCCAAAGATGTGCAGGTTAGGGCGGATTGGCTGTGCTAAATTGTCCCTTAGTGTCCAAAAGGGTTGGATGGGGTTACTGGGTTACGGGGATGGGGTGGAGGTGTGGGCTTAAGTGGGGTGCTCTTTCCAAAGGCCGGTACAGACTCGATGGGCCGAATGGCCTCCTTCCGCACTGTAAATTCTACGATTATGGAGAGTGGAGGGAGCTCGGATGCAATGCCCGTCCTCCACAGCCTGGCGAAACAGCTTGGCATCACCCACCGCCTGCATCTGAACATGGCCACCTGAGTAAGGGACTAGTTTCCAAGGATTTATGGACCCCTCGACTGTCTCTCCAGCCATTCCAGTTGGGATCAGGCAATGGAGAGGGCTTGTATTTAAAAAGGCAACTGTCACAACCTCAGGAGATCCTGAAATGTTCCACACCCGGTGAAGCGCTTTCAAAAAGTGGCCTCAGCCGCGATGTGGGAAGATGCAATCATCAATTTGGACGCAGCGAGCTCCACAACCAAGGAACCTGGCTTCAGCGACTGTTGGCCAGGTTCACCTCCCCCCCCCCCGCTCGACTATCAATGGGGCCCCTGGCGACCTTTCACCTTTGCCTGAGAGGGTGGGCGGGGCTTTGGTTTTCTTTGTCAAAGCGAGGAACCTCCCCGGTCCGTTCGACAAGCCTGATCGGGCCTCGTTGGGGGATGGGTTGACCATATCGAAGAGCTGGCCGCTTCTCTGGTTCTGAATGGGGTCGAAGGTCACAAGGGCAGTCCAGGCAAGAAGCGCCCGACATAGGCGGCGCCGTGGGGCAGTGGGTTGAGCGCTGCTGCCTCACGGCGCCCGAGGTCCCGGGTTCGAATCCCGGCTCTGTGGTCACTGTCCGTGTGGAGTTTGCACGTTCTCCCCCGTGTCTGCGTGGGCTTCACCCCCCACAACCCACGCTAAATTTGGCCACGCTAAATTGCCCCTTCACTGGAAAAAAATGAATTGGGTACTCTAAAAAAAAAATTTTTTTTTAAAGAAGCGACCGACTTGCAAAGCTGACCAACAGAAGAGTAATTTGTGGAATGCAGATGGTCAGGATTGGGAAACGTTACGCTGATATCTCAGTGATAGCCAGCTCGATTGCCTCAGAAGTGAGGAAAGTTCACCTTTCGCAGGATTTACCATCGTTCCGTCCATCCCACAAAATTGGAAATCTGAAACTCTTTTCCCCTTGCTGCCTGGGATGGAGCGGGGGGGGGGGGGGGGGGGGGGGCAATTGAAAATCCCCCCAATTGAGGGCGTTAGATTTTAACCTCGCAAGTGTATCGAGGGATATGGAAGCAAGGCGGGTAGGCCGAATTAAGTCACAGATCGGCCACGGTCTCTAATTGGAGGCGGGGACAGTATCGAGAGGCTGAAAGGCCTTTTCCTGTTCCTAGATTTCTGTCTGAGTTCCTGTACGGGTGTTCGTGATGGTGGTCAGAGTGGGGGAAAGGACGAGTTGTAACTTTGTTGTTATCCTCTCCTGAGGGCGTGGGGGAGTCGCCCGGCTGGGCCCAGCCTTTGCTGCCCCTTCCTCATTGCCCCCTCGACCCGAGTGTCTCACTCGGGGACCACTACAGAGAGGGGCGGTTAAAAGTCGAACACGTCGTTGGCAGCACAGCAGCGCAGTGGGTTAGCTCTGCTGCCTCACGGCAACCGAGGTCCCAAGTTCGATCCCGGCTCCGGGTCACTGTGCGTGTGGAGCTTGCACATTCTCCCCGTGTCTGCGTGGGTCTCGCCCCCCCACAACCCAAAGTCATGGGCTGGTTTAGCTGAATCGCTGGCTTTGAAAGCAGACCCAGGCAGGCCAGCAGCACGATTCAATTCCCGTGCCAGCCTCCCCGAACAGGCGCCGGAATGTGGTGACTAGGGGCTTTTCACAGTAACTTCATTTGAAGCCTACTCGTGACAATAAGCCATTTTCATTTTTCATTTTCAGATATGCAGGATACAAAAGAACAAAGAACAAAGAAAATTACAGCACAGGAACAGGCCCTTCGGCCCTCCCAGCCTGCGCCGATCCTGATCCTTTATCTAAACCTGTCTCCTATTTTCCAAGGATCTACTTCCCTCTGTTCCCCGCCTGTTCATATATCTGTCCAGATGCATCTTAAATGATGCTATCGTGCCCGCCTCTACCACCTCCGCTGGCAAAGCGTTCCAAGCACCCACCACCCTCTGCGTAAAAAACTTTCCACGCACATCTCCCTTAAACTTTCCCCCTCTCACCTTGAAATCGTGACCCCCTTGTAACTGACACCCCCACTCTTGGAAAAAGCTTGTCGCTATCCACCCTGTCCATACCTCTCATAGTGGATTGGCCACGCTAAATTGGAAAAATGAATTGGGTACACTCAATTTATTTTTAAAAGAGTCAATAACGTGACTGTGTGTGTGTGTGTGTGGGGGGGGGGGGGGGGGGGGGGGGGGTCTGGAGTCACATGTAGGCCAGATTGGGGTAAGGATGGGCAGATTTCCCCTTTCCCCCACGTTAGTGAACAAGATGGGATTATTTTTTTACAACAATCAATGATCGTTGTCACGGTCGCCGTTACCGAGACCGAGCTTTATAATTCCAGATTTAAAGAAAAAAATTAACGAATCTAAGTTTTTCCCCGGGTGGAACAAACCATTACAAGGGGACATAAATTTAAGGTGAATGGTGGAAGATATAGAGGGGATGTCAGAGGTCGGTTCTTTACCCAGAGAGCAGTGGGGGCATGGAATGCACTGCCTGTGGAAGTAGTTGAGTCGGAAACATTAGGGACCTTCAAGCGGCTATTGGACAGGTACATGGATTACGGGAGAATAATGGAGTGTAGATTAATTTGTTCTTAAGGGCAGCACGGTAACATTGTGGTTAGCACAATTGCTTCACAGCTCCAGGGTCCCAGGTTCGATTCCCGGCTTGGGTCACTGTCTGTGCGGAGTCTGCACGTTCTCCCCGTGTCTGCGTGGGTTTCCTCCGGGTGCTCCGGTTTCCTCCCACAGTCCAAAGATGTGCAGGTTAGGGTGGATTGGCCGCGATAAATTGCCCTTAGTGTCCAAAATTGCCATTGGTGTTGGGTGGGGTTACTGGGTTATGGGGATAGGGTGGAGGCGTGGGCTTGGGTAGGGTGCTCTTTCCAAGAGCCGGTGCAGACTCGATGGACCGAATGGCCTCCTTCTGCACTGTAAATTCTATGATAATCTATGATTAATCCAGGACAAAGGTTCGGCACAACATCGTGGGCCGAAGGGCCTGTCCTGTGCTGTATTTTACTCTGTGCTATGTTCTATGTTCTAAATGACACCAATTTCCATGTAAGGGAGCATTATACCAGGCCTACAGATACCCCACCACTGCACCCCCCTTCCAAACGGTCAGTTGTAAGGACACCAGCTGCTCCCTCCACCCCTCTCCGCCCAAGGGCAGGCCAACCTTCCTCTAGAACTGGGCTGAGTTGACGCAGCGCAACATCCCGGGGGAACTGAAGCCAAAGACCTCCCTGGGTCTGTGCATCGACACGTCAGGCGAGAAAGCTACCAAACCAGTCGCGGAGGGAAACTTGCGTCGACTTGTAACCATTTGCCCTGGAGATGCTCCCAGCAGTTAATTAAAATTAGTATGCTTGAGATGGTGGCAGCTCAACGTTGTTGGCTGAAAGATTCACTGAAGTAAGGGAGAGTCTTGGGTTCAACGCCCCGGCCTCACACAGCGACAGAAGGAAATTTGCATCGCGCTAATCAAAACCCCAGGAGGCCTCTACATGGGTTACGGCCCTACAACCTCTGATTAAATTGCAGTTATTGTTAGAATGTAGGAATCACTGACAAATGCCAAAACAAGGGGGGGCGGCACGGCGGCGCAGTGGTTAGCACTGCTGCCTCACGGCGCCGAGGATCCGGGTTCGAAACCGGCTCTGGGTCACAGTCCGTGTGGAGTTTGCACATTCTCCCCGTGTCTGCGTGGGTTTCGCCCCCCACAACCTAAAAGATGTGCAGGGTAGGTGGATTGGCCACGCTAAATTGCCCCTTAATTGGAAAAAATGAATTGGGTAATCTAAGTTTATATGAAGACAAAATAAACAAATGCCAAACATTTCCTGAAACAACCACCATGACGAGGATGGCTAACTGTTCCGACAGAAGATAAGGGACATTTCGTCCGTGTGATTGGTGGAGAGGGAAATACTCCCGTGGGGGCAGGAGGGTGGGGGTGGGGAACAAGGTGGCATTCGTGCCAAACCAGTGCCAGGCAATGACCATCTCCAACAGGAACGACTCCAACCATCTCCCTTTGACATTCAATGGCGTTACCATCGCCGAATCCCCCACTCTCAACATCCTGGGGTGTTACCATTGATCAGAAACTGAACTGGACCCAGCCACATTAATACTGTGGCTACCAGAGCAGGTCAGGGGCTGGGAATCCTGCGGAGAGTAACTCACCTCCTGACCCCCCCCAAAGCCTGTCCACCATCTACAAGGCACAAGTCAGGAGTGTGAGGGACTCTCCACTCGCCTGGATGAGCGCGGCTCCCAACAACACTCGAGAAGCTCGACACCATCCAGGACAAAGCAGCCCCGCTCGATCGACACGCTAACCACAAACATTCACTCCCTCCACCCCCCCGACGCACAGCGGCAGCCGTGCGCACCGTCTACAAGACGCCCCGCAGCCACTCGCTCCTTCGACAGCACCTTCCAAACCCGCCACCTCTACCGTCTAGAAGGACGAGGGCAGCAGCAGACGCACGGGGAACACCCCCGCCTGCAAGTTCCCCCCCCCTCCGAGCCGCTCGCCATCCCGACTCGGAAATATATCGGCCGTTCCTTCACTGTGGCTGGGGTCAAAATCCTGGGAACTCCCTCCCTAACAGCACGGCAGGTGTACCTACACCACACGGGGACTGCGGCGGGTTCAAGATGGCGGCTCACCCACCACCTTCTGAAGGGCAACTAGGGATGGGCAATAAATGCTGGGGCCTAACCTTCACCGCGCTGGTGAAGGTGGGAGGCGATTGGAGAGCGGAGGGTTGTGGAGTCTGTCAGTTCAAAGCAATGAACATAAAACCCAACTCTGGGGTCATCGGCCTGAAATGTTGAGTGGAGTCTTGTGGAGGCATTGGGGGGGGGGTCTTGCTCACCGGCTGCAGACCCTGCGAGAGGCCTGTGCTCCTGCTTTTCAGGAAGGCCCACCCACCCACGAGGCAGTGCGTAGGCCAGCAGCAGGCCTTCCGTCCAGGGCATAGGTCTCGCGGCAGCCCTCAGCAGCGACACTGGGGGGGGGGGGGAGAAGGCTGTTGCTGCGGCTGGGAAGACAGGCAACAGAGTCCCAGGCTCGCAGAGCGGCCCAGGCCACAGATGCTCGCTGGGTAAGAGAGGGGGGGAACAGCGGGACTGGAGGCCAGAGCTGGAGTGTGATCCTCAGCAGGCCCCCACCCACTTCCCCATGTCCGCTTCCTCGGTTCAAACACTGAGTACCTGAGAACACCCCCCCCCCCCCTTTCCCCCCGTAGCCCCGGAGTGACAAACTGGCCACAGTTTCACTTGCCATGTGTGCCGCATGATGACAGGGCCACTTGCAGCTGGGTTAATGCCAGCGGGGTGAGGCCCTGAAGTGGTCAATAATTGACAGGGTGGCAGGGTGGGTTAGCACCGCTCCCCTCACAGCTCCAGGGTCTCAGGTTCGATCCCGGCTTGGGTCACTGTCTGTGCGGAGTCTGCACGTTCTCCCCCGTGTCTGCGTGGGTTTCCTCCGGGTGCTCCGGTTTCCTCCCACAGTCCAAAGATGCGCAGGTCGGGTGGGGTTACAGAGATTGGGTGGGGGAGGGGGCCTAGGTACGACCCCCTTTCAGAGCGTCGGTCCAGACTCGATGGGCTGAATGGCTTCCTTCTGCTGTTTCTATGGAATTGGCCTTCCATTGGCGACGTGGCGAGTAGGCCATCCCTCAGCTTTCCAGCCCAGGGCATCCGGGAATCCCGGCATGACGTCACCCCGCCCGCGTAAATGCCCTTCGTGCCTCCGACCTCATCGCCAGCGAGAGCACAAGATTCCAGCAGCCTTTAACTCTGTTTCCCTCGCCACAGATTCCGCTAAGTATTTCCAGCACCGCCTGAGTTTTCCGCCCCTTCCCGCCGGCGGTGTCTCCACGGCCGGTACTCTGGCTCCGGGATGGGCGAGCCGGATAAAACGCCGGAGACATCGTCGGGACCGGAAGATCCCAGTGGCAGCCAATCGTTAGCCGCCTCCGCCAATGGCGAACCATCGATGGGGCCGGAAAACACGCCACGGGGCGGGGGGGGAGCCGCCCATAATGAAAGTCCCGGATCAATGACCGGGAAACAGAAAATATTCGAGATTGACAGGGCGGGATTTTCCGCTCTCCGGCGCCGATATCATAATCGGCAATCGGGTGGAGAATCCCTTCCGATGCCCAAATCAGGGTCGGCGCCGGTTTGATCCCGGTTTTCCAGTCTCCGGCCCCCTTGGAAATGGCATCATCACGTCGCGCGGTACACGCCGTTGGAACGCCGTTAGCGCGTCATTGGCAGCCCTCCCCCGATGCTCCGCCCGCAATGGGCCGAGGTCCTGACCACGCGGTTGACGTGTGGGCTGAACGGTCGGCAGCCCAGCATGGCGGCCGCGGACTGTGTTCAGCGGCACCACAGTCGGGTGGGAGCTGGGCTGCTGGCCCGGGGGGGGGGGGGCCTCCGCGAGGGCTGGAGGGGGAATGGGGGGGTGTGGTGGGCAGTATTTGGCAGGTCGGGTTGGCGCAAGGCCGGCGCCAAGCTGTACTCCGCGACCGCTGCGGAGTCGTCGCCGTGCGCATGCGCGGCCCGGGACCCAGCCATTCTCCCACCGTTTTTGGCGTGGCTGCCGGGGGTTTCACCCGGCGCGGCTGCTCGCCCCTCACCGGTCCCAGGATCGGTGAGGGCTCGGCGCCAAGTTTGCCGTCGTAAAACGCCACAGTTCCCACGCCGGCATCGGCACTTACCCTCAGCATCGGAGAATCCAGCCCACAGTCTCTACAAAACCAGGTAAAATCCGGGAGCGGAGAGGGAGGAACAATCAAAGGGGAGGTTCTATGATCGGGTGGAGGACAGGAGAGAATAAATTGACAACGGGATGATGGCGCGAGGCAAAAGGGTGTGGCAAGAGAACGAATATAGGGACAAAAGGCGAGCCCAGAGGAGGTGGATATAGATGGAGCGGAAATAATAGCGGTCAAGGGAAGAGCAGTAGAAAAGAATCATAGAAGCACAAATTGTAGCTGTGTGGGTTGGACGTTCCGCAAATACCTTCGCCCAGGAGGCCAAACCTCTTTTTACTCAGCAAGTGACATAAAAAGAGAAGGTGAGAGTTTCTTTAAGCGTATTAAAAGGAAGGGAGAGGTCGAAGTGGACATAGGCCCCGTGAGAGAATGAGACTGGGGAAATAATGATGGGGGAGCCAGGAAACGGCAGAGGAGTTAAACGAATACTTTGCGTCAGTCTTCACGGCGGGAGACGCTAACAGAATTCCAAAAATACTAAATAATCAAGGGGGGGGCGGGGTGCTGAATTAAATAAAACGGGCAGGATTATCCGGCTCCCCAGCCTCGATCTCCCATTACAGAGGATCTCCCATCGGGGTCGCCTCAGGCCCCCAGCAAATCCGGGGGCGTGGCGGGAAAAGAGAAGCCCAAAGTACGGAGAATTCCAGCCCATGACGATCGCGAGAGAAAAAGTACTCGGGAAACTAATGGGGTTAAAGGGCGATAAGTCCCCTGGGACTAATGGGTTGCATCCCAGGACATTAAAGGCAGTCGCTACAGAGATGGGAGAGGGACTTGCAAGAATCTTTAAATTCTGGAAAAGTCCCAAAGGATTGGAAAACTGCCCTAACACCTTTGTTCAAAAAGGGAGGAGACATAAAAAACAGTTTGCTGGGAAAATGTTAGAGTCCATCATAAAGGATGTAATGGCCGAGCATTTAGAAACGCATCATATGGGTAGCACAGTGGTTAGCGCAACTGCCTCACGGCGCAGAGGTCCCAGGTTCGATCCCGGCTCTGGGTCACTGTCTGTGTGGAGTTTGCACATTCTCCCCGTGTCTGCGTGGGTTTCGCCCCCACAACCCAAAGATGTGCAGGGTAGGTGGATTGGCCACACTAAATTGTCCCTCAATTGGAAAAAATTAATTGGGTACTCTAAATGTTAACAACAAAAAGAAATGCATCATATAATCAGAGTCAAAATGGCTTCCTGAAGGAGACATCATGCCTGACAAATCTATTAGAATTCTTCGAGGTGGTAACGAGCAGGGTAGATGAAGGGGAACCAGTTGATGTGATATACTTGGGTTTCCAAAAAGTATTTGATAAGTATCGCACAAAAGGCGACTTAGTAAGGTATTGCCCATGGTATTGGGGGTAGTATATGGGCACGGATAGATGACTGGCCAACTGATGGAGGACAGAGAGTTGGGATAAGATGGGCATTTTCAGGATTGCAAACTAACCACTGGATTGCCTCAGGGGTCAGTGCTGGGGCCGCAATTATTTACAATGTACATTAATGACTTGGACAAAGGAAGTGAATGTGCCATTGCCAAGTTTGCAGATGGCACAAAAATAGGCGGGAAGGCAAGTGGGAGGATGACACAAAGGGCAGGATTCTCTGTTTTAGCGGCAGAGCGTTGACACCGTCGTAAACGCCGGAGTGTTTTACGACAGCGTCATCTGGCCGCGAGGAGCAGCTATCCCCCAACAGGGGGCCAGCACGGCACTGGAACCCTTCACGCAGCACCAGCTGCTGATACGGCCAGCGCCGGTCCGCGCATGCGCACCACGGCCAGCGCCGGTCTGCGCATGCGCGTGGGTTGCCTTCTCCGACCCGGACCCCGCGCAACATGGCAGAGCTTTACAGGGGCCAGGCGCGGAGGAACATAGGCCCCCCCACCCCGGAATTAGCCCGCCCGCCGATCGGTTGCCCCCGGTCGCGGGCCTGTCCACCGTCCAGCCCCCCCCCCCACCCCCAGAGTCGGATCCCACCTCCCCCCCCCAACAGGACGGCCCCCGTAGCCAGAACGCCAAGGTCCCCAAGGTAGGAACATAGCGACGCCGGCGGGACTCGGCGGGCATTCAGCCCGTCAAGCGCGGGCAATCGCTGGGCGCGTTGAGCGGAGAATCGGTGGCCCGGTGTCAGAGCGGCGTTCGCGCCCTCCCCCCTCCCCGCCGATTTTCCTACCCGGCACGGGATCGGAGAATCCTCCGCATAGAATCGACAGAGGGATATAGACGGGTTAAATCAGTGGGCGAAAGCTTGGCAGCTGGAATATAATGCAGGAAAAGTTGAAGTTAGACACTTTGGTAGGGAGAATAAAGGAGCTGAGTGTTAGTGACATGGAGGGAGACAGCAGAGGAATTCACTTCACGTCCTGACCGATATTCCCCACCACCCCCCTCCCCTCCCCCCGACCCACGCCGCCACGACAGATTTTTGATCGAGCCGTGCGTAGTGCGGTGGGATATTGCCGCGCGCCCGTGGGTCGGCTGCCCTGGGCCCTGACGGTAATATCGACCGCGCCTCAGGAGCGATTCGCCGGCCGCCCTCGGGACGTCCCGAGGGCCCAGGAGACGCCCGGCACGGGGACAAGACCCTCGCTCCGTGACGTGGGGCCCGGCGGACGCCGGTGAGGGTGTTGGCTGTCTGAGTCTCAGGAGGCCTCGAATTGAGGCCTCAGGGCACAAGGACAGGAGAGGATGTCTAAGAGGGGGCCTGTAACCGTGGCTCCCAGACCTGGAAGGCAACCTCGCAGGAAGTCGTTCAGTTTGTGGTGAGTGGTTTGGCAAACATGCCAAAGGAATGAAGTAGACTCGGTCCCGTCCTGATTACAGACTGCCGTAAATAAACTCAGGGCCTATCCCAACGTTAAAACTCGGCTGCATCCAAACGATTAAAGTTCACTTCCCCTCTCTGCATCACTTAAAAATAAAATAAATTCAGAGCACCCAATTCTTTTTTTTTTCCCAATTAAGGGTGGCCAATCCGCCTCACCCCTGCATCTCTTTTTGGGGTTGCGTGGGGGGGGCGAGACACGGGGCGAATGTGCAAACTCCACACGGATCAGAGTCCGCGGCGCCGTGAGGCAAAGGCGCTAACCACTACGACACCGTGCCGCCATTTTCCTCTCTGCGCCATGTTCTTTTCTTTGATGCCCCCCCCCCCCCGCGCTACCATCCTGAAGGTGACAGTGCATCACCGGGCACCCTCCATTACGCACACACCTCCCGTTGAGTGCTTGTTTGTTTTGTAAAGAACTGCCGATCAGGAGGGGGTGTTAGGGAGGGGAGTTCCCAGGATTCTGACCCCCAACTACAGCGAAGGAACGGTCGATATATTTCCCAGTCGGGATGGCGAGCGGCTCGGAGGGGGGGACCTTGCAGGCGGGGGTGTTCCCAGTGCGTCTGCTGCTGCCCCCGTCCTTCTAGACGGTAGAGGTGGCGGGTTTGGAAGGTGCTGTCGAAGGAGCGAGTGGCTGCGGGGCGTCTTGTAGACGGTGCGCACGGCTGCCGCTGTGCGTCGGGGGGGGGGTGGAGGGAGTGAATGTTTGTGGTTAGCGTGTTGATCGAGCGGGGCTGCTTTGTCCTGGATGGTGTCGAGCTTCTCGAGTGTCGTTGGGAGCCGCGCTCATCCAGGCGAGTGGAGAGTCCCTCACACTCCTGACTTGTGCCTTGTAGATGGTGGACAGGCTTTGGGAGGGAGTCAGGAGGTGAGTTACTCTCCGCAGGATTCCCAGCCTCTGGCCTGCTCTGGTAGCCACAGTATTAATGTGGCTGGGTCCAGTTCAGTGCTTCACAGGAGCCTCACCAGGCAGACACAAGGATTGACGGGAGGAAAGGGGATATTAGAACGGGAGTGGAGGGTGAGGCTGATGTTAGGAGCACTTCGAAGGAGAAGGAGAGACAGAGGGGTTGAAGGAGAGTATTCCGGAGCGTCCACGCAGACAGCTAATGCACTGCCAGGAATGGTGGGTGGGGCGAAGGAAATTGACGGCGGGGGGGAGGGGGGGGGGGGGGGGGGTTGCACAGGGGGCCTGAATGAGGTTTAGGAGGGTTGCAGTGTGAGAGGAGCTGACAGGGATAGGGAGGAGGAGGTCAGGCACGGTTTTGAACACAAGGATGAGAGTTTTAGATTAGTTGACAGGTGACAATATGGTGGGTCAACCAGGGAGAGGTGTCAGGGTTTGCTGAGGCAATTTAACTCTGTCGCAGGCAAGCTCATGTCATGGGGATCAAGGGTGCTTCCGATAGGGACAGATCCACTTTGTGTCATTCAGGTAGGCCTCACCTGGGCAGCACGGTGGCCTAGTGGTTAGCACAACCGCCTCACGGCGCTGAAGTCCCAGGTTCAATTCCGGCTCTGGGTCACTGTCCGTGTGGAGTTTGCACATTCTCCCCGTGTCTGCGTGGGTTTCGCCCCCACAACCCAAAAATGTGCAGAGTAGGTGGATTGGCCAGGCTAAATTGCCCCTTAATTGGAAACAAATCATTGGTTAATCTAAATTTTAAAAAAAGGTAGGCCTCACCTTCAGCTCAGCAACTATTCATTCCCCAGCCCGTTTCAAACCGCTCCTCAAACGGAGCATCGGGAGATGGGGGCACGGCGACACGTCCAGAGGCCCAGGCTTACGCCCTGGGGCACGGGCACAGGTCCCGCCATGGCAACCGGTGGAATTTGCATTTGCCGAACATGTCTGGCATGATAAAGCGACATGCTGCACGATCAATTGCACAGAGACGAGAGTTGAATACAACTGAGGCTTTATTACTCTAAGGTGGGTGGCCTCCCACAGCAGCTGGCGAAATGGCTGCTGTACGGGGAGCACACATATTTATACCCCGCCTACTGGGCGGAGCCAGCAATCAGGGATCTACCCCCGTACCTTGTTGCTCGTTCTGGGTGAGTGTGCTTAACACTCAATTGGCTCTGTTTTATTCCTTAGCTCTAGAGTCGCCAGGTATCTTTATGATACCACCACGAGGTTCAAGTTCAAGTTAAGATCAATGACTCAATACACCAGTTAGTAAGGTTCAATCAAACACATTTATTATTACACAGTAAATCGATACTCATGCAACTAATACTAACGGACTAAACTATTCCTACCACTATAAGCCAATACTTATCTTCGATAAGGGAACCCACTGGATCAGGGAACAATGGCCTCTCGTTCTGTCCTGAGACTGCAGGCTTCCCAGTTTTTTTTTGTTTTTTTTTTTATAAATTTAGATTACCCAATTATTTTTTCCAATTAAGGGGCAATTTAGCGTGGCCAATCTACCTACTCTGCACATTTTTGGGTTGTGGGGGCGAAACCCACGCAGACACGGGGAGAATGTGCAAACTCCACACAGACAGTGACCCAGAGCCGGGATCGAACCTGTAGGCTTCCCAGTTGGTACGGGCTAAGGGATCAGGAGTGTCTATTCTCGTAGCGAGCGTTGGTTGGACACTTACTTGTCGGTGTAGCTGTTGGCCAGGCCTCTCCTTCTCAGGTTCAAGTTCTTAGAGAGCTGCTGCAAAGGTGTTCTGCTGGGAGGGGCCGGCTAAGAGAGCGAGCTGGACTTGGGATCTGTCCTTTATAGGCTACAGGGGCTTCGAGCCCATCTGGGCAGACCCTATACCTGCTTGCGATCGATTGGACCTCATACCAATCGATCGGTTTGAATTCCCCAATACTGGGGCTGTTTCCCGATCGCTGGGCGGTTCTTGGGGCTGTTTGTAATTATTGTCCGGGACTCCTGCTGGCGCCGAAGAGTCTGGCTTGACCTTTGTTATTCTCGATTGTGTCCATTGTGCCCGGGAATCACCGGGAATCGCTCAATTAATATGCGCAACTGTTAGTTTCAGTGCTGTCTGGTTTCTTTGCAAACAGAATACACAGGGAGATTCTGCAGTTTTCCTTACATTGTCCTGTTTTCCCTGCATGCATTTCAATTCTCCATTTGTGTCGGGCAGTGGCCAACTTTGGTGGCTACAACCTGTAGTCCAGGGTCTTACCACACACCTCCTAATATACACAACAGTGGTGATTACCACACGACAGTAACGCCGACGGTGACAACGACCGTCGATTGCGGTTAAAAAAAACCATCCGGTTCGCTAATGCCTGACCATAGATCGGCATGTAGTGGGCGACCAGGACGTCTTCTGTGTTTTGGTGAACTCCACAGCACGGTGCTGGCTCGCCTTAGATTGGCCTCGCCAGCCCGGCCTGCCGGAATAGGCCTTCGCACGTTCGGGTAGGCCAACCCTGCGGTCTCCACGGGCAAGAGGCCCGACGGGTGGTCGCACTTGGATTGGCCAAGAGGTCCCTGTCCGCTATCGCACTATCGCACGCTAACAACCACTTGGAGCCTCAGGTGAGAGCTGGGTGAAGGTGAGGACCAACACCGGATGAGCCAGTGCAAAGAGCCCATCTGTGCGAAGTGCTACCCCTTACACAAAAAAAAACATGTGTCAGAAAAACGTGAAACAAGAACAATAAATAGTCATCTGGCGGTACAGAAATTGAGGACCGCTGAAAAGAAAAGAGACAGGCTGTCGAAACTTTTCATCTTGCACTCATCAGAACAGATACGCACGAATCGTCAAGGGAGCCACAATTTATACTGCACGAGGAAAGGGTGATAATTAGTCAGCACGTTGATTCTTGATTGGTGGAGGCGGTGCCACGGAGCATGCACCAGGGAGCTTTGGCCCCCTTTGATGCACAATCAATTGCACGAAAGACTCAGATTGGGTACAACTGTGGCTTTATTACAGTCAGATACGTGGCCTCCTGCTGCAGCTGGCGAAATGGCTGATCAGGAGGAGGTCACGCATATTTATACGGCTTCTTGTGGGCGGAGCCAGCCGGCAGGGGCTACCGGCGAACCTGTAGTGGAGGTCCTACCGTACATCCCCTAATACAGGTGCACAGTGGTTCACCACATTCACCCCCTGTTAAAAATGAGTCCGGCGGGGGTGGCGTGGAACTATATACAGATTTACAAATAATTTACAGTGGGGAGGTGAAAAAAATATGTCAACTTTGGTAGTCCGGTGCCCATCAGAGGTTAAGTCGGTGGTTTGACGGTTCGCTGGGAGCGACGTAACGGTGGTGGCGATGTCGGTGCTGGCGTCGCCGACGCGGTGCTGCCGGTGTTGGTGCTGGCCAGTAGTCGGATGACTCCGGGAGCGTGCCGTAATCTTCCTCGTCCTCTAGCGTGGGCAGGGGAAGGAGGGATGGACCTGGTGGGGCTAATGTTGGGAGCGCCGGGGGAGCGGAGGGTGGCTCGTGGGTGGGGGAAGCGTGTGGGAGTGGAACCTGAGGGAGCCAGGTCCCTGAGTGAGACCGTTTCCTGGCGGCCGTCGGGGAACTCCACGTAGGCATACTGGGGGTTGGCGTGGAGCAAGTGTACCCTGTCCACCAAGGTGTCCGCCTTGTGGAGTCAATTCAAAAGAATGCGCCATGCCGGGTCCTGTTCCTTTTGCCTGCAGAGGACAGGCCATTAAGTATGAAACATAGAACCATAGAATCCCTACAGTGCAGGAGCCAGGCCATTCAGCCCATTCCCCCCCTCCGATCCCAATAACCACTTAACCTAACCTGCTCATCTTTGGACTGTGGGAGAAAACCGGTGCCGGCAAAAAAATAGTCCCTATAAATGTGTGGCTTCTAGCAAGCCTGAGTGAGCCAATTTGCGTACCTGACTGACAATCTCAAAATGGTTGTTGGTGGCATTCTACGCGCACTCAGTATTGTTCAGCAAGTGCTGCCCACTCGCGGAATCACACCTAACATTCGTCGTTGCCTCCTGAGCTTTGCGGCAGGACAATATATTTTTTAAAATAAATTTGGAGGACCAAATTTTGCTTTTTTTTTGGCCCAATTAAGGGGCAATTTAGCGTGGCCAATCTACCTAACCCTGCACATCTTTGGGTTGTGGGGGGGTGAGAATCACGTAGACACAAGAGAGAATGTGCAAACTCCACACAGACAGTGACCCGGGGCTGTAATCGAACCCGGGTCCTCGGCGCTATGAGGCAGCAGTGCTAACCGCCGCGCCACCGTGCCGCCCGCAGCAGTGCTTCCCGACACGCGTCACCCATAAACGGGGTCACTCTAATTATAAAGCTGACCCCACGCCAGAGGAAAAAGCTTCCCTTGCATCTCGAATTCCCTCAATCGTCCCAAACGTCTCAACCGGGCGGCCATTTTGAATGGCACCCTGGTCTGCCCGAAACGAAAACGGAAAGTTCCGGAAACACCCAGCAGGTCAGGCAGGGTCCGCGGAGAGGGGAGCAGAGTTAATGGTTCTGGCTCGATGCTCGTCTGCAGCAGCCCGTCCTCAAAACCTGCCCCCCTCGATCCCTGGCCTAACTCTGGTGCCGCTGTGTTGCAAAGGCAGCCCACCTTCCAGCGGAGAGTTGGCAGTCAGGGCAACAGCCAGTGTTTGCTCTGAAATATGTGATGCCGTGCCGGGGTTTAATTGCCTAGCTTTAGACATCCGCATAATTTTGTGTCTACGATTCTATTTTAATAGTTGTACAACCTGTTGCACGATAATCCAGGTGCCCGTCGCTGACAGTCCCAGCCACCAGGATCTTGGCTTCCATTTTGTAGGCGGGTACTTCTAAATCGACTCTCTCTCTGGCCATGGCCCCCATCCTTACCGCGTTACAGCGAATGGACGGCGTTCCCCAACCCTGGTCGCGGAATCGCAGCGTTGTCACGGCAGGGGGCAAGCATCCACGGGCAGGGGGGGACTATATCAGGGGCTGGGGGCACTGTTGGGGGTTGGTTAAGGGCGCACGAGCCGGCCTAAAGGCGGGGGGGGGGGGGGGGGCACTAATTTGCAGGCTGGGTCTGTGAGTGGCCGGTGCCATGAAGCACAGTGCTCAAGCGCGGCCGCAGACCCGGCAATTCTCCATGGCCGTATCGGCAGCTAGAGCCGGGTGCTCTACACAAGCCTTGCTGCGAGGCCCCAGCCAAATGGTGGCCATTTTACGCCGAATGTTCGGCGTGGGGGACATAGCCTCCAAATCGGCCCAATCTCCCTCAATTCGCCGCTGCCGCGTTTGTCGATCGCCTTAAATTGGCGTCCTCCAATTCTCGGCCCTCCCTCGCCAACCATTTCTGTCCAGACCTCTTTGTCAAATCTCTCAGCTGTCTCTCCTCCGTTGGAGGCAACCCCAGTCCCTCCAATCTCTCCTCGTCCCCCTCATCTCCACGGCACCCCGTGCTCAGGACACTTTTCTCTCCAAACCCTTCACATCCGTCCTGAATTGCGGTGCCCAGAATTGGACAGAATAAATACGTTCGCAGTGTCCTGCAAAGCTTCATGGGAACTCCCTTGGCGGACCTCCCGAGGCGAATAACTGGGGGACGGTTGTATGTCGGCACCAGACATCTTGTCGGCCGGAGAAATGAGAGTTGCTCTGTAGAAATTGGGTTGATGCCCAGGTGCGGTGTGAATGGGGAAAGGGGCTCATTGCTACAGACCTCGGGCAGAATTCCCACTTCTGCTCGACATCCAGCCCTGCTTAATAAAAACGGGAAGAGTTGGGGATTTGGGGTGAAGGTTGCATTTCCGTAGCGCCCTCTGCGGCCTCAGGACAAGCCCCCCCCCCCCCCCCCCCCCCCCCCCGCCCAAAAGCGGTTTGAAGCCTCTGTTGCATTGTGGGAAATGAGGCGGCCATTTTGTGCGCAGGAGAAAGCCGCCAAAGGGCGATGTGATCATTGACCAGATCGTCCAGTTTTGTGTCGTTGCTCGAGGGATCAGTTGACAGCACCCTCGTCCGCCGGGTGTAGAGCACCCGGCTCTAGCTGCCGATACGGCCCAGAGAATTGCCGGGTCTGTGGCCGCGCTTGATCACCGTGCTTCATGGCGGCGGCCACTCATGGGGGGGGGTTGACAACATTGCCAGTCCCTTGTGTGACCTCTGTGGGGTGGTGGGGGGGTCGGTCTGGTGCACCGTGACGCTGGGGGTTCTTCAATCAGGACGTCGAGCGATTTGCTGCTTTTACAAACCAGGAGGGCTATAGAGGGGATAGTCTGGTTGAACGCAGCCACGCCCAGCAGAACGAACTATTCCAGTAGCAGCTTCAGGCCCCGCAGGTGCTTCTTGACAAAGGGACTTGTGTCTGAAGCTCTGCCAAGCCAAATAGACAGCGTTGGCCCCTCCTCTCTCTCTCTCTCTCTCTCTCTCTCTTCCTCTCATGTTTCAGTGTTTGGATCAGCAACGAACTAGTGTGCTGCCGAGTCCCATACCATGACTTGCAATCCTCCCCGCTTTAAGAGGGGGGAGTTTTCCACTTGCAAGCCTGTCACCCGAAAACGTCGAACGCGGCTCAGCCCCTCTCTCCGCAGACGCCGGCCGGCCGGCCGGGTATTTCCAGAACATTCTGTCGAGACCTCCAGCAGCGGCAGTGACCTGCCCGTTGAATTTGCATTCCTCCAGCGCCCTCCATTACCTCAGGGGCTGTCCCAAGGTGCTTTGCGGGCAATGAGGTCAGCTCGAAGCGAGCCGCTGTGCTGTGAGCTAGGGAACACACAGCAGCCAACTTGTGCACAGCAAGCTCCCACAGACAGCAACGTGACATTGATTGAGAGGTCAACAAAGGGGCCCAGGGGAGGGGGCGGCACGGGGCACAGTGGTTAGCCCTGCTGCCTACAGCTCAGAGGATTGTAGCCATCTGGGATGGCCACTTGCAAAGGGAAACATGGCCACTTGCAAAGGGCAACATGGCCACTTGCAAAGGGCAACATGGCCACTTGCAAAGAATCATGGGAAATATGGCCAATGCAGGATCCAGACGAACTCAGAGCTTAAATGTATATTTGGCCACGAGAGAACCAGACACTATCGAAACCCCCAGCCGATTCTCATTCTAATGGCCCATTTCCCCAGAACAAAAGACTTGTACTCAGGTATCAGATACAGATACAGACTCATCGGTGCCACTCCCTTCACCCAGGAAGCCCAAACAGCCAAGGTCATTGACCGCTCAGGACACGCCCAGCCATCAAGGCACCCGCCCCTTTATTGGCTCAAATCGAAGGCAGTGATCGAAGCCTGCCGAATTATTGGATCCAAAGCTAAGGACTGTCCCAAAAGGTGCACGAAACCCCAAAGGGATAAAGAGAGACACTGCCATGTGTTCGGTCTCTCTTGGCCCCGGCCTATGCCTGATACCAATTGGCAGCATCACGACCAGAAGCAAGTTCAAGACCAACCATCGCTACCAGATGGATGAGCCCAGCAGAACCCAGCGGGCAGCACGGTAGCATTGTGGATAGCACAATTGCTTCACAGCTCCAGGGTCTCAGGTTCGATTCCCGGCTTGGGTCACTGTCTGTGCGGAGTCTGCACATCCTCCCCGTGTCTGCGTGGGTTTCCCTCCGGGTACTCCGGTTTCCTCCCACAGTCCAAAGATGTGCGGGTTAGGGTGGATTGGCCGTGATAAATTGCCCTTAGTGTCCAAAATTGCCCTTGGTGTTGGGCGGAGTTACTGAGTTATGGGGATAGGGTGGAGGTGTTGACTTTGGGTAGGGTGCTCTTTCCAAGAGCCGGTGCAGGCTCGATGGGCCGAATGGCCTCCTTCTGCACTGTAAATTCTATGATCTAAGATCTATGCTCTATCCTGGCTAAGACCACGAACACTCCCGCCCAGAATCTTCCCAATTTTTCACAACCGCCAAAACATGTGCGCGTGATTCGCTGGCCCCCGCCCACACCTCTCACACTCATCTGAAAGAACCCACTCATTCTCACCCGAGTCATATGCACCCTGTGAACCACCTTAAACTGTATCAGGCTCATCCTTGCACAAGAGGGTGTCTCGTTTACTCTACGCAGTGCCTCACTCCATACTCCACAATTGATCTCCATTCCCAACTCCCCTTCCCGTTTTCTCCTTGATCTTCACCACCTGCTCGCCTACCTGCTCCCCCAGCCACTTATATATATCCCCAATTCTTCCCTCCCCTTCCACATCCGGAAGCAGCAGTCGCTCCAGCAGGGTGTATCCCAGCAATCTGGGGAACCCCTTCCAGACCTTTCGCGCAAAGTCCCTAACCTGTAGATACCTGAACTCACTACCCCTCGGCTGCTCTACCCTCTCCCTTAGCTCCTCCAGACCTGCAAACCCTTCCTCCAAATACAAATCCCTCACCTTGACCAGCCCCACTTCCCTCCACCTCCTGTATACACTATCCACCCCCCCCTCCCCCCCCCCCCCCCCCCACCCCCCCCCCACCCCCCCCCCCCCCCCCCCCCTCCCCCAGCTCAAACCCATGATTCTCGCACAGCGGCGTCAGCACCGACATCCCTTCCAACCTAAAATGGCTCCTCAGCTGATTCCATGGGCGCGATTCTCCGCCCCCCCCACACCGGGTGGGAGAATAGCGGGAGGGCCTCCCGACATTTTTCACACCCTCCCGCTATTCTCCCCCCCCCCACGCCCGACCCACGCCACGAATCGCCGCTCACCGTTTTTACGGCGAGCGGCGATTCTCTGAGGCCGATGGGGCCGAGCGGCCGGGCCTTCACGCCCGTTTCAACACGGCAGCAAACACACCTGCTCGCTGCCGACGTGAAACGGGCACCAGATGCCCGTTTGGGGCATCTGGGGGCCCGATTGGCACGTCAGTACCACGGCCGTGCCAAGGGGGGCATAGGCCCGCGATCGGTGCCCACCGATCGCGGGCCGTGCGTCCGTAACGGACGCACTCTTTTCCCTCCGCCGCCCCGCAAGATCAAGCCGCCACGTCTTGTGGGGCAGCTGAGGGAAAAGACGGCAACCGCGCATGTGCGGGTTGGCGTTGTCCAACCTGCGCATGCGCGGCCGACATCATCGGCCGCGTCAGCCGGCGTGACGTTTGAAGTGCGGCCCCGCCCGGGGGGGGGGAGAATCGGCCCCGGAAGTGGGCGTGAAGGCTGCCGTGGGTCACGGCCTGTCCTACGGCAGCCTTTACGATCCTCCGCATTTGCGGAGAACCTCGCCCCATATCTTCACCGTGGACTGCACCACCGGGCTCCCTGACTACCTACTCGGGGCCATTGGCAACGCTGCCATCACCACAGCCGTTAAGCTGGACCCCTGACAAGAGTCCTCCTCCATCCTACCCCCTCTCCCTCTCACCATCGCCGCACCTGTACCACACTCGCCGTCCAATAATAATGAAGCACTCCGCGCATCTTCTGGTGGTGTCATGAGATCTTGAGAGGGCGGGGGGGGGGGGGGGGGGGGGTTTGACAACTCACCCAAAAGACATCACTATTGACAACGCCGCAGGGCCTGTGCACTCAGTTGGCTAGTTTGTGATGCGGAGCGAAGCCAACCAGCGCGGGTTCAATTCCCCTACCTGAATACCCGCCCCCCACCCCTTCTCAACCTCACCCCTCGCCCGAGGTGTGGTGATCCTCAGGTTAACTCACCTCCGGTCGGCCCTCAAGATGAAAAAAGGTGAGGGAGAGCAGCCTACGGTCCTCGGGGGGCTGTGATGACCCTGGCATCTGCTCCTTCGGTGCGGCTCTGGGAACATCGGCCTAGATTAAGGCTTAAGGCCTAGCTCACTGTGAGGTAGGGAGCCGCCCGTCGCCGTGCTGTCCTCCTGTTATTCCTCCCGGAGACTGGACAACATATTCAACCCTTGTGTTGTCCCATCACAACATCCCTTGCCCCTGTCTCTCGTTCCCTGTCGTTTGTTTAAGTTCGTACTCCGCCGTGCGCCCGCCACGCCACCTCACTATTGTTTTGGAGACCTGGATCACGTGGCCCCCAACACTCCTCTCGCCTCTTCCTCCGGCAGAAAGAAGTTGAATTGCCTCAGCTCCACTTCATAACCCGGTTCCCGAAGGCCCGGAATCAGCCTGCCCGCCCTGTTTGCTCAGCCCCTCTGAGTCTACCTGTGCCCCTTGTAAGGCGGACCGACCCCAGGCTCCAGAACTGGCTTCACCATCAACCTGCACCCGTTTCTGATTCCTACCCAAAGCTGCCTCCTCGCCCCACACGCAAATAGCCTCATTAAAGAACTGCACCAAGCAATCAACGATCACTCCCAACTCCACTGCCGGTAGAAACCCTTTTGTGTTCTACAAATATTTACCGTTCCCTGATCCCACAAGCAATGACCTTCCTATTTGTCACATTAGAAACATCCATCACAGAAGACAAATATTATTATAGATTTCATAGATATAGAATTTACAGTGCAGCAGGAGGCCATTCAGCCCATCGAGTCTGCACCGGCTCCTGGAAAGAGCACCCTACCCAAGGTTAACACCTCCCCCTATCCCCATAACCCCATAACCCAGTAACCCCACCCAACACCAAGGACAATTTTGGAGACCAAGGGACAATTTAGCACGGCCAATCCACCTAACCTGCACATCTTTGGACTGTGGGAGGAAACCGGAGCACCCGGAGGAAACCCACGCACACACGGGGAGGATGTGCAGACTCCGCACAGACGGTGACCCAAGCCGGAATCGAACCTGGGACCCTGGAGCTGTGAAGCGATTGTGCTATCCACAATGCTGCCCCAACTCTCCTCCGACTCTTTTTGAAAATCCGATGTCAACTACATCCCCGTCCACCAGTTTCGCCAACCAAGAATAAATAAGGCTTTTTTTTTTCTCAAATTCATTTTTTTACCGGGAGGTTGGGCCTCGCTGGCTGGGCCCGCATTTATTGCCCAACCATAGTTGCCCCCTGAGAAGGTGGTGGTGAGGGCAGCATGGCGGCGCAGTGAGTTAGCACTGCTGCCTCACGGCGCCAAGATCCCAGGTTCGATCCCGGCATTGTCTCACTGTCCTTCACCACACACCTGTTTTTTCCAATTTAGCGTGGCCAATCCACCTACCCTGCACATCTTTGGTTTGTGGGGGTGAAACCCACGCAGACACGGTGAGAATGTGCAAACTCCACACGGACAGTGACCCAGGGCCAGGATCAAACCTGGGACCTCGGCGCCGTTGAGGCAGCAGGGCTAATGGCCATGCTAAATTGTCCCTTAGTGTCCAAAGATGGGCAGGTTGGGTGGATTGGCCGTGCTAAATTGTCCCTTAGTGTCCAAAGATGTGCAGGTTAGGGTGGATTGGCCGTGCTAAATTGTCCCTTAGTGTCCAAAGATGTGCAGGTTAGGGTGGATTGGCCGTGCTAAATTGTCCCTTAGTGTCCAAAGATGTGCAGGTTAGGGTGGATTGGCCGTGCTAAATTGTCCCTTAGTGTCCAAAGATGTGCAGGTTAGGTGGATTGTCCGTGCTAAATTGCCCCTTAGTGCCCAAAGATGTGCAGGTTAGGGTGGATTGGCCGTGCTAAATTGTCCCTTAGTGTCCAAAGATGTACAGGTTAGGTGGGTTGGCCGTGCTAAATTGTCCCTTAGTGTCCAAAGATGTACAGGTTAGGTGGATTGGCCGTGCTAAATTGTCCCTTAGTGTCCAAAGATTCATTTTTCCAATTAAGGGGCAATTTAGCGCGGCCAATCCACCTAACCTGCACATCTTTGAACACTAAGGGACAATTTAGCACGGCCAATCCACCCTAACCTGCACATCTTTGAACACTAAGGGACAATTTAGCACGGCCAATCCACCTAACCTGCACATCTTTGAACACTAAGGGACAATTTAGCACGGCCAATCCACCTAACCTGCACATCTTTGGGCTGTGGGGGTGAAACCCACGCAGACACGGGGAGAACGTGCAAACTCCACACGGACAGTGACCCAGAGCCGGGATCAAACCTGGGACCTCGGCGCCGTGAGACAGCAGGGCTTATCCACTGCGCCACCTTAAAAACATGCCCACTTGACTGTCGTGGGGGGGGGGGGGGGGGGGCGACACAGGACCCTCGCAGGCGTACCCTCAGCGAGGACGGGCACCTTGCAGAGACGGGAGAGTGGGAACGTTCCCGACAGTGGGGGAATGGGATGGGGAATGCTGGCATTCCGAAATAAATTCCTGCACGCAATCCGCTCCCTCCTGAGCTGCTGTGTAGTGTCGAGCCCCCCCCCCCCCCCCCCACACTCACTCCCTCCCTCCCTCGGCAAGCTGTGCTCCAGCTCCGCTCCCAGCTCATGCTTCTCCCAGTGTCACTAACACGACCCAGTTGTGCATTCCTGGGTCCTGAGTCAGTGGGGCTGGGCGGGGCTGGAATGGGCCAGTTTCCTCTGGTGAGTCAGTGGAAAACAGCCTTGTTATCTGCCCTCCGCAGCGTTAGTCACTCCGCGCTCCCTCAGAGGGAGCCTATTCCCTCCTCTCAGGCAGCGAGCCACACTCGGCCTACCCCCCCCCCCCCCACCACCTCCAGCCTCCGCACCGAGTCACTCTCTGAACTGAGAAATGTGTCGACTCACTCTCTTCCTTTATCCGCATGAAAAAGCCTTTCCCTCTCCTCGGGGATTCCTGTGCGGGATTCATTCACTTTCCGCGGCCTGAACCCTCAGTCCAGGCTGAAACTTCCAGGATTGGCAACGGTGTGGGGGCACGGGGGTGGGGGGGGGTGGGGGGGGGGGGGGGGGGGCGGGTGTGGGGGGGGGGGGGGCCCCTGATTGTAGATGGTCCCTGCCGTGGGCCAGCCTATTCGGTCAGGGTCGCAGCGGAGCGGAGGTTTTGGGTCGATGACCGTAGAATTCCGACAGCGCAGAAGGAGGCCATTCGGCCCATCGGCCCTGCACACTACCGAGGCCCACTCACCCGCCCTATTCCCAGACCAAACCTGCACAACGTTGGACACTAAGGGGCAATTTAGCACGGCCAATCCACCTAACCTGCACATCTATGGACACTAAGGGGCAATTTAGCACGGCCAATCCACCCTAACCTGCACATCTTTGGACACTAAGGGACAATTTAGCACGGCCAATCCACCTAACCTGTACATCTTTGGACACTAATTGCAGGTTAGGTGGATTGGCCGTGCTAAATTGTCCCTTAGTGTCCAAAGATGTGCAGGTTAGGAGGATTGGCCATGCTAAATTGTCCCTTAGTGTCCAAAGATGTGCAGGTTAGGGGGATTGGCCGTGCTAAATTGCCCCTTAGTGTCCAAAGATGTGCAAGTTAGATGGATTGGCCGTGCTAAATTGTCCCTTAGTGTCCAATGATGTGCAGGTTAGATGGATTGGCCGTGCTAAATTGTCCCTTAGTATCCAAATGTTAGGTGGGGTTATGGGGACAGGGCGGGAGATTGGGCCTGGGTAGGGTGCCGTTTCAGAGGGTCGGTGCAGACTCGATGGGCCGAATGGCCTCCTTCTGCACCGTGGGGGTTCTGTGATTCTGTAAATGCAAGTCATTGTGAGTGGGCACTAACCTGGATGTGGGGATTTTCACAGTAACGTCACTGCGGCGTTAATGTTAGCACATCCAACCATTAACATTCTGTCCATTGAGGCGGCCCCTCTATAGGGTGCGTGTGTGCGTGCACACATGGCCGCTCCTCATTGTTGTTCTTCCAAAGCGCACCCTTGAAATTCGAAGATTAACTCCCCGGGACCTTTCCCCGCTCTGACAGAGCCTCGGTTGAAAGTCTCTCCTGATTTGCTGGCGCCTCCGACATGGCCGTGTCCCCCTCATCATACCAGGCCGGCAGAGCGTGCCTGGAAATTGTGCGCAATCTCTGGACAGGGCTTCGAACCCGGCGAGGCTTGGAGGAGAAAGGGAGAAAGAGAGGAGGAGAGAGAGAGAGAGAGATAAATGCTGGTCAATGAGCCAACATGCTCTCCTGCCCGCAGCTGTGCCTATTATAAGTGAGAGATTTGGGGAAAGGGATATTGGGAGGAACTTGGCCGCTGGGACGTGGATTCCAAGAACAAGGTTCCTATGTGGGATTGCATCCTCCAGCTGAAACCTAGCCAGCAGGCCGAGCATCAAGGCCAAAGCTGACTGGAGCTATTGACTTTCTTTAAGGGCCATTAACCCATCGCCTGTATTGTTATCTATTCGTGACAGCTCACTGAGGTGGGGAGGGATGGAAGGGTGCTGGCTGGGGGGGGCAGCCCTGCGAAGGGGAGAGCGCGGGCGGCGGGGCTGTGGAATGATCACGGCCGCGTCTCAGCCGTAGCTGAACCCAGACTTGCCCACTTGGGAGGAGGGACGTGATAGAGAAGGCGCAGGGGGGGGGG
>NC_052176.1:4178925-4360484 GCF_902713615.1 Scyliorhinus canicula | reverse complement strand
CCCCCTCCCCCCTCCTCCCAGTTGAATAGATGTGAATCCCCCCCAGTTGAATAGGTGTGAATCCCCCCCAGTTGAATAGATGTGAATCCCCCCCCAGTTGAATAGGTGTGAATCCTCCCCCCAGTTGAATAGGTGTGAATCCCCCCCCAGTTGAATAGGTGTGAATACACCCCCCAGTTGAATAGATGTGAATCCCCCCCCAGTTGAATAGATGTGAATCCCCCCCAGTTGAATAGGTGTGAAACCCCCCCACCAGTTGAATAGATGTGAATCCCCCCCCCAGTTGAATAGGTGTGAATCCCCCCCCCCCCAGTTGAATAGATGTGAATCCCCCCCCAGTTGAATAGGTGTGAATCCCCCCCCCCCCCCAGTTGATTAGATGTGAATCCCCCCCCCCCAGTTGAATAGATGTGAATCCCCCCCCCCCCCCCCCCCTCTAGTTTAATTCAGTGGGTGAGGAGAGGAAGCTGAAGGGTTAAAGGGGGCGGGGCTGTTGACCCAGGGGGCGGGGCCTCCTCTCCCTCCTGCTCCCCCCCTCCCAGCCTCCAGGCCAGTTTCCGCTTCCGGTCGCTCAGACGATGGTGACGGGAGTGATGGAGGCGGCGGCGGACGATCCGTGGTCGGAGCCGCAGCGCAATCCGCCGCCATCGGCGCCGTCGGGCGGTGAGCGCGCGGCCTGAGGCCGCCGACGGGCCGGGCGGGGTGGCGGCTCCGATATTGGAGGGGTGGCGGCTGGAGATTGAGGGGGATGGATGGATGGAGGGAGGGATGAAGGAGGAGGAGGGCCGGAGCCCGGATGAGGGAAAATGGAGGCCGGCTGAGGTCGTCAGGGAGAAAGTCGGGATCTTCAATAAAAATCATTCCGAGAGGGGGGGGGGGTGGGGCATATCGAGGGGGCGTCACCTTATCCCTGTCGCCATCCCGGGATTGGGCGTTCCCCCTCTCCCCTGATCCCGCCCGCCTGCCTCAGGTGGGAGCGGGGCGGAGACTCCGCGCGGAATGGCGCCGGGGGCCGGGCGCTTTCTGCCGGGGGGGGGGGAGGGGAGGAGGAGCGGAGACCCGGATCTAAACCCGGAAGTAACAGCTCTGGACACTTGAAGGTGCAATTTAGCACGGCTAATCCATCTAACCTGAACATTTTTGGGCACTAAGGGACAATTTAGCACGGCTAATCCACCTAACCTGCACATCTTTGGACACTAAGGGGCAATTTAGCACGGCTAATCCACCTAACCTGCACATCTTTGGACACTAAGGGGCAATTTAGCACGGCTAATCCACCTAACCTGCACATCTTTGGACACTAAGGGGCAATTTAGCATGGCTAATCCACCTAACCTGCAGATCTTTGGACACTAAGGGACAATTTAGCACGGCTAATCCACCTAACCTGTACATTTTTGGACACTAAGGGACAATTTAGCACGGCCAATCCACCTAACCTGTGACATCTTTGGACACTAAGGGGCAATTTAGCACGGCCAATCCACCCAACCTGAACATCTTCGGAAACTAAGGGATAATTTAGCACGGCTAATCCACCTAACCTCTACATCTTTGCACACTAAGGGACAATTATCATGGCCAATCTGCCTAACCTCTACATCTTTGGACACTAAGGGGCAATTTAGCTCGGCCAATCCACCTAACCTGTACATCTTTGGACACTAGGGGCAATTTAGCATGGCCAATCTACCTAACCTCTACATCTTTGGACACTAAGGGATAATTTAGCACGGCCAATCCACCTCACCTGCACATCTTTGGACACTGAGGGGAAATTTAGCACGGCCAATCCACCCTAACCTGCACATCTTTAGACCTGTGGGAGGAAACCGGAGCGCTCTGAGGAAACCCAGGCACACACGGGGGGGGGGGGGGGGGGGGGGGAGAAAGTGCAGACTCCACACGGACAGTGACCCTGGGACCGTGGAGCTGTGAAGCAACTGTGCTGTGGTCACCATGGATAGCTATTATACAAACGATGGGGGTTTGTGTGTTTACGGTGGGGGGGGGGGGTTCTCGAGTGTCTTTTGAGCGCCCAACATGAAGGGGGGGGGGGGAGGCTCCAAGCACCCCTTGATTTGTTGGGGAACGGGATTATGATCGGGGGTGATCCCATATCCCCCCCCCCGGGAGTGGTTCTGAGCGCCCCATGTTTTGCTGGGAGGAGGGACGGGTTTTTGGTTAAGTGGCTCCCAGCGGAAGAGGGTGGTGGAGTTCGAGTGGCTCCGAGTGCCCCATGCTTTTTTGGGGGAGGGGAGGTTGACTGGGTGCATGTTGTGTGTCCTGCTCAAGGTGGGGGGGAGGGGTGCTCCGCACAAATTTAACTGTTGCCTGGCGGGGGTCTGTTCTCTCCCAAAGGATTGGGCATCCTAACAGTTTCCAATCACTCGGATTCTGAATCCCGTGGGCCAGTCAGTCTGCGTGTGGATTGTGCTGTCTGGGAAGGGTCGAGCCCAGCGCCAAGGGAACGCCACGCTTGCGGGCTGCAGCGCCCTGTTGGAGGGCTGATACCGAGGGCGAGCGGCGCTTTTGGCGGGGCCAGTGTTTCTCGCGCCACTCTTACTGCGATGATGGCCGCACCGCGAAGCACTCCATTGTCTGTAAAGCGCTACGGGGCATCCGGTGGTCCGGGGAAATGCAGGGCTTTCTTTAGCAGCGTTTGAGAGAGGAATGGTGGCTCGTTTAAGGTCTGTCCGCAAAAAGTAACGTTTTGGAGCTGTTGACTTGTGCCTTTCGGAGACTGGAGTGTGTTTTAGTTTCTGGATCCCTCGCTAGCATTCTCAGAAGTGGCTGTTGGATTTATTTATTTCATCGTCTGTTACAGAGCCTGTCGCAAGAGTGTGACAGCTGCAGTGCACCTTGGGCGGTTGTGCTACATTTTAGCGTTCGTGTTATTGTTTTGAGTCTCTGCTGCCTCACGGCGCTGAGGACCCGGGTTCGATCCCGGCCACTGCCGGATGGAGTTTGCACATTCTCCCTGTGTCTGCGTGGGTCTCACCACAGCCCAAAGATGTGCAGGGTAGGCGGATTGGCCATGCTAAATTGCCCCTTAATTGGGAAAAATATTGAATTGGGAGTGCTTTAAATTTTTTTAAAAACTTGCTCTGAGGGCCCGCTTGCCAATTCCCCTCCGATTGCTGAGTTATGTTTGACTCGGCCCTAATCCCCTCGATTCCAAAAGAAAGATCATCCTTGCTTTCAAATTCCTCCGCGGCATCAATCCTCCCTATCTCCAGCCTTCGAGGCAAGCTCTGGCTTTTTCAGCATTCCCGATCGCGCATTTTCCTTCCTGGTCCATCCAGCCTGACCTCGTTGTAGTCGAACCTCGCGGAGCCACGTTCTCTGGCTGTTTCGCACCAGCCTGTTAACTGTGATAGTTCAGAGTACCTGTGCGTTGACCGTTGCTGCCTCTTCTCTCTCTTACAGGCACCAAGCAGAAAGCCCTTCACAAGGACAGCCTGGACAGGAGCAGTCAGCGCGCCGCCCGCAAGGTGTCCGCACGAACCCGTGACCCGCGTGCCGATGAGACTGCAGCGGAGGAGGCCGTTGCTGACTGCCCGAGCCCCTGCGACGGAGACTCCGGAGAGGAATTGGCGGCCGATACACCGGGCTCGAGTGACGGCGACACTGAAGAGGACCCGGCGGCCGATTCCACTGGGGACACCGATGAGGAGTCGACGGCTAGTTCCACGGGCGAGGAGTCCGCAGCTGATTCTAAAGGCCTAAATGACAGTGGAGAGGAGTCCACAGCAGATTCCACTGGACCAAGTGATGGTGACACTGTGGAAGGTTCCACGGCAGACAGCCCAGGCCCCTGTGATGGTGACACTGTGGAGGGTTCTGCGGCAGACAGCCCAGGCCCCTGTGATGGCGACACTGTGGAGGGTTCTGCAGCAGACAGCCCAGGCTCCTGTGATGGCGACACGGTGGAGGGGTCTGCAGCAGACAGCCCTGGCCCCTGTGATGGCGACACCATGGAGGGGTCCGCAGCAGACAGCCCAGGCCCCTGTGATGGCGACACCATGGAGGGGTCCGCAGCAGACAGCCCAGGCCCCTGTGATGGCGACACCATGGAGGGGTCCGCAGCAGACAGCCCAGGCCCCTGTGATGGCGACACCATGGAGGGGTCCGCAGCAGACAGCCCAGGCCCCTGTGATGGCGACACTGTGGAAGGGTCCGTAGCTGACAGTCCTGGCCCCTGTGATGGCGACACCATGGAGGGGTCCGCAGCAGACAGCCCAGGCCCCTGTGATGGCGACACTGTGGAAGGGTCCGTAGCTGACAGTCCTGGCCCCTGTGATGGCGACACCATGGAGGCATCCGCAGCAGACAGCCCAGGCCCCTGTGATGGTGACACCGTAGAGGGGTCTGCAGCAGACAGCCCAGGCCCCTGTGATGGAGACACTGTGGAGGCATCCGCAGCAGACAGTTCCGGCCCCTGTGATAATGACACGTTTTTGAACACCGCAGCAGATTCCACTGGCCCAATTGATGGCATTAGGGAGGAAGCGGCTGCTGACAGTCCAGGCCTCTACGATACGGACACTATAGAGCAGACAGCTGCAAGTAGCCTTGGCCCCTGTGATACGGAAACTGTCGGGGGTACAGCCGATGGGAGCCCTGGCCCCTGTGATACGGACACTGTCGGGGGTATAGCCGATGGGAGCCCTGGCCCCTGTGATACGGACACTGTCGGGGGTACAGCCGATGGGAGCCCTGGCCCCTGTGATACGGACACTGTCGGGGGTATGGCCGATGGGAGCCCTGGCCCCTGTGATACGGACACTGTCGGGGGTATGGCCGATGGGAGCCCTGGCCCCTGTGATACGGACACTGTCGGGGGTATGGCCGATGGGAGCCCTGGCCCCTGTGATACGGACACTGTCGGGGGTATGGCCGATGGGAGCCCTGGCCCCTGTGATACGGACACTGTCGGGGGTATGGCCGATGGGAGCCCTGGCCCCTGTGATACGGACACTGTCGGGGGTATGGCCGATGGGAGCCCTGGCCCCTGTGATACGGACACTGTTGAGGGTACGTCCTCTGGGAGCCCTGGCCCCTGTGATACGGACACTGTGATGGAAATGGTTGCCAGTACCCCTGGCCCCTGTGATACGGACACTGTCGAGACTACGGCCGCTGGGAGCACTGGCCCCTGTGATACAGACACTGGGAGCCCTGGCCCCTGTGATGGAGACACTGTAGCCAGTGGCAGCCCGCATGACCCTAATGCAGTAGGGAAGCAGGCTGCTGAGAGTCCGAGTAGGTCTGGTGGTGAGCGCACTTTTGGGGAATTGCCTGAAAATCCTAACCTGCCTTGTGAACAGAGCGCTGCAACACAGATGGAAATCGATGGGCCGAACGTGGACGGGGACACTGCGGAAGAATCAGCCATCGAGTGCGCTACTGCAGCTGGCGCAGGGCTGGACACTGCAGGCGAGCTGGCGGCCCATTCTTCCTTCAGTACAGTGGTGCAGGGGGCAGCGGTGCAGCTCCCTGAGAGCTCTGACGGGCCGGAGCACACGGTGGACAAAACGCTGGCCGGCTCGGACTACACAACAACAGAGGGCGCCTCTGCAGGCCTGGATGAGTACGGGCAAGGCAGCAGTGAGTACGGGCTGATGGAGTCGGAGGGTAGCATCCCACCCTACCCGGCGGACTTTGAGAAATACTGGAAGATAGTGGAGGACAATCCGTACGATTTCACCGGATGGACGTACATCCTGCAGTACGTGGAGCAAGAGGTGAGGCAACTAATGTGGGCATCGAACGTGCTGGGGCGTCTCATTGTGTCATCTCTGCCCCCTGTCATATCTTCAGGATCATCTTGTGTGGGTCACGTATCCCCTCTAATCTAGTGTGCTGCCACATCTCTGCCTGTTCGTAGCGATGTCTGCGAGTAGCAAATAGATCTTCCCCCCCCCCCCCCCAAAACCCCGCTCTGACTGTATAATGGTGTCCACACAGCTAGGGGGTTCAAACGTGACTGCCTTGGGGGGGGGGGGGGTAGCAGCTGAATATCAGGTGGGGGGGGTAGCAGTTGAATATCAGGTGGTGGGGGGGGTAGCAGCTGAATATCAGGTGGAGGGGTAGCAGTTGAATATCAGGTGGTGGGGGGGGGTAGCAGCTGAATATCAGGTGGGGGGGGGTAGCAGCTGAATATCAGGTGGTGGGGGTGGGGGGGGGGTAGCAGCTGAATATCAGGTGGGGGGGGGTAGCAGCTGAATATCAGCTGGGGGGGTAGCAGCTGAATATCAGGTGGGGGGGGGGTAGCAGCTGAATATCAGGTGGGGGGGGGTTGTAGCAGCTGAATATCAGGTGGGGGGGGTAGCAGTTGAATATCAGGTGGGGGGGGGTGTAGCAGCTGAATATCAGGTGGGGGGGTAGCAGCTGAATATCAGGTGGGGGGGGTTGTAGCAGCTGAATATCAGGTGGGGGGGGTAGCAGCTGAATATCAGGTGGGGGGGTGTAGCAGCTGAATATCAGGTGGGGGGGGGGGGTAGCACCTGAATATCAGGTGGTGGGGGGGGTAGCAGCTGAATATCAGGTGGGGGGGGTAGCAGCTGAATATCAGGTGGGGGGGTGTAGCAGCTGAATATCAGGTGGGGGGGGGTAGCAGCTGAATATCAGGTGGGGGGTGGGTGAGGGGGGCTAGCAGCTGAATATCAGGTGGTGGGGGGGGGTAGCAGCTGAATATCAGGTGGGGGGGGGGTAGCAGCTGAATATCAGGTGGTTGGGGGGGGGTAGCAGCTGAATATCAGGTGGGGGGTGGGGGTAGCGCTGGGGGCTGAATGTTAATTGAGGGAGAACTGTTGACCAAGAGCTCCTGAATTACAGGACCTCGCCGAAGAAGCCCTCCGCTTAAACATCTCATTTGAAATTCAGCGCCCTCCTAACCGGGTAGCACTTACCCACAGTGGTGGCACGGGGCAGATTCAGTCTGGATTGCATGCCCAGCACCCGCAACCTACCGACCAGTTGCAAAGAGTTGGCGGAGAGCGGTTGAGAATTGTTTACTTTTGGGTCGGCGGGCAGAGAGCGATTTGGGGGGGGGCATTGAAGGGTTGTTGAGGGTGGGGATTGGGGCTTCACCCAGCATCGGCAGTGGTTGGCGGCGCCCGGGATGACCGGAAGTGAGAAGGTCAGGCGGTCGGCGGAGGGGTTTGACTCTGGGTACAAGTGACAAATGGCGGCGTTGGCCTGGCCCCGGGGGGGGGGGGGGGGGGGGCATCGGTGGGAGGATGTGGGTTTATTCTCTCGCTTCCCAGCGTGGCTGGGCGACCAGGGAGAGAGGGAGCGAGAGCATCGCAGTGTTTGGTGGAGCACCAGGAAGATGATGAGGGAAGTTCAAGGTTACAGTTACAGCAGGATGTCTTTGGGCGTGGTGGTGGTGGTGGGGGGGGGGGGGGGGATGTTCAGTGTTGAACAGCTGACTGGGTGGTGCTCAGGGAAACGGGACTGGAGAGGAGAGTCTCCCCTCACCGAACCTGATGGATGTGGGCGGGGGTCGGAGGGCGAAGGTAGACCCTCGTACCGGGCATTCGATGGTAGGTGATTGGTTAGGTGCTTAGCCTAGAAGGCAGACTCTCGTCCTGGTCAGTAGGTTGTTGATTCTGGGAATGCAATCCAGGCTGAATATCCCAGCGTCAGTACTGAGGTAGTGTCAGCAGGGCGCTGAATTTAAAATGAGAGGTTTTAACAGAGACCTTCGGTGAGATCCTGTGATTAATAATCTTTATTAGTGTCGTAAGCAGGCTGACATTAACACTGCAATGAAGTTACTGTGAAAATCCCCTAGTGGCCACACTCCGGCACCTGTTCGGGGACACGGAGGGAGAATTCAGACTGTCCAATTCACCTCACAGTACATCTTTCGGGACTTGTGGGAGGAAACCGGAGCGCCCGGAGGAAACCCACGTTTTCACGTGGGGAGAACGTGCAGACTCCACACAGACAGTGACCCAAACCGGGAATCGAACCCGGGTCCCTGGAACTGTTGAGCAACAGTGCTAACCACTGTGTAGTGACGTGCCGCTTCAGGAGTCCTGACCCACAGTCGCCCCTCAACTAACATCACTGGCTGCTCGCTCCGTCGGTGAGCTCTTCCAGCCAGCGCCCATCCTGCCCCTCCATGCCCCGTGGCACAGTCCACAAAGGTTACAGCAGAACTGGCACCTCTGATTTCCCCACCCCTGTCACTTAGCTCGTCCCCAGGGCCTGAGAAACGTGGTTCCGGGAAGGGTTTCTCTCTGGGCATGTTGCAGGCGCTGTGGCTGGTCTGATGTTAACCCAAGTCTCCTTTCAGAATCATGTCTGGGCTGTGCGGAAGGCGTTCGATGCGTTCTTCACCCGCTACCCCTACTGCTATGGCTACTGGAAGAAATACGCTGACATTGAAAAGCGCCTGGGGTTTACCAAAGAGGCTGAGGAGGTGAGGGGAGCGACGCTGGGAGCTTTGGGCATTTCTATTTCTGTTGTTTGAGCTAACAGTTAATATTGCTGCTGTACAATCATGTCTGATCTGGGGTTCGACTACATTTTCTCGCCTGCTCCCAATATCCCATAATCCCCGCAAGAGACCTCAAAATCTGTCACTTCCAGAGCCTTCAACATATTCAACGGTGGGGAACGGAGAGCCCTCTGGGGTGGAGAATTCCAAAGATTCACAAACCCTTTGAGGGAAGAAATTTCTCCTCACAGTCCCCAAAATGGCCGACTCCTTCCCTAAGTGAAGACATTCCACCTCATCTCTGACCCCAAAATGGCCAACTCCTTCCCTAAGTGAAGACATTCCACCTCATCTCTGTCCCCAAAATGGCCGCCTCCTTCCCCGAGTGAAGACATTCCACCTCATCTCAGTCCTCAAAATGGCCGATTGCTTCCCCGACTGAAGACATTCCACCTCATCTCAGTCCTCAAAATGGCCGACTCCTTCCCCGAGTGAAGACATTCCCCCTCATCTCGGTCCCCAAAATGGCCGACTCCTTCCCCGAGTGAAGACATTCCACCTCATCTCGGTCCCCAAAATGACCGACTCCTTCCCCGAGTGAAGACATTCCACCTCATCTCAGCCCTCAAAATGGCCGACTCCGTCCCCGAGTGAAGACATTCCCCCTCATCTCGGTCTCCAAAATGGCCGACTCCTTCCCCGAGTGAAGAAATGGCCAACGTACCATTTGCCTTCCTAATTGCTTGCCGCACCTGAATGCTAACTTTCTGCCTCCCCGAGTCTCTTTGAACATCGACATTTAAAAGTTTCACATCTTTTGAGAAATATGCTGCTTTTCTGTTCCTCCGGCCGAAGTGAATAACTCCACACAGCCCGACGTTAAACTCCTCTCGGCCATCTTGTTGCCAACTCGCCTAACCTGCCGGTGTCCCGTTGCGCCCTCTGTGTCCTCCCCACAGCTTAATTTTCTGGTATCATAAATACATTTATAGATTGTAAATAACTGGGGCCCCAGTACTGGTCCTTGTGATGCTCCAATATACCAACTTGAACAAGCTCTGTTTAGGGCGGCACACTCTGCTTTCTATCCATTAACCAATCTGCTAACCGTGCTAAAATATTACACCACCCTTATCTTGCCTACTAACCTTTTATGTGGCACCTGATCAAATGCCTTTTTGGGGATATTAATCGCAGACAAATGCAGCGCCGAAGAGGCCCTTCGGCCCATCGAGTCTGCACCGATGCATGAAAGGCACCTGACCTGCCTGCCTAATCCCATTTGCCAGCACTTGGCCCGTAGCCTCGAATGTTACGACGCGCCAATTGCTCATCCAGGTACTTTTTAATGGATGTGAGGCAACCCGCCCCTACCCCCCTCCCAGGCAGTGCGTTCCAGACCCTCGCCACTCTCTGGGTAACAAGGTTTTTCCTCAGATCCCTCCTCAACCTCTGGCCCCTCAACTTGAACTTGTGTCCCTCTCGTGACTGACCCTTCAACTCAGGGGAACAGCTGCTCCCTATCCATCCTGTCCACGCCCCTCATAATCTTGTCCACCTCGATCAGGCCGCCCCTCAGTCTTCTCTGCTCCAGCGAAAATAAACCCAAGCCGATCCAACCTCTCTCCATAACTTAAATGTTCCATTCCAGGCAACATCCTGGTGACCAAAGAGAAAATGCTGGAAAATCTCAGCAGGTCTGGCAGCTTCTGTAGGGAGAGAAAAGAGCTAACGTTTCGAGTCCAGATGACCCTTTGACAAAGAGTCATTGACTCGAAACGTTAGCTCTTTTCTCTCCCTACAGATGCTGCCAGACCTGCTGAGATTTTCCAGCATTTTCTCTTTGGTTTCACATTCCAGCATCCGCAGTAATTTGCTAACATCCTGGTGAATCTCCTCTGCACCCCCGTCCAGTACAATCACATCCTTCCTATAACGTGGTGACCAGAACTGCACCCAGTGCTCCAGCTGTGGCCTCACCAAAGTTCTACACAAGTCCAACATTACCGCTTTCCCCTTTATCTGCTCTACTAGTTACATCTTTTTTTTAAATCTCTTCATAAATTTGTCAAACCTGATTTCCCCTTAGTAAGACACGTTCTAATTTTTCTATTTCAAAGTGCATTATTTTTTAAAATAAATTTAGAATACCCAATTTTATTCCCCAATTAAGGGGCAATTCAGCGTGGCCAATCCATCTAACCTGCACATCTTTGGGTTGTGGGGGCGAAACCCACGCAGACACGGGGGAGAATGTGCAAACTCCACACGGACACTGACCCAGAGCCGGGATCGAACCTGGGACCTCGGCGCCGTGAGACTGCAGGGCTAACCCACTGTGCCACCGTGCTGCCCTCAAAGTGGATTATTAAGACTTCCTTAATAATCGATTCCAGGGCAGCGGGGTGGCCGAGTGGTTAGCACGGCTGCCTCACGGCGCCGAGGTCCCAGGTTTGATCCCGGCTCTCACTGTCCGTGTGGAGTTTACACATTCTCCCCCGTGTCTGCGTGGGTTTCGCCCCCACATCCCAAAGATGTGCAAGATAGGTGGATTGAACACGCTAAATTGCCCCTTAATTGGAAAAAATAAATTGGCTACTCTAAATTTATTTTAAAAACCAAAAATAAAATAATCAATTCCAGCCTTTTCCTGAATGCCTGTGGTTCACTCTTTTTCCCCCTCCTGGCTTTTGTCAAAAAAAAATAATGTATACCCCGCCCCTTGCTCTCTGGAAATGAAATGAAAATCGCTTTATTGTCACAAGTCGGCTTCAATGCAGTTACTGTGAAAAGCCCCTAGTTGCCACATTCCGGCGCCTGTTTGGGGAGGCTGGTACGGGAATTGAACCCGCGCTGCTGTCCTGCCTGGGTCTGCTTTAAAAGCTAGCTATTTAGCCCTGTGCTAAACCAGCCTCTGCCAATGCCCGTGGCCTGTTATCAAGACAATGTTCCCAGCCTCCAGTGCGCACACGAGCATCCCATTTCCTCCTGATATTGTCTCCTGGTTTTAGCATACTGTTTCTCTTGCTGCAGGTTTACCAGCGAGGGCTCCAGTCTATCCCGCTCAGTGTCGATCTGTGGGTTCACTACATCACGTACCTGCAGGAGATCCTCGAAGCGTCCAACCTGGAAACTCCCGCCAAACTTCGCAGGTGAGTGAGTAACCCGGAACCTGCGGTGGAGTTGGGTGCGTGGACCAAGGTTGTCGCTCGTTTTCTAGCGTAGGTTTTCTGCTGTTCGGTCTGTCCAAGGCTTTGATTGGGTTTGGGAGGGGGGGGTTCCCGAGTTATGCGACGGGTGGTGTGAAAGGACACACTTGCGGTTCAGAGCCGCCAAATCCCGCCCCAGCAAAGTCACCCGCTCCTGAGGGGCCGAGAGATCGCAAGCTGCCGCGTGCGGCTTGATGACGGGCCAAAGAAGCCACGGTGGGGGGGAGGGGGTTTTGTTCACGAGGTGGGTGGTTAGGATCTGGAATGCACTGCCTGAGTGCGATGGAGGCAATTCGATCGAGGGAATCGAATCATACACTGAAGCGAGGGAAAACCTTCGGGGCTCCGGGTGGGGGGGGGAGAATGGCAGCGAGAACTTTGGACTAGGCGAGTGACTCTTGCAGAGAGCTAGGCCCCGGCACGGAAGGGCTGAATGGCCGCCTGATGCGGTGTTAAAATTCCAACCTGCTCTCAATCTCTGCAGACATGGGGCTGGCGTCCCTTCTCTCCCGGTTATCCTGTTCGATTTTGCTGCCCTTCAAATACCCGGTCTCTGCACCTGGATATTTTTCTAACTCTGCGCCTCCCCTGCGGTTTACGTGTCACGGCGCACGTTTTGCCAGCCGCCTCGTTTGGAAACTTTCACTGGGTCACGGTCTCTCTTCCCCAAAGCCATTCAGTCCATCTTCCTTCTCTTGCCTCCTTCCGTGGGATAATCGGCGGCGTTCCTGAGAAGGTTGCGGGTTCGGCAGCCCCCCGGGATGGCCTGGTGTTCGGGTCCAGTGCCGAGGGGGGTTGCTGCCCGCTTAGCAGCGCCCTCCAAGGCGGGCGTTGGCAGAAGAGCGGGGAGGATCCCCTGGCAACCGATCGCCCGGTCGTGCATCTCGCGGCTGACCTGCGAGATCTCGCCGTGTCTAAAATGCCCGCCATGTCACCCAGCCTTCAAAGTCGTTCGGCAGGTGGGTGAGAAATCCTTTGCTGTGGACCTGAGGGCTGTGTCATTACAGGAGGAAAATGCGACTGACGGTTCCACAGCTCTTTCGGGGCGCGCAGTCAGATCCCACAGCAGCAATGTGCTGACGACACGGGCAGGCACGGACTCAAATCAGATATCGCGCCTGCGAGACGGCATAAGCGATCAGTTCTCCCTCAGCCTCTGGGCGTACCGGCCCCAGATTCTGCACTCGGTGTCCCCGGGGTTGGGATTGGCGGGTTGCGGGGGCGTTCCCTGTTTTTAATACGAGGCTGCGTTTGCTGCCCGCGCTGTCCGTGCTCTGTTTTAACGTTCCTTTGCCACGCAAATTTGCACCATTTAAGTGGATCATTTAAAGCCGCAATCTTTTTTTTTATAAATTTAGATTACCCAATTATTTTTTCCAATTAAGGGGCAATTTAGCGTGGCCAATCCACCTACCCTGCACATTTTTGGGTTGTGGGGGCGAAACCCACGCAGACACGGGGAGAATGTGCAAACTCCACACGGACAGTGACCCAGAGCCGGGATCGAACCTGGGACCTCAGCGCCGTGAGGCGGTTGTGCTAACCACTGTGCCACCGTGCTGCCCCAAAGCCGCAATCTAAACATCGAATGCCTGTTTCCGAGTTGTAGACCCAGGCGTACTCGAGATGCCTCACTTTGTGAATTGCTTAACGATGGTTTGACAATAATCGGATTTAATTACGAGCAGGTCTAGAGTCTGGTGCCCGTATTGTTTGAACGTCGACAGTGGAAGTGTAATAATTTTTTAAAATAACTTTAGAGGACCCAATTCATTTTCCCCAATTAAGGGGCAGTTTAGCACGGCCAATCCACCTAACCCGGCACATCTTTGGGTTGTGGGGGCGAAACCCACGCAGACACGGGGAGAATGTGCAAACTCCACACGGACAGTGACCCAGAGCCGGGACCGAACCCGGGACCTTGGCGCTGTGAGGCAGCAGGGCTAACCCACTGCGCCACCGTGCCGCCCGTGGAAATGTAATTATTTTAACCATTTTCCTGCCAACGTCTGTGGTTCTAAAATATTTTTTTTATAAGACCAGCTACGGCATGCCTTTGGGCGCAGCGGACGTCTGTTGTACGATGCTCCTGATGGGGCGGATCGTTGGCCGCTCCCTCTGGCCTCTGTCGCTCTGTGTCAACTCTTGATCTGTGGCATTGGGTCCCCCCTAATGAGTGGCGCTGGTTCTTTTGTTTTTGTTCCTGTAGCGTGTTTGAAATGGCCTTGGCTGCCGCTGGCACCGATTTCCGGTCTGACCGACTCTGGGACCTGTACGTCAACTGGGAGAAGGAGCAGGGGCAGCTGAAGGCTGTGACTGCCATTTACGAGCGGGTGCTGTTGATCCCCACGCAACTCTACAGTCACCACTTTGAGAAGTGAGTTTGGGGGGGGGGGGGGGGGGGGTTTGAGACCTAATGTAGACATCAGTAGAAACGTGGCCAAAAAAAAACAGGTTAAAAACCGGGGGCGGTGTGAGATACCTCGGAAATTCCTCTCTGACCCCCTATCGACCATCAAAACTCGTCCAGAACACAGCACCGACCCCGGGTGCTATGTCGTACCTGCCTTTCTTGCAAGGTGACCTCCAGCCACCACCAGGTCCAGGTCGCATCTGAGACTCTTGGCTGTATAATGTGGCAGTGGGACTGGCATGGAGGCCCGGACTGGCTAAATAGAGGACATGCCTGCACGATATCGGTGAACCAATTGGGTTGTCGCCACGGGTATCGGTGCTGTTGAAGCCATGGCACGAAGGTATTCCAGGGCGTTGCCAGCTGCTGATGACCATCCGCAGGCCCCCTGCCTGCGGGCGGGTCCAGCTTGGCGGCGGTGCCCTCTGTCGAGACTGGCAGTCCCTGCAGGTGAAGAATGGCTGCTTGGGCAAGATGCCGGGGACCCCCTCTCCGGCCAACTCTCCCTTGTGGGGTGGTACCCGAGTGAGAGTCGGTGACTCCAGGAGCGACCAGCGTGTTTCATCGTGACTAATGCAGTAAAAGCTCCCAAGGCTGTTTGCTCGGAGTGGTGGTCTGTTAGGCTTTGACACGAGGGCAGGTGGAAGCTTTAGTCCAAAGCGGGGGGGGGGTTCAAGGAACATCCTTAAAGGAAAGAGCTTTAGGGAAGGAATTCCAGAGCGTCGCACCCAGGCAGCAGCACCAGCGGTGAACCGTGCGAGTGGCCGGGAATGCATCTCGGGAATGCCCTGGGATAGCCGAGATGGGGAAGGGCGAGGCCACGGAGGGATTTGAACACGGGGGTGCGAATTTTAGAATCGGGCCGTCGCCCGCCCAGGAGATAATGTGGGTCAGCGAGCTGGGGGCGGGTGAAGAAAGGGGTAAGCGGGGATGTGGGGGGGGCGCAACTTGCCCGAAAAGGGGCGCGGTGGCAGCTTTGCCTAAACGGGAGCCGCGCTCTAACTCCAGGTCTCCCTGTCGCCCAGGTTTAAGGAGCACGTGCAGAGCTACTCGCCAAAGGACATACTGTCCACCGACGAATTCCTCCGGCTCAGGTCAGAGGTCGTGAGCAGCCTGGCGACGGCCGAGGCGGAATTCGACGAGGGTCCGCCCGGCGACGACCCTCCCCCCGGAGTGGGGACCACCGACCAGGAGAAGGTGACCCATTACGACTTTACCTCCGCCTGGGAGTCAGTCGCCCCCCCAGCTTGTCCGGCAGGAGCCTCATTTGTAACCTGCCCATCAGTGCAGAGGCTGATCCCAGAAGCTGCCATCCTGGGGCTGATGCGTTCGTCCTTGCGGGGGCGGGGGGGGGGGGGCAGAATTGGCTAATTGTGATTGCTGACCTGTTATCTGCTGTGTGGGGTGGGAAGGGGGGGAAAGATTTTGAACATGTGAATGCCTAGCAGGTGAATGCGGTCAAAAGAGCCTGTCTTGGAAATCACTCAAACGGTGATTCGGCTCTCGAGGATTGAGGCACAGTGGGACCTTCCCTCTTCAAGACAAATGTGCAAAATGGTCACCAATCGCCCTGTACTATCTCTGGCCTAGCATCAGCCACAACCAGTTTGTGCCGGTCCTGAGCACAGGGATCAGGCCCTTCGGCCCTCCAAGCCTGCGCCGATCCTGATGCCCGTCTGAACTAAAACCCGTCTACACTTCCAGGGTCCGTATCCCTCTAGTCCCACCCTATTTGCCTCTTAAACGTCGCTATAGCACCTGCTTCCACTACCTCTGAGCAGCGGGTTCAGGCACCCCCCTACCCACTGTGTAAAAATACTTCCCTCGCGCATGGGGCTGGTTTAGCTCACTGAGCTAAATCGCTGGCTTTTAAAGCAGACCAAGGCAGGCCAGCAGCACGGTTCGATTCCCGTACCATCCTCCCCGGACAGGCGCCGGAATGTGGCGACTAGGGGCTTTTCACAGTAACTTCATTGAAGCCTACTCGTGACAATAAGCGATTTTCATTTTCATCTCCTGTAAACTTTCCCCCTCGCACCATAACCTTATGTCCCCTAGTAATTGACTTTTCCACCCTGGGAAGAAAACTTCTGACTATCCACTCGGTCCACGCCCCTCACAATCTTGTAAACCTCTGTCAGGCCGCCCCCTTAACCTGCGTCGTTCCAGTGATAACAATCCCGAGTTTATCCAGTCTCTCGTAGCTGACCAACCGGGGCTGTGCTGTGGACATTAAGTTCACTCACCGAGTGTTTCATTCCATCCACTCCTCCGCTTCCTCATGAAGATGTTGGCCATACCGGGGGAGGGCGGGGGCATTCTGTGCCATGAGCTCGTGTAGCTGTTACATTGCACAGACCCACAGTGCAGCCAGCGTGATTCAGGAGGTCAGGTTTTTAATATGTATTATTTATATTTGTGCGGGAGCCGTTTTGCGCCTTCAAGTGCCAGTTCTCCGCGCTGATATTTCTTTCTCCACCATGCATCCCCCCCACCACCACTCCCGCCCCCCACCACTCCCGCCCCAGGCCGACACGGAGTTGGAGAAGATCCGAGCGCACTTGATGACCACTCGACATGAGCTGTACCTGCTGAACGAGGAGGAAGTCAGCAAGAGGTGGAATTTCGAGGAGGCGGTAAGGTTGAATCGGTGCATCCCCGCCCTTCCCACTGTCCGGCGCATAATCTGCTTTAGCAGCGCCGCTGTGTCGAAAGCAGGGCTGTGGTGCGGTGAGCTCGCAAGGTGGGCAAAGATGGGGGAAGAGTGGCCTGAGCTGAGTTGTGCGTCTCACTGTAAAGAATGAATAAGCAACCGCTCCACCATTCGGCTTGTACTACAGGCCAATCCTCCGGTGCCAGTGCTGAGGATGTGCTGCACTGTCTGGAGGTGCAGCCGTTGAGATATCAGAGGCCCTGTCTGCCGTTCAAGTGGCTCAGTTGGGGGGGGGGGGGGGGGGGAGTGGCTTTGGAAAGGAGCAGAGGGATGCGGGAGGACATAAGCAAGGAATTGCTGAGTTCAGGGCCCAGACAGCTGGACGGTGGGAACAGTGGTCAACGCAGCTGCCTCGCCGTGCCGGAGATCGATTCCAGCCTTGGGCCGCATTCTCCCTGGGTCTCCTCCCCACAGTCCAAAGATGTGCAGGTGAGGTGGATTGGCCGTGCCAAAATTTCCTCTCGGTGCCCCAAACAAAAAATGGTGTGGTTTAGATTAAGGGGTTAGTGGGATAGGGTCGGTGGAGCGAGCTTGGGTGGAGTACTGAAGAGGGTCGGTGCAGACTCGCTGGGCCGAATGGCTGCTCCCTGCACTGTAGGGATTCTAAGACATTCGACGGCGAAGCAGTTCAAATCGGTGAGGGAGGGGGGGGGACGAGTCCCCAAGATATCTCGGTTAACGGCGGGGTTTTGTCACCTATGGCCACTCCTGTCGCCCTCTTTCTTCCCCCACCCCCAGATCAAGCGGCCGTACTTCCACGTCAAGCCCCTGGAGCGAGTGCAGCTGAAAAACTGGAAGGACTACCTGGATTTCGAGATTGCCGGCGGCACCAACGAGCGGGTTCTGGTATTGTTCGAGCGCTGTATGATCGCCTGTGCTCTGTACGAGGACTTCTGGATTAAGGTGAACCCCCCCTTCTCAGAAGCCTAGCGCTCGGGATGCAGATCCCAGCGTTCCTGCCGATCGGACCCGATCGGCGGCTTCTCTCTCTTTTTCCCCCCTTTTTTAATTTTTGTGTTTGTTGATTTTTTTTGTTTTATTTGCAAGCGTTCCAACAACAAAAAAGAATTTCACGTTTTTACTTTTGATGATCTGACTTCTAACATAATCTTTTAATTCCATTGCTGTTTTATCTGCACGTGTTGCTTCAAACTAAAGAAGTTAAGGGATTGCTGAAGAAATGTGTAAGCGTGTTATCACTGTGAGTGCCCCCTCCAGTTCTCAATAAGCAGTATACCATGATGTCTTTTTATTTTTTAACACGGCGCCGTGTGCGTCGGGCCCACTTGATCCCGCTTTCCTTCATCCCTCTCTGGCCTCCTTCTGCCCGCAGTACGCCAAGTACCTGGAGAACCACAGCGTGGAGGGGGTCCGCAACGTGTTCCAGAGGGCCTGCATGGTCCACCTGCCCAAGAAGCCCACCCTGCACCTGCTGTGGGCGGCCTTCGAGGAGCAGCAAGGTAAGAGGGCGCCCCTCCCGCCCATCGATCGATCGCGCGCACCTCCCTCGTTTAAAAAGCATCTGAATCCTGGTAGCTTAGATTGTGGGGATGGGGGGGATGTCTGGTTTTGAAGACTTCACACAGGGGTAGTCTTCACGCTGTGCGTTACCCCCCCCCCCCACCCCGTGTGGGTCAACCCCAGCGTTTGACCGGAATGAGCGACGCTTCGGAGTGGATTGGCGAGTTTTAGATTCCCTCGGCGCAGTAACGTACTCAGTGAGGGCTGGACTGTACGGTGCAGAACCAGGGCAGATTGGGAAATTGGTGAGCCAGCACAGTGGTCTGCACCGCTGCCTCCCGGTGCCAGGGTCCCAGGTTCGATTCCCGGGCTTGGGTCACTGTCTGTGCGGAGTTTGCACGTCCCCCCACCGTCCCCCCGTGCCTGCGTGGGTTTCTTCCGGGTGCTCCGGTTTCCTCCCACAAGTCCCAAAAGACGTGCTGTGAGGTGAATCGGACATTCTGAATTCTCCCTCCGTGTACCCGAACAGGCACCGGAATGTGGCGACTAGGGGCTTTGCACAGTAACTTCACTGCAGTGTTAATGTGAGCCTACTTCTGACAATAAAGGTTATTTTTTAAAGCTGCAGACTGTCGTTTGAAACCCCCGCTGATCCCCCCCCCCCCCCCAACCTCCATGCTTATTTGACTTTTTTAAAAATAAATTTAGAGTACCCAATTATTTTTTCCAATTAAGGGGCAATTTAGCGTGGCCAATCCACCTACCCTGCACATCTTTGGGTTGTGGGGGTGAAACCCACGCAGACACGGGGAGAATGTGCAAACTCCACACGGACAGTGACCCAGGGCCGGGATTCGAACCCAGGTCCTCAGCGCCATAGGCAGCAATGCTAACCACTGCGCCACCGTGCTGCCCCGCTTATTTGACTGTTAAAATAAACCACTGCGATGACATTGATAACCAATTAGTGTGCCTTGTCCTCAAATACAATTAGTTTTTAATGAGTGGCAGAATCTCAAGAATAGGACGACTCGGCTTATTTTCTATTTATGGGTTGTGGGCATTGCTGACTGGGCCAGCATTTATCGCCATCCCTAACTGCCCCCTTGAGAAGGTGGCGGGTGAGCCGCCATCTTGAACCCGCCGCAGTCCCCGTGTGGTGTAGGTACACCCACCGTGCTGTTAGGGAGGGAGTTCGCAGGATTTTGACCCCAGCCACAGTGAAGGAACGGCCGATATATTTCCGAGTCGGGATGGGCGAACTGCTCGGGGGCGGGGGAACTTGCAGGCGGGGGTGTTCCCCGTGCGTCTGCTGCTGCCCTCGTCCTTCTAGACGGTAGAGGTGGCGGGTTTGGAAGGTGCTGTCGAAGGAGTCTTGATGAGTTCCTTGACGATGGAAGTGATGACCCAGCGCCGAGAGTCCCAGAGTTGTGCTGGGTACTGAGTATTAACCCCATATCTGCCTTTGGGGTGGGTGACTGACTTCCCCCCCCCCCCCCCCCCCCCCCCAGCAGTGTGGCTGACCTCTATCTGCTCCAACCTGGCAGGACAGCTGGACACTTCGAGCTACGGTCCAGAATCATGGTAATCAGATGGACCGCAGCGGAAGACCCACCTGCCACGTCCTGAGGAATGGTCTTGCCAGTGACTGCAGAGGGTGAGGGGGTAGATTGTCCTGTTCGCTGTGTTGGAGGGGGGGGGGGGGGGAAGAGCAGCAGCAGGTTAGAGAGACACCCTTTGCAGACGTGTAGAAATGCCAAAACTCCCATTAAAGACACACATCGCCAACAATACAGGGGCGGGTAAGAGGCGACCGTGTTTGCCTTCCCATTCCTGGGCTGGCAGAGGGCACGGGTCACCCACGGCCGCCACACCCGGTTACTCCGCATTGGCCAGTGTGGATGTCAAAATGAACACTTCCCTTCCACCGCCCCCAGTACCCGCAGAGTAGGTGAGAGCCGAGGAGCCCTATCCCGGCACGTCTGCCGTGAAACCTAACACTCGGCTGGTCAGAATAACTTGATTGGAAACATCTAGTGGTGATTGCCCATCAAATGGGCGCCATGTTCCATGTTGTCCTATCAGCCACTGTCCGCCTGCTAGACTATGGGTTGTAATTGATCTAACAGAGACCTAAAGCAGCTGGAGAAGGCCATTCAGCCCCTCGAGCCTGCTTAACCAGTTATTGAGATCATGGTTGATCTCCTACTGCTCCACTTCCTCGCTGTGTCCAGATATCGGTCTTGGACAAACTCCGCTGACTAGCAGCAACTCCTCTGGGGTGGAGAATTCCAAAGATATACCACCGTTTGGGTAAAGAAATTCCCCACCCCGCCTCGTGTACTGGTGTCAGGACAGCCAGGGGAAAAACAACCTCTCCGGATCCGCTCTGCCGATCCCTTCCAAGAATTCCATCAGATCCCCCCCCCCCCCCCCCCCCCCCGTTCTTCTAAACACCCAGGGAATGTCTGGGCCCGTTCTGCTCGATCACTTGGGCCCTCCCACTTTTTGAACCGGCCCCAACACGTTAGGGGGCGACCAGGCTACGTCGGTAATAGTTACAGAGGCTGTGGTGTTGACCGTGCACAGGAAGTGAGTTCAGCGACCTTTAAATAAAGATTAGCAAGGACATTGTGTCCCTTTTCATAATAATTACCGTTTTGCAAGCCTGCTGCAGCACACGTCCGTCCCGGCAATTCCGCCTTGGGCTTCCTGCACGGTTCAGGGTCAGGCTGCGCTGGCACAATGCCCATGCCAACGCAGACCACCGACCACGACCGTTTTCAGACCAACCAAATTCCTGGAGGCCGTTGCATGGGGTTTTTTCTGGTCACGCTTGTTCCCAGACGATTTGTATTACAGAGAATTTGTGAGCCAGGCTGGTACGATCCCAGACCAGTTGCCAGGATGTCAGACAGAAACCCCATTATTTTATTTAATGTGCAAGGCTGCGGAAAGGCTACCTCACTCTAGGATGACTCCACGCACAAATATGATAATGGTATATCAAAACAAACTTTTTATTACTAACGCAGTGTCACAAACTTTAACATCATGCAAGAAAATAGCTTCTTTCAATTACCCAGTAAACAATAAAATGAAACCTTTTTAACGCCTAACTGCTATCTCGCGAATCTCCACTCAAGCAAAACCCATCTCTGGTCAGAATCCATTTTTGAACACAGTTAGCAAACGCAGGGTTGCCTGCTGGTGCACTTGAATAGAGTTCCTTTTCAAAGACTGGAGAGAGTGATAGAGAAAACCGGTCAGGAAACAGCCTGCAGATTCTTGCCCGTGTCAGACTCCTGTTTAACCTGCCAATCTTTTCACAAAGAGCTGTTCTGTTCCCAGGCAAAGTCTAAACTGTTCTGAGAGAAGCTCCTGGTCTGTTCACACCCTAGTCTTTAACTGAGCTCCGCACCTGACTGCTTCAGCCCCTAGCCCATTAACTACAGCATCTTGATCTACTCCCCAGGGAACCTTCTCCATACAAACAAAATTGCATGAGCCCTTACTTTTACGGTGCTTTAATTATCCCTTTTGGAACCACAAAGTCTGGCTATCTTTCAAATCCGGATTTTATAAAAACATGACTGCTGTAGGCTTGAGGGGCCGAATGTCCTCCTTCTGCACTGTAAATTATATGACTTTGAATGCTGGCGACCGTCTCTCCCCCCCCCCCCCCCCCCCCCCCCCACACACACACCTGCTTCACAAGCTTGGCTTGCTCAGAGCTCCGCGACACAGCTCACCGTGCCCCCCCCCCTTTCCGGGTCCGTGGGGCTGGCAAATTGCTCTTCGTACAACTGCCCGCGGAAGAAATCTCCGCAGTTTTAGATTCCCCCCCCCCCCCCCCCCCCCCCCACCCCAAATGTTTGCCGTTCAAAACCTCCCCACCTTAATGTGTGAATTTGCTCTTGTGTTCCTCACCTAGGTGACCTCGAGGAAGCCCGGCGTATCCTGAAGTCCTTCCAGATGGTGGTGCCCGGCCTGGCCATGGTGCTGTTGCGGCGAGTGAGCCTGGAGCGGCGGTGCGGGCACCTGGAGCAGGCGGAGGAGCTCCTGCGCGAGGCCATCGAGCAGCACAGGGACACGGCCCTGGCCTCCTTCTTCGCCATCAAGCTGGCGAGGCAGCTCCTGAAGGTGCAGAAGAGCCTGGCGAAGGCCAGGAAGGTGCTGCTGGAGGCCGTCGAGAGAGACAAGGTGAGGGCTGGTGGGGGGGCCCGGGGGGGAAAGGGGGGGGGGGGGGGGTACTTCTTTACGGCAAATCAACGCGACTATATCAAAAATTGCAGCTCCTCAAAGGGACGCGGCGTCAAAGTAAACAGAACCTCAAAGGCAACTTAAAACGTTAATCCAAACCACGATCAGGGTCGATAACCCACCTCGAGTCGCCCGCATGGCCCCATCAGGCGCGGAAGACCTCGGCGGGAGAGGGGTGGGCGCGTAAGCGTTCCTGTGTGCGCTGGGGTTCTGCAAGGTCAGGCGCAGTAATCCTAAGGCGATGACGCCCTCCTCTACCCCATGGGGTGGATGTCAAAAAGAGTCTCTCCCTTCTCCCCCCCCCCCAGGCCACTGTTACAAAGATCTGCCTTGGTCTTGACCCCAATCCTTGTCTCTCGACCGACGTGATTAAACCAGGCGAGCAGTGTCACGTTGCGGAACCTTGCTGTGCACAAAATGGCCGCCCCGTCTCCCGCCTGCTCTTGAGGAATACCCGCGGGGCTCAAGTCTCAGCTGAAGTGTGATCGAATAGAGTTCCTCGCAAATGTGAGGGACTTTGACAAACGAAAGGTTGGGGGGGGGGGGGGGGGGGGGGGATGACTTGCACTGGTCAGTGAATTAGTAAGTAGGGGCAGCGATTTAAGATCACCAACTACAGAAAATTAACGGTTGAAAGAAATCGGTTACCCAGTGGGCGGCCAGGAACGTGGATTCCTAATTCACCAATTCGGTTTCCAATCCTGGGTAGTTTCCCGAGCAGACACCAGGTGGGTGGTCAGACGATGGCTCTCCTGACCGAACAGCCCATGCGAGTGGTGCGAGCCACCCCGGAGGCCCATGCGTGCGGGAGACTGGGAGAGCGCGCCAAGTTACTGGGGGACGGGAGAGCCGTGCGCGATGGGGTTCGGTGCCCTCCCACCTCCCCGCTAACGTGCCGTGACCTTTGGCCCCGCTAGGAGAACACCAAGCTGTACCTGAACCTGCTGGAACTGGAGTTCAGCGGGGACATCCGAGTCAACGAGGGCAACATCTTGGGCTGCTTTGAGCAGGTGCTCACCAGCTCCCTCCCCCTCGAGACCAAAATCGTCTTCTCCCAGCGGCGAGTGGAGTTCCTGGAGGATTTTGGCTACAACGTACAGACGTGAGTGTCAATCTCCATGTCTGCAGCAGGATGGGGGGGGGGGGGGGTGCGTGTGCGTACATGGGGAGGGGGGGGGGGGGAGAAACATTGAAGTCTGGGGCAAGAGCAAAACCAGGAACCATTAAATGCGAGAGTCTAGGAATCCAGTAGGGGAATCGGGGGAAACGTCTTTGGCAAAGGGAGCGGGGAGAATGTGGAACGCTCGCTCGGGGTGAATAGTTACAGATACGCTCGCCCTCGCTGTCGTTCACTGCCTGTGACACCTGTGTGTGACAGGCCAATCGATATTCCAGCCGGATCCTTCAGTGGGACACCCACAGCCGTTCAGCATGTGGGGGGGGTGGGGAAACAGTGATTCCTCAGCTGCCCGTCGCTGGCTGCAACAATGCCACCGTTAACTACCAGCCTGGCCAAATCCGGCGCAGTTGGGTGTTGACCCAGGACTTTCCCAGGTCTGCATGCACGCGGGCCCCTCTCTCGTCTTCAGTCAGGGTTTGAGAGAGATGCACTCGGGGCAATGTCAAAGTGCCTAAACGCTTCAGAGCAGGCTTTGAGCTTCTGTTTATTTGAAGCTTCGGGTCTCGCTGCTGCCCGAGGTTATGTATCTGTTCTGGTCTCTCGATGCCTGACATACGTCTCGTGTTTCTCTCCCCTTGTCCCCCGCTGCAGTTTGCTACACGCCTACGACGAACATCAAAGGCTCCTCAAACAGAACTCCAGTAAGAAGCGGGCAGCTGAGAATGGGTGAGTGCCAAGTTCCTGAATGGCGTGTTCACTGTATCTGCACGGGCACCACGAGGAATGTGTCATGTCCGTAGAATCTCTCCAGTGTAGATGGAGGCCGTTCGGCCCATCGAGTCTGCACCGGTCCTCGGAGGGAGCACTCTGCCTGGGCCCACATCTCTGCAATCCTGTTGCCTAATTGACACATCTTTGGACACTAAGGGGCAATTTATCATGGCCAATCCACCCAACCTGCACAGCCTTGGACTGTGGGAGGAAACCGGAGCACCCGGAGGAAACCCACGCAGACACGGGGAGAACGTGCAGACTCCGCACAGACAGTGACCCGAGGCCTGTAGAGAACCTGGTTCCCTGGTGCTGTGAGATAGCAGTGCTAACCACTGTGACCGCCGTATTGGTATCAATTTTATAACGTAACACTTGTAAAAAGCCTTTCTCTGGATATCCTGTGTAGGTATCAGAGCAGCCGGCCAGCTGTGCCTTGTCAGCCTCTACGACTGATGGCTGATCCAAGTAATTTGGTTTTAATATACGTTGGGGTGAATGTTGGAAACTTGCAGCACACCGAAGGCTGTTGAGCCCATTCTGCCTCCGACCTGGTTTTGCAATGTCAAACTTCCCTGTGCTTTTCCCAATAATGTCGTAGGATCTCTAATGTCCACATGGGAGCCGGGTTCGATTCCCAGCTTGGGGGTCACTGTCCATGCGGAGTCTGCATGTTCTTCACCCCCCCCCCCCCCCCCCCCCGTGTCTGCGTGGGTTTCCTCCGGCTGCTCCGGTTTCGTCCCACAAAGTCCCGAAAGACGCTCCCTCATCGCTCCCCCCAGCGGGCCGACGTAACACCCCCTGAACGTCAGCCCTCCGCCAGCGCAATGCGCTCTCTCGGCGCCGCATATGGCCAAAATCCCCTCGCCCACAATGCATTGCCGCCGCCATTATCGGCCGGAGTCCCCGCCTTCCTCTCCAAAGAGACACGGAGAGGCTGTTTATTGACTGTTCCCGCTTGGGCTTCGCAGCACCGAAGAGCCGGAAGGAGAAGGAAAGCAGGATTGGATGACCCGTTCCACCGTCCAGCATCGTGAGCGCGTGCCGGCCACCACTACCAACTCCACCGCCTTAATGAGCGGCGACGTAACCAGCAGCCAGGCTGCCTACAACTACAGTGCGTGGTATCAGGTAGGCCTAACTGCACGTCTCCTTCCCCGCCCCTCAGGCCATCCATGGGAAGTAAGGCCTCAATACCCCTTTGATAATTTCACACCAAGTCCTCCGTGATCGCCCTGAAGCCTCGAGTGTGCGCGTGGTCCGCGAATTCCCCCCAGCTACTCGGTCGCATCTTCGAAAGCACCAGGGGACCAGTCAACCGCTGGCAGCACAGACACGGGGCGTGGGAAAAATTCCCCGCTGTGGCCCCGAGGTTCCTGCTCCGGGCGTCTCTGGACTGGGCCTCGAGCAAGGGCACCTTCAGGCACGGATTAAGGGGGTGGGTAGGGTTGGGAGTTCCGAGCCTTGGGGCACCGCCCCTCACTGATTACTGTTTTTGTTCTTCCCTCCATCTCTCCGCAGCCGTACGGATCGTATGGTTATCAGAACCCGTGGAACTACAGTCAATATTACCCACAGAGCTGAGAGGAGCTGGGCCCACAGAATGTGAACTGTGTACATAATCAAACCAAGGGACCGATTTCTGTTTTTCCCCCCCCCCCTCCCTGTCTTTTCTAAAACTCCTGGTTTCCCCCCCCCCCCTCCCTCGGTCATCGAACATCGTCCCCACTCCTCGAGCAGGACGACACAGCCAGGACAGTCAATCTGCCAGGGGCTTTGCGTCTATTTGCAGATGTGACGCTGTCGTGGAAAGATGCCAGACTCTGGGAGAAGCGGCGATCTCCGCGTACGGTTCGCAGTCCCTGTTTGCAATTGAAGTTTCCTTTTCTCTCCTGTTATTTATTTTGGAAGGGGGAGAGGGAGAGGAAGTGAGAGCAAGGGGTGGGGGGGGGGGGGTCAGTCTGTGGGCGACGTCAGGCGGGTTCTGTTGGCGCGGCCTCCTGGGTGATCCCTGGCATGTTGTTACCCCCACGCCAGCCTGTTCTCGAACGAGATGGGAGTGGAGAGCGGCAGACTTCCGTCCTACCGCCCCCCCTCCCACCCCCAGATGGGAGTATGTAATCGGTGACCCCTGTTCAAGGTGGCCATTTGGAACATTCCCCGTTTCCCTCCACGATATGGAGCAGGCCGATGTGACAGGTGAACACGGTACCAGAGCTGCTGCAGACGTCTCCACAAACACAGGGTCCGTTTCATATCCAGCCAAGGCCCCCACCACCACCACACACAAGCACTTGACGAATCACGTGACAGCAGCCTGCGGGCAGGCGAATTACATTTTCCCCTGGGCGTGCATGGGAGAGAGTTCTCGGAAGTGAGGCTTCGCCCTCGAGCGCAGATACAGCAGCCTTCAGCGGGGGCTGGGGCCCTTGCTTCCCGGCCTGGAACCCCGGGTGACCCTACCGGGGGGGGGGGGGGGGCAGGCGTCGCGCGCATCGACCTCCCGAGATGGGTTTAGGGTCCACTGTGTGGACGAGCCGCACTTGTACGGCCGCCTGGCTCGTTTTCCCGGGGGCGCTGCTTTATCGTGTCCGATCCGCTGAGCGCGTTTGCCGCTCAACATCCTCTTCGTACCTTCGCAAAGCACAAATTATTCACCGGCTGGGGTCTGCTCCGTCCTGACTCTTCATCTGGCAAGCAGACCTGCTGCCCGGGCACATTTTCCTTGCCAACATGTATTCCCCCCCCCCCCCCCCCCCCCCCCCCCCCCCCCCCCCCCCCCCCCCAATCTCTTCGCAGGCCCCCTCCCCTCTCCATTTTCCCCCTTCCCCATTCCAGCCTCGTCGCCAGATTTAAATAGCAAAGCTACAGCTGCCAGGAGAAGGATGGGGGACAGGCCAGCTCTGCGGGCTGATCACTGAAGGCCCAATGCTCTCCTGAAAGGGGCGTTTCTCTCTCTTTCCCCCCCCCCCCCCCCGCCACAGGGGTGCCCCCTCCTCTCTCCCCCCCCCCCCCCCCCCGACCCAACACTAACCCGCTCTTCAATCTCTATGTGCTGCTACGTTGGTATTAATGTTCTCTGCATTTGTTTAGTGCTGTGACAGCACCGATGGAAGTCTGCAAGTTGGCACGGGGAAGGGGGGGGGGGGACATCTCGACCCTGCCTCAAGGCCACAGTAGCTGACAGCAGGTCCCAAATGTGAATCGTTTTTTATTTTTAAATTTTTCTGTACAAATCCTTGTTGAGGAAAAAAAAAACAGACGCCGTTTTTTTTTTTTTTGCGAGTACTTTTTTAAAAAAAAACAAAATCGAATGTGACGTTTCTCCTTTTTTTTGTGTGTGTGAGAATGGATGGTGCATATAAATGGACGATAAAGAGACCGGGGGGGGGGGGGTGCCTGTTTCTCTGCCTGCTGTCGGAAAAAACGCACCGCGCAGGGTTTGGGGGAGAGGAATGCTGGGAAGGATGGAACTGGCGTGCCGAGGGCTGACCGTACCGAATGGAAGCTTCGAGTGAGCGGGGCCGGTCTTGCCTGCCTGCCGCTGTGTCAGCCTGGCTCCGAATTGGACCAAAACACTCCTGCACACCGCCCATCACATCTTCCTGAGGTCGGGGTTAATCGCCTCTTCTGCCCCATGAACTCGCGGGTAGCCCACACAATCTCCTGACGGCTGCAAACCGGTGCTTTTGAGTCTATTCTATCGGTTCCTACGCTTTGCAGCCCAGGTGGAGGGCAGTTGGCCCACCTGGAGGGGGACAGGAGTAACCCAGTCAGTCACTCGAGTCGAGGCAGCACGGTGGTTAGCACTGCTACCTCGCAGCGTCAGGGACCCGGGTTTGATTCCGGCCTTGTGTGACTGTGGAGTCTGCACATCCCTCCCGTGCGTGGGTTTCCTCCCACAGTCCAAAGATGTGCAGGTTAGGTGGATTGGCCGTGCTAAATTGCCCCTCAGTGTCCAAAGATGTGCAGGTTGGGTGGATTGGCCGTGCTAATTTGCCCCTTAGTGTCCAAAGATGTGCAGGTTGGGTGGATTGGCCGTGCTAAATTGCCCCTTAGTGTCCAAAGATGTACAGGTTAGGTGGATTGGCCGTGCTAAATTGTACCTTAGTGTCCAAAGATGGGTGGGTTAACGGGGATAGGGCGGGGGGGGGGGGGGAGTGGGCCTGGCTCGGCTGCTCTTTCAGAGGGTTGGTGCAGGCTCGATGGGCCGAATGGCCTTTTCTGCCCTGTAGGGATTCTATGGAGTCCCTTTCTGAGATCGTGGCTCAATTATCCCCAACCCATTCCCCGTGAGATCCTGCACCAGCAGCTGAATTGGTAATTTTGCCTTTTGCGTAAAGAGTTGATACCTCGCCCTTCCCCGGCTTGCAATTTAAGGTATTCCCGAGATTCCCCACCGGAGGGGAAGGTTTTACTTTTTACGCTGCTCCCATCAAATGGCACCTTCATCTGATTTTCCCAGTTTTCCCTCATAATCTTAACGCTTGAAGCCCTGGTAAAATTCTGGGGAGCGCATTGTTTGTTGGAACAGTCAAACTTCCCCCCCATGTCAAAATAATGTCAGGTTTACTCCATAAAGGTGCTCCTGTCTCTGCTTCCCCACAAGAGTAGCTGAAGCAACCCCGAGCCTTGCTGTAAAGAAATATCTGCTACTGCCGCTTTCTCACTTTCTTTATTGTTTGAAGGAGTGTGAGGGCAGTGCTCCGGAAGCTAGTGATTCCAAACAAACCTGTCGGACTTTAACCTGGTGTTGTCAGACTTCTTACTGTGCCCAAATATTGACAGCAGCGGACATCCTAACCCCCACGCTATCGGACATGGTCTCGAAGGACGAGGTCAGATCAGTATTGGGCAGAGGTTACCGGATTCACTGGCCCCCTCGGGCACCGTTCGCACCCATACTCCATCCCAGGGAAGGACCCACTCGTGGGCGCTCGGGTGAGCCCTTTGTACCTCCCGCAGGTTGTATCGGGTTCAGCCCAGGGAATTCACTCCCTGCAAAACCTCTCTCCGGAGCATTTCCTCCAGCTCAAAGCCCAATTCGTTCTCCCACTTCCTCTTTGCATCCCCCCCCCCCCCCCCCCAGTTGGGATGAAAAACGGACCCCCTTGCAAAGAAAGACTTGTACCTGCAGGTTCCTGAACCCTCCCCCCTTGAGTTGAAATTTCTTCCATCTACTACGTCCACGTACGGGTCCCTGAATCTCTACCCCCATTCCTCATCCACATGTTGCATCCATCCCCGACACAATTCATTTGTGGTTACTGCATATTGGTGCCAAGGTGGACGTTGTCTCTCCCCCCCCCCCCCATCCCAGTCTGAAATGTAGCCGGAATCGGCCCCAGATTCTCAGGGATGCCACCACCACTGGGCTCATCGCGAACCTGGCTGGCGAGAACTGGCATGGGGCCGCAAGGGCGACCATGCGCACCTCCTCCATCTGCGGCCACTCTGACCCCGGTTCCCCCAAGCCATCCCCGCACCCTGCCGACGGTCGCCGCCCAGTCGTGAAACATTGGGTTTGGTCATTCTAGACCTTCCCCGATCGATCGCCGTCTCCTCTGCAGGTCAGCTCCTGGGTGTCTTCCCTGTCCACACCAAAGGCCAAAATTAATGGGGAGGAAGAGCAGCAGATCATCCACAGAGAGATACTCCTCTTCCAATGCCTCGATGACCTAAGTGCAATGGCCAGAGGTTCAATTGACAGAGCGAGCAACAATGGGCATCCCTGCCTCGTGCCCCTGTGCAGCCGGAGGTAGTCCGAGTTCACCGCGTTTTGTCCGGACGCTCACCATGGGAGCGTTGTACAGCGATTTCACCCACCAGCCGAATAATGGTCCAAACCCAAATCTATCCGAGACATCGGAAGGGGTGCCTCCACTCCACCCGATCAAAGACCTTCTCTGCGCCCGTGGAGAGCATTACTTCAGGTATCTCCTCCATGGATGGCGACATGACCACGTTGAACAGTTGGCTGATCTGCTCTTCTGCAATCGCCAATAGGAAGCGACCCTCCACCCACTTCGGCAGCACCTCCGCATCGGTGTTCAGTCGGGCGATGGGTCTGTACGACCCACACTTCCCCCCCCCCCCCCCCCCCCCCCGGCCGGGTCCGTGTCTTCGCCCTGACTAGCTGCCCCCCACTCTCATCCCTAACCTGGTCTATCTGCCTTGCGGCCTCCTCGACTGGCCTCGACACCGGGCTTGTAAAGGGCCCCTTGTGAGCTACGGAGTTGGTTCACTGCCTTCCGATTGAAACCAGCTCAAACCTCAAGATGGAATCGTTTCCTTTCCGCTAGCGGCCTCCGTCGTCGGGGCTTCGGAGTACTGCCTGTCCACCTATGTCCGTCCGCTCCCTCCTCTACCCCTTGTATGAGATAGCCTCCTCTCCGATCACTGCCTTCCGTGCCTCCCATTCTGGTCGTCACTCACGTGCTTTCCTACGACCGAGGCCATCTTCTCACCACCCCAGGAAGTGCCGATTTTCCCCACCGCAAGGCAGTCTACCAGCCCCTCCTTTGCTTCGCCCAGTTTACGAGCGCAGCCATTAGAGTGGTGGCCCCCCCACTTAAATGCAAGAACCGGACCCGAAAGAGCCCCAACCCCGTTCTCCCTGTCCAAAGTCACCAGCGCCGGAGGGAGAAAGAATAACAAATAGACCCCAACTTTCAACCAGATGAACTATCGCAAGCACCTATATGGTTCAACGTTGGGACCTCGATCTGCAAAACCTTTAGCGACTCCGGCTGCTGCTCCACGCTGGCCAACGATGAGCGAAGGGGTGACGCCGCCACCACGATCGCCGTGCCCAGGTCTTCCTTCGCCGGCTGCCCGTGCCTCTGGAATTCGCCCGGAATCCATCAGCTTCTCCGTGGGTGACTAGGGCGGGCGTCGGTGAGGCGTAAACATCAGCCATATTTCCCGACACCGATGCTCGTTTTACCGGGGGGGGGGGAGAAGATCTGAAATCGGGTGTATAAGTGGGAGCCCACCCTGTGTGTGACCATTTCATTCCGTGGCTACCACCGGTCGTCGTCTCCGATTCTTGCACGACTGGGAACGGTTTTATCCGATCTGCTCTGTCCAGACCCCTCACGATTCTGAACACCTCGATCAAATCCCCTCTCCCCCCTCCCCCCAAGGGTAAAAGTCCCAACTTCCCCAATCTATCTTCATGGCTGGAGTTCCACATCCCTGGAACGGTCCTCGTGAATCTTTTCCACGCACTCTCTAATCTCTTTGCATCTTTCCCGAAGTGCGGAGCCCGGATTTGGATGCAACGCACCAGCTGAAGCTGAATGAGTGACTTATGGAAGTTATAACATAACCTACTTGCTCTTGTACTCAATACCCCTATTAATAAAGCCCAGATACTGTACACGTCACAGAATAATAGTGCAGAAGAGGCCCTTTGGCCCATCGAGTCTGCAACCACACATGAAAGTCACCTGACCTGCCAATCCTAATCCCCATTTGCCAGCTCTTGGCCCATAGTCTTGAATGTTGTGACGTGCCAAGTGCTCATCCAGGTACTTTTTAAAGGATGTGAGGCTACCCCCCTCCCAGGCAGTGGGTTCCAGACCCTCACCACCCTCTGGGTAACAAGGTTTATCCTCAAATCCCCCCCTAAACCTCCCGCCCCTCACCTTGAACTTAGGTCCCTCTCGTAACCGACCCTAAGGGGAACAGCTGTTCTCTATCCACCCTGTCCACGCCCCTCATAATCTTGTCCACCTCGATCAGGCCGCCCCTCAGTCTTCTCTGCTCCAGCGAATACAACCCGAGCCCTATCCAACCTCTCTTCATAACTTAAACGCTCCATCCCAGGCAACATCCTGGTGAATCTCCTCTGCACCCCCGTCCAGTACAATCACATCCTTCCTATAATGTGGAGACCAGAACTGCACCCAGTGCCCCAGCTGTGTCCTCACCAAAGTTCTCCACAACTCCAACGTGACCTCCCTGCTTTTGCAGCACGGTAGCATTGTGGATAGCACAATCGCTTCACAGCTGCAGGGTCCCAGGTTCGATTCCCGGCTTGGGTCACTGTCTGTGCGGAGTCTGCACATCCTCCCCGTGTGTGCGTGGGTTTCCTCCGGGTGCTCCGGTTTCCCCCCACAGTCCAAAGATGGGCAGGTTAGGGTGGATTGGCCGTGATAAATTGCCCTTAGTGTCCAAAATTGCCCTTAGTGTTGGGTGGGGTTACTGGGTTATGGGGATAGGGTGGAGGTGTTAACCGTGGGTAGGGTGCTCTTTCCAGGAGCCGGTGCAGACTCGATGGGCCGAATGGCATCCTTCTGCACTGTAAATTCTATGTAATCTATGCCTCGATTGATAAAGGTAATAATAATAATAATAGCTTATTGTCACAAGTAGGCTTCAATGAAGTTACTGTGAAAAGCCCCTAGTCGCCACATTCCGGCGCCTGTTCGGGAGGCTGGTACGGGAATTGAACCCGCGCTGCTGGCCCTGTTCTGCTTTACAAGCCAGCTGTTTAGCCCACTGTGCTGAACCAGCCCCCAAGTGTCGGAATCAGGCAACGCATACACCCGACAAGAAAAAGAACAGCGGAATGGACTGCGGAATAATAATATAGGAAAAATTATCTTTGAGTGTCACATGTAGGCTTACATTAACACTACAATGAAGTTACTGTGAAAAGCCCCTAGTCACCACACTCCGGCGCCTGTTCGGGTACACGGAGGGAGAATTCAGAATGTCCAATTCACCTAACTAGCCTATCTTTCGGGACTTGTGGTAGGAAACCCACGCAGACATGGGGGGGGGGGGGGGGGGGAGAGAACGTGCAGACTCCGCACAGACTGTGACCCAAGCTGGGAATCGAGCCTGGGACCCTGGCACTGTGAAGCAGCAGTGCTAAGGGCCGTGCCGCCCATAATGCTGCGGTGCAGAGGGATCTGGGCGTCCTTGTACATGAATCACAAAAAGGTCAACACGCAGGCGCCAGAACTAATCGGGGGGGGGGGGTAAAAGAAACGTCGCCCCCGGGGAAGCCTTGCAGCAAATGGATAGGGTGAGGCCGCACTTGGAGCACTGGGTACAGGTTTTATTTAGATCACCTCAACTTCGTGTCGTACGTGCAGTGGAGGAAGTTTGGAGAACGTTTGCCAGGCTGGGTTCTTGGGAGGAAGGGTCTTCTCTTCATGATGGAACGGTTGGGCAAGTTGGCTCAACACCCATTGAAGTTGAGAAGCGAACCCCTTGAAAGGTAAGATTGAGGAGGCGTGAGAGGGTGGATACCGAGAGGATGTTGCCCCTCACGGAATGGGAGAGGGAGAGAGGGGGGTGGGGGAGGGAGAAGGAATCTAGAACAAAAAATAAGAGTTGTCCTAAACTTAAATCGCCAGAGAAATGTTCCAGAACAAAGAAAATTACAGCACAGGAACAGGCCCTTCGGCCCTCCCAGCCTGCGCCGATCCAGATCCTTTATCTAAACCTGTTGCCTATTTTCCAAGGATCTACTTCTCTCTGTTCCCCGCCCGTTCACATACCTGTCCAGATGCATCTTAAATGATGCTATCGTGCCCGCCTCTACCACCTCCGCTGGCAAAGCATTCCAGGCACCCACCACCCTCTGCGTTAAAAAACATTCCACGCACATCTCCCTTAAACTTTCCCCCTCTCACTTTGAAATCATGACCCCTTGTAACTGACACCCCCACTCTTGGAAAAAGCTTGTTGCTATCCACCCTGTCCATACCTCGCATAATTTTGTAGACCTCAATCAGGTCCCCCCTCAACCTCCGTCTTTCCAACGAAAACAATCCTAATCTACTCAACCTTTCTTCATAGCTAGCCCCCTCCATACCAGGCAACATCCTGGTGAACCTCCTCTGCACCCTCTCCAAAGCATCCACATCCTTCTGGTAATGTGGCGACCAGAACTGCACGCAGTATTCCAAACGTGGCCTAACCAAAGTCCTATACAACTGTAACATGACCTGCCGACTCTTGTACTCAATACCCCGTCCGATGAAGGTCCTCTCCGAGGTTGTTATTTTTTGGAATGTTCTATCCAGGGGAAGCTGTTGGTCATTGAATATATTCAAGGCCAGATTCGGCAGATTCTGTTGATCTTATCAAGCAGTCGAGGGAGAGGGGGGAGGGGGTATGAAAGTAGAGTTAAGGCCACTCTAAAGAACTGGTCATTGACTTCAGGAAGTAAAGCACTGTACACACCCCTGTCAGCATCAACGGGGCCGAGGTGGAGATGGTTAGCAGTTTCAAATCCCTAGGTGTGCACATCACCAACAATCTGTCCTGGTCCACCCACGTCGACGCTACCACCAAGAAAGCACAACAGCGCCTAGACTTCCTCAGGAAACTAAGGAAATTCGGCATGTCCACATTGACCCTTACCAACTTTTATAGATGCCCCATAGAAAGCATCCTATCGGGCTGCATCACAGCCTGGGTATGGCAACTGCTCGGCCCAGGACCTCAAGAAACTTCAGAGAGTCGTGAACACAGCCCAGTCCATCACACGAACCCGCCTCCCATCCATTGACTCCATCTACACCTCCCGCTGCCTGGGGAAAGCGGGCAGCATAATCAAAGACCCCATCCCACCCGGCTTACTCACTCTTCCAACTTCTTCCATCGGGCAGGAGATACAGAAGTCTGAGAACACGCACGAATCGGCTCAAAAAAAATCGGCTCTGGGTGGGGTGCAACATGGGGGCGGGGGGGGGGGGGGTGGGAGAGGGTGCCTCTAATGGCCATCCCCAAAAAAACCCTTGCCCAACGCCTATTGGCTGCATGCTGTTGGGCTACATACTTGGTATGGGGCCTCCCGCTGGCGTGGGTGGCAAGGCGGGTGAAGCCCCTTACGTCTACATTAATCGAGAGCTCATTAAGTGGCCACTCAAAGGCCTCAATAGGCCCCGGGGGAAAACAGGCGGCCACAAATCTCAACCGTGCGTTACCCGCTCACCCACCCCGCAGAATTGGGAGACAGGCTTGGGGGAGGGGGGGGGGGGGGCGGGTGGGGTCACCGTTTCGGGGGGTGAGGGGTCAATGGGAAGGTCGGGGGTCGCTGACTTTCGGAGGGCAGACGGCTGGCATGGGGGGAAAAGCTAAAATCCAGCCCGATGTTTCCAGTCCGTCGAACCATGGAATCCCCACAGTGAAGGATGAGGCCATTGGCCCATTGGGTCTGCACCGGCCCTTTGAAAGAGCACCCTACCCAGGCCCACTCCTCCCCACCCTATACCTGTAACCCCACCTAACCTTCACATCTTTGGACACTAAGGGGCAATTTAGCACAGCCAATCCACCTAACCTTCACATCTTTGGACACTAAGGGGCAATTTAGCACGGCCAATCCAGCTAACCTGCACATCTTTGGACACTAAGGGACAATTTAGCACGGCCAATCCACCTAACCTGCACATCTTTGGACACTAAGGGGCAATTTAGCACGGCCAATCCACCTAACCGGCACATCTTTGGGCACTAAGGGACAATTTAGCACAGTCACTCCACCTAACCTGTACACCTTTGGACAGTAAGGGGCAATTTAGCACGGCCAATCCACCGAGCCTGCACATCTTTGGACACTAAGGGGCAATTTAACACGGCCAATCCACCTAACCTGCACGCCTTTGGACTGTGGGAGGAAACCGGAGCACCCGGAGGAAACCCACGCAGACACGGGCGAGAACGTGCAGACTCCGCACAGACAGTGACCCAAGCCGGAATCAAACCTGGGACCCTGGTGCTGTGAGGCAACAGTGCTAACCACCATCACTGAAAAGTGAGTTTAATGCCGGATATCTCTCTGGGGCTGGTAGAAACACACAGGGCTGAAAACGGCTATGATTGTGGGACGCTATAAATAGTCCTATCTTTTAATCGGGACAGAATGCGATACACAAGCGATGCAGTATCTAAGGAAGGATGTGCTGGGGCCTTGGAAAGGGTCCAGAGGAGGTTCACAAGAATGATCCCTGGGAATGAAGAGCTTGTCGTATGAGGAACGGTTGAGGACTCTGAGTCTGTATTCGTTGGAGTTTAGAAGGATGAGGGGGGGGATCTTATTGAAACTTACAGGATACTGCGAGGCCTGGATAGAGTGGGCGTGGAGAGGATGTTTCCACTTGTAGGAAAAACTAGAACCAGAGACAATCTCAGACTGAAGGGACGATCCTTTAAAACAGAGATGAGGGGGAATTTCTTCAGCCAGAGGGTGGGTGAATCTGCGGAACTCTTTGCCGCAGAAGGCTGTGGAGGCCAAATCACTGAGTGTCTTTAAGACAGAGATAGATAGGTTCTTGATCAATAAGGGGATCGGGGGTTATGGGGAGAAGGCAGGAGAATGGGGATGAGAAAATATCAGCCGTGATTGATTGGCGGAAGAGACTCGATGGGCCGAGTGGCCTCATTCCGGTCCTATCCCAAATGGTCTTAAGTTACAATGGCTGCTTCTTCAGGCAAATGGACAAAGAATACAAAGTCAAGGTTCGGTGTCACGCAGTGTGCGTTCTAACAATCTGTAGAGTGCAGATGGATGGATGAAAGCAGATACTAGGTTTCAGGTCCAATATGCTGCAGTTGAAGTGGGTAACACTTCAATTCTTTATCGTCTGCCCCTCCACTTGTAATCATTTCAGCCGCGTCAATTGTTTTTTGAGCTCCGGGAGAGACGGTCGGGGAGCGAGGGCACGGGTGAGATGCTGCCTTGCCCACTGCGGGAATGTGCCCGATCAGATACAAACGTTGGTGGCAAGCACAGCCACATTGACCAATAACTCCCAAACCCCCCCCCCCCCCCCCCCCCCAGCCACCACGGCGCTGTGGCCTTTCTCTCACAGCCTCCAAACTCCTTGAACCAGGTCTGTCACAGTGGAGTGAAAATAGTAACTCTGTTATCGCCAGGTTAAACATTAGGCAACGAATGGATTAATGATCAGTCCGGCACCCAGCCCACACACTCTGTGCACCAGACTGTCCGTCAGTGTCGCTCTCTCTCAGTCAGGAACAGTCCTTCTCCCTCTATGCCTGCACCTTCTTGAGGTTTAGCCATGAGCTTCGAGGATATCTTGGAGGATGTCGGGAGTATGGGAAAGTTCCAAATCATCCACGTTTTCTTACTGGTGGTCCCTTCTTTCCTTTCGCCCAGTCACAACATGCTTCAGAACTTCTTGGCCGCCGTGCCGGACCATCACTGCAGGATCCCCTTGGGAACGAACGTCTCCGGGTCCCTCAACGCGACGGCGGAGGACCTCCTCCGGGTCTTCGTCCCCCTGGACGGGAATGGCCGGCCGGAGAAATGCAGCGAGTACTCCCCGCCCCAGTGGCACCTCCTGGGCCTCAACGCCAGCCGGAGCAACGCGACCGTGCCCGCCACGCAGGCATGCTCTGATGGATGGACGTACGACAGCTCCATGTTCAAAGCCACGATCGTCACGGAGGTATGTCTGAGAACGTGTGTGTGTTTGCTAAAAGTCTTCAGTAACGTTGTGCGTAACGTGGAGCCGAAGGAAGGTGCGGAAATGAATGTTTCCACCTTCCCTCGGGAGAGTTCGCAGTCCAGGCATCTGTAAACATGTGCAGGTGTGCCAATGCGAGGGGGGGTGGGGGTAATGCCAACATTGGCCCCCCTTAACAGCCCAGTGGGCAAAGTCCGCACCGCCGTGATGCGAAGGCTGGAAGATCCCATGCTTGCGTTATGCATTGAATCGGCCCACCTTGGGTGGGGTGACGGCGGTGACCACTCAGAAGCTGCAAATGTGGGGAACGAGCGGAGCGTGAGGCTGGGCGCCTGGCATCACCTTTGAGATTCACGGCAGACCGAAGGGACGACCGATATCGCCGTCGTGGCTTGTGGTTGGAGAACGGCTACTGCGGGAGGGGGGTGGGGGGCGGTGCAGAGGGCCACCAGCGGCTGGAGACCTCAACCAATGCCCACCTGACAAGATCACTGGGGTTTTAAAAAAAATAAACACTGTCGCTTACATATCGCTGAGTAGAATAAGCGCGCCGTCGAGGATTTCTGTCTGGCACGCGTCGCGGCAGGTGCAAGACTGCCAAACTTCAAGGGGGTGGGGGGGGGGGGGGCAGAGATTTAAGCTGCATGAGTAAAAAGGTGCCAATCGATTGGTTGACACGTCAACTCTGGCCAAGGAGTTGCCATGGATATTGCAACAGGGAGCAAGTATGCCCCGCATATTTAAATGAAAGGAAAAAATGCAATGCCTGGACCTGTACCTTTTGCTTGCAAAGGGCTGATCCCTGCGAATGAATATATGTCGCTTCCATCCAGCGTGGTGAACCCGACTGATGACCTTAAATTGATGGTTTAATGTAACTCTGCCCTGCAAGCGTTAGCTGTGCCCTCCCCGCCCCCCCCCCCCCCCCACCCCCCACCCGCCATTTCTCAAATTTCTGACATCATTCACCCCCCCCCCCCCCCCCCCCGAGATAGTCTGGGCTCTTTTGGGGGTACGAATCAAGAGGGAGGAGGTCGGAGGTCGTTCCGTGGATAATGCGTCTCTTGTGGAAATGTTAACGAGGGCGGAGAGGGGTTGCCGTGGCAAGACCACCCATTGGGCACACGAGGTTTCGTTAAAGCCGATAGCAACCGGGCAGGTTGGGACTGTTCTTCGCTCCGAGAAGGGAAGGCGAAGAGGCATTCAAAATCATGGCTAGCACCCTTAACGAAGAGATGTGTAAATTCCACAAATTCCGTACGCGATTGAACTTTCACCTGGGTTTCCAACTACGGCCAAGTATGTGAACGGCCGTCTTAAACAACTCTTGGCCACCCCGCTTTTCGAAATATAGCTTTAAAATTTGCAATATCGTTGTTCCTGGACTGGGAGGGCTGCTCGATCAAAAGAGTGAGTTTATTGTGCTTATTTATTTTGACATGTAGCGGGCGAAGGGAGGTCCATTGAGAACCAATCGAATGATAACATTTACAGAGCAGAAGGAGGCCATTCGGCCAATCGAGTCTGCACCGGCCCTTGGAAAGAGCACCCGACCCAAGCCCACACCTCCACCCCATCCCTGTAACCCGGCAACCCCACCTAACCTAATCCCACCCAACCTTTTTGGACACTGGGGGACAATTTAGCACGGCCAATCCACCCTAACCTGCGCATCTTTGGACACTAAGGGACAATTTAGCACGGCCAATCCACCCAACCTGCACATCTTTGGACACTAAGGGGCAATTTAGCACGGCCAATCCACCCAACCTGCGCATCTTTGGACACTAAGGGGCAATTTAGCACGGCCAATCCACCTAACCTGCACATCTTTGGACTGTGGGAGGAAACCGGAGCACCCGGAGGAAACCCACGCACACACGGGGAGGATGTGCAGACTCCGCACAGACAGTCACCCAAGCCGGGAATCGAATCTGGGACCCTGGAGCTGTGAAGCAAAGGTGCTTACCACTGTGCTCGATACGATTTACATAGAACATAGAACAGTACAGCACAGAACAGGCCCTTCGGCCCTCGATGTTGTGCCGAGCCATGATCACCCTACTCAAACCCACGTATCCATCCTATACCCGTAACCCAACAACATCTTTGGACTGTGGGAGGAAACCGGAGCACCCGGAGGAAACCCACGCACACACGGGGAGAACGTGCAGACTCCGCACAGACAGTGACCCAAGATGGGAACTGAACCTGGGACCCTGGAGCTGTGAAGCATTTATGCTAACCACCATGCTACCGTGCAACTAAACCCGCGCAGACACCGAGGGGGGGGGGTGGGGGGTAGAGCATAGGGTGTCCTTATATGCCGACGACTTGCTGTTATGTGTGTCGGAACCGAGTGTGTCGATAGGGGGAATATTGGAGCTGCTTCGAGTGTTTGGGTCTTTCTCAGGGTACAAGCTGAACCTGGACAAGAGTGAGTATTTCGTGGTATCTCGGCCGGGGGTGGGGGCAGGGGTGGGGGGCGGGGCTGCCATTCCGTAGGCCAAGGACTCACTTTCGATATCTGGGGGTGCAGGTTGCCCGGGAGCGGGGGGGGGGGGGGGGGGGGGGGGGGGGGGGAGGCTTCGCAGGTACAACATCACTAGTTTGGTGGGGAGAGTGAAAGCCGATCTGGCGAGGTGGGATGGTCTCCCTCAGTCAGTGGCGGGTTGGGTACAGACGGCTAAAATGAACGTGTTGCCGCGATTTCTGTTTATTTTTCAATGCCAACCGATTTTCCTGCCAAAGGCTTTTTTCAGGGAGATTGAGGGAAGGATTACTTTGTTCATATGGGGAGGGAAGGTGGCCAGAGTGAGGAAGGTGCTGCTACAGAGGGGAAGGCAGGCAAGGGGGTTTGGGTCTTCCGAATCTGATGTACTATTACTGGGCGACGAATGTGGAGAAGGTGCGGAGCTGGGTCAGAGGGGTTGATTCCCAGTGGGTCAGAATGGAGGAGAGTTTGTGCAGGGGGTCGGGATTGGAACCACTAGCAACAGCGCCGCTCCCGATAGCTCCGGGGAAATACTCAGGGAGTCCGGTAGTAATAGCTTCATTGAGAATTTGGAGGCAGTTTTGCCAACACTTCGGGGTTGGGGGCGGGGTCAAGGGAAATGCCGATTCGGGGGAACCACAGATTTGAGCCAGGGAGGTGGGATGGAAATTTTCGGAAATGGGAGGAGAAGGGGATTAAGACGCTAAAGGATTTGTTTCTTAGGGGTCAGTTTGCAGGGTTGAAGGAGCTGGAAGCAAAGTATGGGCTGGAGCAGGGGGAAATGTTTAGATACATGCAGGTTGGGGATTTTGCCAGAAAGGAGATACAGAGCTTCCCGGAGGAACCGGCCTCCACGTTGCTGGAGGAGGTGCTGACGACAGGGGGACTGGAGAAGGGGGTAGTGTCGGCGGTTTACGGAGCTATTTTGGAGGAGGAGAGGGCACCACTGGAAGGGATCAAAGCAAAGTGGGAGGAAGAGTTGGGAGAGGGTATGGAGGAGGGGGCCTGGTGTGAGGTGCTCCGGAGAGTGAATGCCTCCACCTCGTGCTCGAGGTTGGGGCCGATACAGCTGAAGGTGGTATACAGAGCACACCTCACAAGGGCGAGGACGAGCCGATTCTTTGAAGGAGTAGAAGATGTGTGGGAACGTTGCGGGGGGGGGGGGGGCGCTAACCACGTTCATATGTTTTGATCCTGTCCAAAGCTAGAGGATTACTGGAAGGAGGTTTTTAGGATAATTTCTAAAGCGGTGCACGTGAACCTGGACCCGGGCCCTCGGGAGGCCGTATCCAGGGTGTCGGACCAGCCGGGGTTGGAAACGGGCACGGAGGCAGATGTTGGAGCCTTCGCCTGGTTGATCGCCCGAAGGCGGATCCTGATGGGATGGAGAGCAGCCTCTCCACCCTGTGCCCTGGCGTGGCGGGGGGGGGGGGGGGGGGGGGGGGGGGGGGGGGAACCTGCTGGAATGCTTGACCCTTGAGAAGATTAAGTTTGAACTGAGGGGAAGGATGGAGGGGTTCTACAAGTCACGGGCATTATTCATCATGCACTTTCAAGAACTGGATAACATCGAACATTAGTTGGGGGGGATGGGTGGGAGGGTTGGGGGGAGGGGGGCTGTGTGTGACTATGGGCGATTCCTGATTCCTTTTTGTCAGTTGTTTGTGTGAACATGCGGCTGATGTTTGGGGTTTGGTAGGAGGATGGGATCGTTGTTATCGATATGGGGATTGACATATTTGTTACTGATTATTGTTTATTGTTGGTGGGTGCAAATTTGGGAGAAAATGTGAAAAACGAGGGGAATAAAAATATTTTGACAAAAAAGAAGCACATCAGGTTTAAATTCACTACTGAGAACATTTATAATTCTGAATTCACCAAATGATCAAGAGATAGTCTTTTGATGGCAGAGAGAACAGCAGCACACCTGCTCTGACTGGCTTCAGCTCCAACACTGAAAACTAAACTAAAACACACCCTGCAGCAAACAGCCTAAAACGAAAGTAAAAAGCTGACAGACAGCCCAGCTCCACCCACAGTCTGACATCACTGCAGTAGTAAACACCCATTTCTTAAAGGTACCCTCACTACAGATATTTATATACACACCCATTTATAAACACCCCTTTCTTAAAGGTACACTCACATGACTCTCCTTTCCTCACAGCTTACAAATCGAACAATTATTGGTGTCTGGTCCTGTGTACTGATATAAATTGGGGTCGGGTACTGTAATACACTGAGGGTGTAAAGTTCTCAATGACGATTGGCTCCATTCTTTGACAGTGGGACCTGGTGTGCAACTGGAGGTCACTGAGGAGGATCTCGCAGTCTATCTACATGGCAGGCTTGCTTACGGGCGCCATCGTGCTGGGCAGGCTCTCCGACAAGTAAGCAACCGGCGACACGGGCTCAGTGAGTTTCTACGGCAATCGATGATCGTTGTCACGGTCGCCGTTACCGAGCTTTACAATTCCAGATTTTATTCACTGAATTTAAATTCCGCCGGCCGCCCAGGGTGGGGTTCGAACCCGTCATCCCTCTGGAACACTAACCTGGGGGGTGGGGGTCTCCGGATTACTAGCCCAGGGACGTAACCCACTCCGCCACCATCTCCCCCCCTTTCAGAGTGGTTTGAAATGGTGGCATAGGAAGACACGGGCACGGGGAAAACCACATTCACTGCGCTGAGCGGGCCGGGTGCCAAGTCAGCCATGGGAGAGTGACGGGTGAGTGGGACGGAACAAGTGTCATATGGGGAAGGAGGGTGGTGGGGGTGGTGGGGGGGGGTTGGACAAGGAGGTGAGTGGAGAGAGACAGAGAGAGAGGGGGGAGAGAGGGAAGGGAGAGCGGGATGAGGAGAGGGGGCGAGAGAGAGAGAGAGGACAGAGAGGGGGGAGAGAGGGAGGGGAGAGAAGGATGGGGGAGAGAGAGGGGGCGATAGAGAGAGAGGGGGAGAGAGGGAGGGGAGAGAGAGAGGGCGAGAGAGAGAGGACAGAGAGGGGGAGAGAGGGAGGGGAGAGAAGGATGGGGAGAGAGAGGGGGCGATAGAGAGAGAGGGGGAGAGAGGGAGGGGAGAGAGAGAGGGCGAGAGAGAGAGGACAGAGAGGGGGAGAGAGGGAGGGGAGAGAAGGATGGGGAGAGAGAGGGGGCGATAGAGAGAGAGGGGGAGAGAGGGAGGGGAGAGAGAGAGAGAGAGAGAGAGAGAGGACAGAGAGGGGGAGAGAGGGAGGGGAGAGAGAGAGAGAGAGGGACAGAGGGGGGGAGAGGGAGGGGAGAGAAGGATGGGAAGAGAGGGGGAGAGAGGGAAAGGAGGGATGGGGAGAGGGGGCGAGAGCGAGAGAGGGGAGAGAGGGAGAGACAGAGAGGGTGGAGAGAGGGAAGAGAGAGAAGGATGGGGAGAGGGGGCGACAGAGAGAGAGAGAGGGGGAGAGAGGGAGAGAGGGCGAGAGAGAGAGAGAGAGGGGGAGAGAGGGAGAGGGAGAGAGGGCGAGAGAGAGAGGGGGAGAGAGAGACAGAGAGAGGACAGAGAGGGGGGAGCGAGGGAAGGGAGAGAGGGATGGGGAGAGGGGGCGAGAGAGAGAGAGAGGAGGAAAGAGAGAGGGGGCGAGAGAGAGAGAGAGAGGAGGAGAGGACAGAGAGGAAATAGAGAGAGAGGGGAGAGAGGGAGGGGGAGAGAGGGGGAGAGAGGGAGAGAGAGAGGGGAGAGAGGGAGGGGAGAGAGGGGGAGAGAGAGTGAGAGACAGAGAGAGAGAGAGATTCACACAGAACGATCCCAGAGGTGATGGGGTTTTAGCTCTGAGATTCGGATTGGAGAAGGAGTGGAGGAGATCGGCGGGGGGGGGGGGGGAGATTTGATCAGGCCAGACAAGGTGATGACTGGCTTGATAAGGTGAAGGAAGGGGGGGGGGTGCGGAAGAACATTATGTCCAAAGGGACGTGGGCTGGAGCTAGAGGAAGATAAACCAGTTGGGTTTAAACGGGTAGCGCGGGGGCGAGGGAACGGGTCTGACGGAATCGGCGCACTGGGGGGGGGGGGGGGGGGCGCATGGACCCAGAGGGCCGAGAGGCCTCATTCCGTCAGGTGACGGCTCTATCCTTCGGTGGCTGAACTCCGATTCCTCGCCTCCAGATCCGGGGAGTATTTCCGGCGCTTCCCGTTTCAATTGCTGAATTAAGCGGAAGCCCCCGTAACCTGGGGGGGGGGCACGTCGGAGGGCGGGAGGAAGAGTCCCCCCCCCTCCACCCTCCCCCCCCAGTCGCCGTGACACATCAGCGCTGGCTCACGGCAATGACCGATAGCACTTAACTCCCTCGGAGTCGAAAGGCCGTGTTGAACACCAATTAAATTATTCCAACACATTAAGCACATCACCAGACAGTGACACAGCCTGGAGGCGCATGGCTAAGCCACACTTTTACGTCGCCCTGTTGAACTCCCTCCTCGCTAACCTTGACCCTGTGTTTATCATTGTCAGGCTGGGACGAAGAACTCTCCTGCTGTGCTCCCACTTCACGATAGCCGTTTCAGGGATGTGCGGCGCTTTCTCCACCTCCTTCACCCTGTTCTGCTTCTGGCGGTTCCTCTGTGGAGTGGCCATGTCGGGCAACATGCTCAACTCTTTCTCCCTCAGTAAGTGCGACATTTAGTACGATTGCCAGGCGATGACAATCCCCACCCCGACCCCCCAACAAGAGGGAATCGAGCCCCTTAACCCCCCCCTTGACATTCAAAATGGCAGACAAATGGTTTGGAAGTGATTTGAGGAAAAGGGGTATCAGTTTGCTGCACATCTTTGGACACTAAGGGGCAATTTAGCACGGCCAATCCACCTAACCTGCACATCTTTGGACACTAAGGGACAATTTAGCACGGCCAATCCACCTGACCTGCACATCTTTGGACACTAAGGGACAATTTAGCACGGCCAATCCACCTGACCTGCACATCTTTGGACACTAAGGGGCAATTTAGCACGGCCAATCCACCCTAACCTGCACATCTTTGGACACTAAGGGGCAATTTAGCACGGCCAATCCACCTGACCTGCACATCTTTGGACACTAAGGGGCAATTTAGCACGGCCAATCCACCTGACCTGCACATCTTTGGACACTAAGGGGCAATTTAGCACGGCCAATCCACCTAACCTGCGCATCTTTGGACACCATGGGACAATTTAGCACGGCCAATCCACCTGACCTGCACATCTTTGGACACTAAGGGGCAATTTAGCACGGCCAATCCACCTAACCTGTGCATCGTTGGACACTAAGGGGCAATTTAGCACGGCCAATCCACCTGACCTGCACATCTTTGGACACTAAGGGACAATTTAGCACGGCCAATCCACCTAACCTGCGCATCTTTGGACACTAAGGGGCAATTTAGCACGGCCAATCCACCTAACCTGCGCATCTTTGGACACTAAGGGGCAATTTAGCACGGCCAATCCATCTAACCTGCACATCTTTGGACACTAAGGGACAATTTAGCACGGCCAATCCACCTAACCGGCACATCTTTGGACACTAAGGGGCAATTTAGCACGGCCAATCCACCTAACCTGCACATCTTTGGACACTAAGGGGCAATTTAGCACGGCCAATCCACCTAACCTGTGCATCTTTGGACACTAAGGGGCAATTTGGCACGGCCAATCCACCTAACCTGCACATCTTTGGACACTAAGGGGCAATTTAGCACGGCCAATCCACCTAAACTGCACATCTTTGGACTGTGGGAGGAAACCGGAGGAAACCCAAGCAGACACGGGGAGAATGTGCAAACTCCGCACAGACAGTGACCCGAAGGCGGAATTGAAAGCAGGGCCTCTGGCGCCGTGAGGCAGCGACGCCAGCCAGCCACGCCACCCCTGCCTCCCATACGTCCTGGGGAAGCCTGGAACTAGGTAGAAAATAACCCACAGGCCCGAGACTGCACGGAGAACGATCACCTGAGGCACAGCGACCCAGGTATTCCCGTGTTCCTCTCAGTGAATTGAGCCTCATGGACCCCAGATAGTGAGGAATTCGTCATTCCAGCACCTGGTTCCTCTATTCAATAGGATCATGGCTGTCTGGCAGGCTAACTCCGGGAGAACAGCCTTTGCCCCCACGTCCCTTAATCGGTGAACAGCATTCCGTTAATCTCAGATCGAGAAGTTAACGATTGATCGGGTGTCGGTTGCTGTTTGTGGGAGAGAGTTTTCTAAACCCCCCCCCCCCCCCCCCCCCCCCCCCCCCCCCCCCACGACGCTGAAATGTGATATGACTGCTGTTGTTAACCGAGGCCTAGAATACAGGCCCCTCACTGCAGAGGGCAAAGGTCAGCCGCGATCCCTGTTCGCTGTTCAGGGATTAGTGTCCACGCCTGGGTGTCAGGCGAGGCGCGAATCGGGCTTGTAAATTAGCCCTGAACCTGTGTCCCGCTCAGGAAGGTGTTCGAGCGTAAAACTAAAACCGTTCAAGCGGCCAAAGAGCCTGCCGCTGACCAACTCCCTCCTCCCACCAACAGCCTGCCAGCATTGACTCCCGAGGTTGGCCCGAATGGCCACCCCATGAATCGTACCCCCCCCAAGCGTGAGCTGGCATCCTGCGGAAGCAAACGTGCGTCAGCCACGTTTTATGCCCCCCCCCCACCGCGTAGGAGGGGGGGGGGCCGTGTGGCGCAGTGGGTGGAGTTTAGCGTCCCCCCCTGCCCCTGGGCACGAAGAGGCCCACCCCGGGACCTGTCGGCCCTGGGAAGGTGCGTCGCTAACCCGGCCGAAGGCAGGTTGTGGGCCTGCTTGTAAATGCTTCCGGTGGCAGGTTGTCAGAGCGGGAGGTATTCCTGGTCGGCCCGGAGAGATATTGGAGCAACTCAGAATCCTTGGGTGGGGGGTGGGGGGGGGGGGAGGGGGGATTCGATCTCCCATCTCGCCCCGATCTGGCTGAGGTGGCTCCAGGCCCCGCCTCCTTGCCCCACCTCTGGTAGACGCCCCGACGGTGTGAGGCGGATCCGCGTCCAGGTTGAAAACCGAAGACCCCTCGGGACGTCAGCTCGAATGGGATTCGCTATTGCCCCGATTCATCGAATCCCCACAGTGCAGAAACAGGCCATTCGGCCCATCGAGTCTGCACCATGTGGTGATATGCATCACTGTATGGGTTAATGTAAGTACACGTAGACTAGCTAGAGGGAGCACCAGAGACATGACGCACAGACACTCAACCTATAGGTCAGTAAGATAGGACACGACCAATGGGCATTCACGATACACACAGAGGTGACACTACCACAGGGGGGCATTACACCAACCCATATATAAAGGACATAGCCCACACGATCTTCCTCTTTCCAGTGGAGACACTCAGTGAGTACAGACACAGGGTTGATTGAACATCACACCCACCACGTGGATTGTAGCAGACTGGTTCGTCAGCCTGAGTAGCTATAGAAGGATTAACAGCAGTGGCGAACCCAAGTAGGAGAATTGTAAATAGTTCAATAAACGTGTTGAAGTTATCTCCACGTCTGAACCTTCCTTTGTCAGTGTGAACATCAAGGAAGCAGCTTATGCTACGCCAACAGCACTGTAAATTCTATGATCTAAGAGCATAACAAGACACGCCAACCCTCTGAAAGAGCACCCGACGTAGGCCCAAACCACCATCCTATCCCCATAACGCAATGGCCATGCCACTTAACCTGTACATCTTTGGACACTAAGGGACAATTTAGCACGGCCAATCCACCTAACCTGCACATCTTTGGACTGTGGGAGGGAACCGGAGCACCCGGAGGAAACCCACGCCAACCCATGCAAACCCCGGCACAGACAGTCATCCGAGGCCGGAATCAAACCCGGGTCCCTGGCCTCATGAGGCAGCAGCGCTAACCACCGTGCCTACCCTGTAATGGCTATTTTCATGTGTTCTGTACCTTGAACCCTTCTTTATCTTCCTGCAGAAGTTGAATGGATTGCCACGAGATTTCGAACGTGTGTCTCCATGATTAGTGGTTACCTTTACACGTTTGGTCAACTGTACCTGGCGGGAATGGCGTACGCAATCCAGGATTGGCGTTGGCTACAGTTCGCCGTCTCTCTCCCCTACATCATTTTCTTCCTCTACTCCTGGTAATGTCAAACGCTATTTGTGCCTTTCACAGATTGTAGCAGAGATTATCTGTCAGTAAGCAGGGGCACAGAATCCCAATAGTGCAGAAGGAGGCCATTCAGCCCATCGAGTCTGTACCGACTCTCTCTGAAAGAGCACCCTACCCAGGCCCACTCATCCCATCCTATCCCCATGACCCCACCTAACCTGTACATCTTTGGGCCGTGGGAGGAAACCGGAGCACCCGGAGGAAACCCACGCAGACACGGGGGGAGAATTATAGAATTTACAGTGCAGAAGGAGGCCATTCGGCCCATCGAGTCTGCACCAGCTCTTGGAAAGAGCAGCCTACCCAAGGTCCACACCTCCACCCTATCCCCATAACCCAGTAACCCCACCCAACACCAAGGGCAATTTTGGACACTAAGGGCAATTTAGCACGGCCAATCCACCCAACCCGCACATCTTTGGACTGTGGGAGGAAACCGGAGCACCCGGAGGAAACCCACGTACACACGGGGAGGACGTGCAGACTCCGCACAGACAGTGACCCAAACCGGGTGACCCACCGCCACGTCACGGTGGCGAAGTGGTTAGCACTGCTGCCTCACGGCACCCAGGACCCGGGTTCGATCCCGACCCTGGGTCACTGTCCGTGTGGAGTTTGCACATTCTCCCCATGTTTGCGTGGGTCTCACCCCCACGACCCAAAGATGTGCCGGGTAGGTGGATTGGTCACGCTAAATTGCCCCTTCATTGGAAAAAATGAATTGGGTACTCTAAATTTATTTTTAAAAATGAAATGAAAATGGCTTATTGTCACGAGTCGGCTTCAATGAAGTTACTGTGAAAAGCCCCCTAGTCGCCACATTCCGGCGCCTGTTCGGGGATCAAACCGTGCTGCTGGCCTGCTTTAAAAGCCAGCGATTTAGCCCAGTGAGCTAAACCAGCCCCTGGAAATAAAAAGAAATAAAAAAGAACTGTCCTCAACTTCAAATGGTAAAAACAAACAAAGCATTTACACTTTGCGTGGAGAGGGAGCGCACGGCTCTCACACTCACTTCACTCGCCCCTCGCTTTGCAGGCGAATCACTTCAGCCAGACAGGCAAGAAAAAAAAAACACGCGGATGGAAATCAGTGGAATGCGGCCAACCCGCGTGGGAGGGGGGGGGGGGGGGGGGCAACGGTCAACAAAACGTCTCTCGTGGGGAAGCACTCAGAACCCAGATGGGCAGAATCTGGCCCCCACCCAGGCCGCAGCTTGCCCACCTCTGAGCTTACGCCCTTCAATGGTGACCAACTGCGGCCAATGATTACAATATCTTCATGGTCCCAGCAGACAGGGAGTCAAAGCATGCTGGGAGGAAGGAAGGTCAGAGACAAGAACAGGCCCCCGGCGACTCCAAAACTTAGACCTTCGGTACTGAAATACTTCACCCATTTTGTCGGGGGTTGGACTTCGATCGAACCAATTCGGGCTTTTAAAAAGAAATTTAGTGCACCCAATTAATTTTTTCCAGTTAAGGGGCAATTTAGCTTGTTCAATCCCCCTACCCTGCACATAGAACATAGAACAGTACAGCACAGAACAGGCCCTTCGGCCCTCAATGTTGTGCCGAGCAATGATCACCCTACTCAAACTCACGTATCCACCCTATACCCGTAACCCAACAACCCCCCCCTTAACCTTATTTTTATTAGGACACTACGGGCAATTTAGCATGGCCAATCCACCTAACCCGCACATCTTTGGACTGTGGGAGGAAACCGGAGCACCCGGAGGAAACCCACGCACACACGGGGGGAGAACGTGCAGACTCCACACAGACAGTGACCCAAGCCGGGAATCGAACCTGGGACCCTGGAGCTGTGAAGCATTTATGCTAACCACCATGCTACCTTGCTGCCCCAATCTTTGGGTTGTGGGGGCGAAACCCACGCAGACACGGGGGAGAATGTGCAAACTCCACACGGACGGTGACCCAGAGCCGGGATCGAACCCGGGACCTCAGCGCCGTGAGGCAGCAGGGGCTGACCCACTGCCCCAAATCAATTCTGGCCTGACCTGACCTTGGGGGCCGGGCAGAGGCGTTCAGCTGTGCAATTCTGCAGCGTATAAGCGTCACTGTGAATCTGTCTGCCATTAAATCGGGGGAAGAAAGTTAAACTCTGAAGGGACAAGTTACCCATTTGAGATTGCGTGCAGTCGGGCGGGATGTTGGACCCTCGTCCTTGGCAGGACTGTGCGCACGGCAGTAAAACCACATGGACCTGGAAATCCTGAACTTCGACCCCTGCCCTCGTGCTGGTCACCTTCCCTGATCCGGGGCTGGGACGATCGGGAAAGTCGGTGGATGGGGGTGGGGGGGGTAGCGACTGGGATGTCTCCATAAAGATTGATGACTTGCATGTTGTTGTCGGGAGGGGCCTTGTCACCGTTTGCACAGTGACCGATACGGGAGATAGTCTAGGACGTAGGGACATCTGACTTCGGGACAGGAGGGAGGCCACTCGGCCCCTCCCCCCGAGCCAGTTCCGCCGTTCAATAAGATCACGGCCTCTCTGATTGTCACCTTAACACCAGATTCCTGCCGACCCCCCCGATAACCTATCGCCCCCCCCCCCCATTAATCGAGAATCTACCCACCTCGGCCTGAAAAGTATTCAAAGATTCCGCTTCCTCCGCCTCTCGGGGAAGACGGCTCCAGACTCGCCACCCCCATCCTAAATGGGTGACCCCTTATTTTCAAACTGTGACCCCTGGTGCCAGGGCAGCAGTTCTTGCACGGCAGGAGGTTTGGGGAAATCAGGGGAAGTGACGCAAAGCAAAATGGCATTGAGAATCTAGCCTTCGGGCAGCACGGTAGCATAGTGGTTAGCCCAATTGCCTCACAGCTCCAGGGTCCCAGGTTCGATTCCCGGCTTGGGTCGCTGTCTGTGCGGAGTCTCCACGTTCTCCCCCCCCCCCCCCCCCCCACCGTGTCTCTGTGGGTTTCCTCCGGGTGCTCCGGTTTCCTCCCACAGTCCAAAGATGTGCCGGTTAGGTGGATTGGCTGTGCTAAATTGTCCCTTAGTGTCCAGAGATGTGCAGGTTAGGTGGATTGGTCGTGCTAAATTGTCCCTTAGTGTCCAGAGATGTGCAGGTTAGGTGGATTGGCCGTGCTAAATTGTCCCTTAGTGTCCAGAGATGTGCAGGTTAGGTGGATTGGCCGTGCTAAATTGCTCCTTAGTGTCCAAAGATGTGCAGGTTAGGTAGATTGGCCGTGCTAAATTGCCCCTTAGTGTCCAAGATGTGCAGGTTAGGTGGATTGGCCGTGCTAAATTGTCCCTTAGTGTCCAAAGATGTGCAGGTTAGGTTACGGGATAAGGCAGGGGAGTGGGCCTGGGCCAGGGCGCCCTTTCGGAGAGTCAGTGCTGGCTCGATGGGCCGAACGGCCTCCTTCTGCCCCATCTGGATTCTACGACTCCACGAAGCTCCCTCGCCGCTGAATGACCTGAGAGAATGTTTGCCGCTGCGGTCAGAATAATAATCCGAAGTATCGGCGTTCCTGCTCACCCCCAGGTGGTTCCCGGAGTCGGCCCGCTGGCTCATCCTGAACGACAAGGCCGACGTGGCTCTGAAGCGTCTGCGGAGGGTGGCGAAGCTGAACGGCAAGGAGGCAGAAGGGGAAAGGCTCACTATCGCGGTAAGCGGCGATTGGGGGGGGGGTTTTCTTCCAAAAAAGGGGCAACATTTTGACGCTTGTGAAAATGGGGAGGGGGAGGGAGGGTTGGGTTGGTGTCAACCATTTAGCTCTGCTCACCCTCGCTCAGACTTTCCACGTGACTCCAGTCGGAAGGTACCCGCAGACATAGAACATAGAACAGTACAGCACAGAACAGGCCCTTCGGCCCTCAATGTTGTGCCGAGCCATGATCACCCTACTCAAACCCACGTATCCACCCTATACCCGTAGCCCAACAACCCCCCCCCTTAACCTTACTTTTTAGGACACTACGGGCAATTTAGCACTGGCCAATCCACCTAACCCACACATCTTTGGGCTGTGGGAGGAAACCGGAGCACCCGGAGGAAACCCACGCACACACGGGGAGGACGTGCAGACAGCGCCGGCCCTAGGGTTGCTGGCGCCCCGGGCAAGCTGAACTTCGGCGCCCTTGGGGAGGGGGGGGGGCGGGACCTGGGAGGGGGGGCAGGGCCTGGGAGGGGGGGGGCTGGGAGGGGGGGGTGGCTGGGAGGGGGGGGGCTGGGAGGGGGGCGGGGCCTGGGGGGGAGGGCCGGGCGGACCCGCAGGGGGGGGGGACCCGCGGGGGGGGGGGGGGGGGCGGACCCGCGGGGGGGCGGACCCGAGGGGAGGGCGGGGGGGGGTGGCGGACCCGAGGGAGGGCGGGGGGGGTGGCGGACCCGAGGGGAGGGCGGGGGGGGGGGCGGACCCGCGGGGGGGGGGGGGGGGAGCGGACCCGCGGGGGGGGGGGGAGCGGACCGGGGGGGGGGGGCCGCCCTGGGGGAGGGGTGCGGTACGTTTCAGCGCCGCCACTTCAGCGCCAGGACATTTCAGCACCAGAAAAAATAAATCATACAGCAGGAAAAACAAGACCTTGGGGAACTGCCCCTCATAAGCATCCTCCAGAAGGAACATCCCAAGTACCCAGGGACAACAGGATACTGGCCATATCATTGGACCTGCACCCCATCCAAATCCAAACCTCTCCCGTCCCAGCAGGGAAAATGTACTGTCCCCATTCATATTAAGAGGAAAAGGATAATCACTCCAGCCCCAGCCAGGGGGACCCCGGGAAACTAACCCGACCAACAGAGTGCACCATGATTAGAAATAACACCCTCAAGAGAGACGAAAAGAATGAAAGGAGCGGGATGCAGTCATAATAATAGTCCTTGGGGGGAGTGATAATTGATAATTGATTATTGAAACCGCATGAGCAGATGGTAAATTGTTTTCTAACCTACACCAGATGACATGTAGTTCAACGGAGGGTTTTTCAAAACTCTCACTGACAGTTTCAGCTTTTTCTCCCCTATGTTTAAAGAGCATGGGATTTTTATCCCCATGTTTAAAGAGAAGCAAATTTTAAAAGCATCAGACATGACATTTAAGCAGACCTTGGGGGTGAGGCTTCTGTATCTGGGTTCTGCACACCACTTAGCACACAGTAATAAAACTCCAAAAAAAGGCCAAATAACTAAGTGTTATAACTAAGTATACCTGTGTCACCACCTTTGCACTGCAGCTTTTTGGCTCCCCTGTTAATCTCGTTGCGCTTGTAAAGTGACCTGTGAATGAATGAGCGCTGGCCAGCTGAAATTTTTGGCGCTGAAATTTTTGACGCTGAAACGTCCAGGCGCTGAAACTGCAGCGCTGAAACGTCGGCGCTGAACTGTCCCATTCCCCTGGGGGAGGGCGGCCACAGCGGGGGAGGGCGGCCACCGCGCATGCGCTGGTTGGCACCGGCCCAACTGCGCATGCGCGGGACCCGAGTCTGGCGCCCCCTAGCACATGGCGCCCGGGCGACTGCCCGAGTTGCCGGTGCCTTGAGCCGGCCCTGCGTGCAGACTCCACACAGACAGTGACCCAGCCGAGAATCGAACCTGGGACCCTGGAGCTGTGAAGCATTTATGCTAACCACCATGCTACCCTGCTGCCCCTTAACGTTCAGTTAAGACCTGCTCTGTCCTCCTCCTGTGCAACGGCCTGCGGTTTGACATGCCACATTTTTTTATACAATGCCTCGGTCATCTTCATAGTGTCCGATACATGAAATTCTTTTTTTAAAAATAAATTCAGAGCGCCCAATTATTTTTTTTACCAATTAAGGGAGTAATTTAGCACGGCCTATCCACCTAACCTGCCCATCTTTGGACACTAAGGGACAATTTAGCACGGCCAATCCACCTATCCCGCACATCTTTGGACACTAAGGGACAATTTAGCACGGCCAATCCACCTAACCTGCACATCTTTGGACACTAAGGGGCAATTTAGCACGGCCAATCCACCTAACCTGCACATCTTTGGACACTAAGGGACAATTTAACACGGCCAATCCACCTAACCTGCACATCTTTGGACACTAAGGGGCAATTTAGCACGGCCAATGCACCTAACCTGCACATCTTTGGACACTAAGGGGCAATTTAGCACGGCCAATCCACCTAACCTGCACATCTTTGGACACTAAGGGGCAATTTAGCACGGCCAATCCACCTAAACTGCAGATCGTTGGACACTAAGGGACAATTTAGCACGGCCAATCCACCTAACCTGCACATCTTTGGACACTAAGGGGCAATTTAGCACGGCCAATCCACCTAACCTGCACATCTTTGGACACTAAGGGGCAATTTAGCACGGCCAATCCACCTAACCTGCACATCGTTGGACACTAAGGGGCAATTTAGCACGGCCAATCCACCTAACCTGCACATCTTTGGACACTAAGGGGCAATTTAGCACGGCCAATCCACCTAACCTGCACATCTTTGGACACTGAGGGGCAATTTAGCACGGCCAATCCACCCAACCTGCACATCTTTGGACACTGAGGGGCAATTTAGCACGGCCAATCCACCTAACCTGTACATCTGTGGACACTAAAGGGCAATTTAGCACGGCCAATCCACCTAACCTGCACATCTTTGGACACTAAGGGACAATTTAGCATGGCCAATCCACCTAATCTGCACATCTTTGGACACTAAGGGGCAATTTAGCACGGCCAATCCACCTAACCTGTACATCTGTGGACACTAAGGGACAATTTAGCACGGCCAATCCACCTAACCTGCACATTTTTGGACACTAAGGGACAATTTATCACCGGCAATCCACCTAACCTGTATATCTTTGGACACTAAGGGACAATTTAGCACGGCCAATCCACCTAACCTGTACATCTGTGGACACTAAGGGGCAATTTAGCACGGCCAATCCACCTAACCTGCACATCTTTGGACACTAAGGGCAATTTAGCACGGCCAATCCACCTAACCTGCCCATCTTTGGACACTAAGGGGCAATTTAGCACGGCCAATCCACCTAACCTGCACATCTTTGGACACTAAGGGGCAATTTAGCACGGCCAATCCACCTAACCTGCACATTTTTGGAAACTAAGGGACAATTTAGCGTTGGCCAATCCACCTAACCTGCACATCTTTGGGTTGTGGGGGGTGAAACCCACGCAGACACGGAGAGAATGTGCAAACTCCACCCAGAGCTGGGATCGAACCAGGTCTCGGCACCATAGGCAGCAGTGCTAACCACTGCGCCACCATGCCGCCCTGTGAATGGATGAAAGCCGTGGATCAATCACATGGTTGAGGACTGTGATGAAAAGGAGCGGCTTAGTAATGATGCGTGTGCGCGTGTGCTTCTGCGTACGTGTGTGTGTGCATGTGCGTGTTTTGCAGATTCTCAAGTCAACTATCGAAAACGACCAGTTGGCCGCCACAAAAGGCGCGGCGTGCTCGACCTGTTCAGGACCCCGGCCATCCGCAAGATTGCCTGCTGTACCATGCTTGTTTGGTAGGTTACCGGGGAACAGGGGGAGGGTTTTGTAACTTGAGCCAAGGTTAGCAAATGTGCGTGGTGGAAATCTCCCAGCTCGGTTATCAAGTGAAAGGCACGAGCCCGATGATGCCAGAGGGAACGGTGCAGCAGAAGGGGAAGGAAGGTCACCTTCGGCCTTTCAGAGATTGCAGCATGGCATCACTCGGAGGGAAGTGTGTCACGTCGTCCAGCTTCAGTCTGGCTTTTCACCTTCAGCGGAGGGGCGAGCGCACAGCTCTGATGTCACTCTATCCATGTACCACCTGTTCCACATGTGCCTCGAATGAATGAATTAACCGACAACGTGTTTGCACAATTCCTTAAGAGTGATTGTCGCCGTTACATCATTGCAGAAGCAAGGGGGCAGCGCGGTAAAGGCCTGGGGGGGGGGGGGGGGGTGTTAGACGTAGATCTGGCCACCACCGATATTGCTGTCCACTTGCCCAGGAGGCGGGCGGGCGTAGCAAGAGGTAATGGGCCAAGTCGCAACCGGGTCACAGATTAATAATAATAATCGCTTATTGTCACGAGTCGGCTTCAAATGAAGTTACTGTGAGAAGCCCCTAGTCGCCACATTCCGGCGCCTGTTCGGGGAGGCCGGTACGGGGAATTGAACCCGCGCTGCTGGCCTTGTTCTGCATCGCAAGCCAGCTGTTTAGCCCACTGTGCTAAACCAGCCCCCCCGGTGGCTGGTTTGTGCCAGATGGCCAGGGAGTCGTTACCAGGAATTAAAGGTGCGACTACTGGCCTCCGAGAATAGCCTGAAGCTGGGGGCCCTTTCCCCAGGCCTCAGGAGTTAAAGGGGGGGGGGGGGGGGGGGGGGAGAGGGGGGGGGAGGGGGGTGTGTGCCTACAATGAATCTTCCTGTCTTTGTGATGTGGGGTCTGGAGGCACATGTTATGGGGCGAGGGCAGCACCACGGGGATGAGAAACATGTCAGCCATGAACGAGTGGCGGAGCAGACTCGATGGGCTGAATGGCCTAATCCTGCTCCTTAAAAGTATTGACGGGCAGAGGGATCTGGGTGTACAGGTCCACAGGTCACTGAAAGGGGCAACGCAGGTGGAGAAGGTAGTCAAGAAGGCATACGGCATGCTTGCCCTCATTGGCCGGGGCATTGAGTATAAGAATTGGCAAGTCATGTTGCAGCTGTATAGAACCTTAGTTAGGCCACACTTGGAGTATAGTGTTCAATTCTGGTTGCCACACTACCAGAAGGATGTGGAGGCTTTAGAGAGGGTGCAGAAGGGATTTACCAGGATGTTGCCGGGTATGGAGGGCATTAGCTATGAGGAGAGGTTGAATAAACTCGGTTTGTTCTCACTGGAACGACGGAGGTTGAGAGGCGACCTGATAGAAGTCTACAAAATTATGAGGGGCAGAGACAGAGTGGATAGTCAGAGGCTTTTCCCCAGGGTAGAGGGGTCAATTACTAGGGGGCATAGGTTTAAGGTGCGAGGGGCAAGGTTTAGAGGAGACGTACGAGGCAAGTTTTTTACACAGAGGGTAGTGGGTGCCTGGAACTCGCTGCCGGAGGAGGTGGTGGAAGCAGGGACGATAGTGACGTTTAAGGGGCGTCTGGACAAATACATGAATAGGATGGGAATAGAGGGATACGGACCCCGGAAGTGTAGAAGATTTTAGTCTAGACGGGCAGCATGGTCGGCACAGGCTTGGAGGGCCGAAGGGCCTGTTCCTGCGCCGTACTATTCCTTCTTCTTTGTTCTTCTTTGTTCTTCTTTCTGCCACTCCAGGTTCTCGACCAGTTTTGCATATTATGGGTTGGCGATAGACCTACAGGGGTTTGGAATGGACATTTACCTCATCCAATTGATCTTCGGGGCCGTGGACATTCCAGCCAAGGCCATTGGCTATGTCTCCATGACTCTGATTGGGAGAAGGTTCACGCAAGGCATGTCTCTCATCCTGGCAGGGAGCGCCATTCTGGCGAACATCTTTGTCCCAAAAGGTACGGCTTTATAATGATGCGTCGTCTCTGTGCCCCCCCCCCCGGATCCCCCCATCGGACACAGAAAATTGGAGCGGGAAGCCATTCGGCCCTTCGAGCCCGCTCCGCCATTCATTATGATCGTGGCTGATCATCCAACTCAATAACCTGACCCAGCCTTCCCTCCATATCCCCTTCGCCCCAAGAGCTGTATCTAACTGCTTCTTGAAAACATGTTTTGGCCTCAACTACTTCCTGTGGTAGTGAATTCCACAGGCCGCCCACTCTCTGGGTGGAGAAATTTCTCCCCATCTCCGTCCTAAACGGTCTACCCCGTATCCTCAGACTGGGACCCCTGGTTCTGGGCTCCCCCCACCATCGGGGAACATCCTTCCTCCGTCTACCCTGTCCAGTCCTGTTAGAATCTTAGAGGCTTTTATGACATCCCCATCCCCTCATTCTTCTGAACTCCAGCGAGAACAATCCCAACCTCGTCAATCTGTCCTCGTGTGACAGTCCCACCATCCCTTGAATCAGTCTGGTAAACCTTCGCTGCCCTCCCTCGACAGCAAGAACATCCTTCCTCAGAGAAGGAGACCAAAACTACCCACAATGCTCCAAGTGTGGCCTCACCAAGGCAACACATCCCTGCTTCTATACTCGAAACCTCTCGCAATGAAGGCCAACATACTATTTGCCTTCTTTACTGCCTGCTGCCCCTGCACGCTTACCTTCAGCGAATGGTGCACAAGGACACCCAGGTCCCGCTGCACACTCCCCCTCTCCTCATTGATGACCATTCAGATAATAATCTGCCTTCACGTTTTTGCAACCAAAGTGGATAACCTCGCATTGATCCACATTAAACTGCATCGGCCGACCACCGGAGGGTCGCTGATAGCACATGGACGTATGAATCAGGAGCCAGGCCACTCGGCCCCTCGAAACTGCTGCAATTGTGCAATTGAGATCATGGCTGACCTGTTTAGAATCTCAGCTCCCTAAACGCATCTCATCGGGAATCGGTGTTTAAATCAGAAGCACAAAGGGACCTGGTTCACGATTCTCTTCAGGTTAACGTGCAGGTTCAGTCGGCAGTTAGGACGGCAAATGCGATGTTAGCATTCATGTCGAGAGGGCTAGAATACAAGAGCAGGGATGTACTTCTGAGGCTGTATAAGGCTCTGGTCAGACCCCATTTGGAGTATTGTGAGCAGTTTTGGGCCCCGTATCTAAGGAAGGATGTGCTGGGGCCTTGGAAAGGGTCCAGAGGAGATTCACAAGAATGATCCCTGGGAATGAAGAGCTTGTCGTATGAGGAACGGTTGAGGACTCTGGGTCTGTACTCGTTGGAGTTTAGAAGGATGAGGGGGGATCTTATTGAAACTTACAGGATACTGCGAGGCCTGGGATAGAGTGGACGTGGAGAGGATGTTTCCACTTGTAGGAAAAACTAGAACCAGAGGACACAATCCTCAGACTGAAGGGACGATCCTTTAAAACAGAGATGAGGAGGAATTTCTTCAGCCAGAGGGGGGTGAATCTGTGGAACTCTTTGCCGCAGAAGGCTGTGGAGGCCAAATCACTGAGTGTCTTTAAGACAGAGATAGATAGGTTCTTGATTAATAAGGGGACCAGGGGTCATGGGGAGAAGGCAAGAGAATGGGGATGAGAAACCTATCAGCCATGATTGAATGGCGGAGCAGACTCGATGGGCCGAGTGGCCTAATTCTGCTCCTATGTCTTATCGTCTAACACCAGGCAATTCTCATCAGTTAATCACTTTGTCCAAAATGTCAGACAGTAACATTTGTACGCTTCTGTCTCCCCTACAGACCTGCAGGCCTTACGAACGACATTTGCTGCTGTCGGGAAGGGATGTCTCGCATGTGCGTTCAGCTGTTGCTATCTCTTCTCGGGCGAACTCTACCCAACCGTGGTCAGGTAAGTGCGGTCCGTCAACGCTGGAGGTCGGACAAGGTCAGTGACTGCGTTTGCGAGCATCAGGATGATAAGGCCATCAACGGAGCGCAGGCAGATTGCGACAGAGTGAACGCATCGCAGCAAAGTGGACGGGGGGGGGGGGGGGGGGTTGACCAACCTGGGACCCACCCCACCCCCGGGTTAGGCCGGGAATGGTGAAAAACCCACCAGAACGCTCCGATTCCCGCGACCTCGTAACTCTGAGCGGAGAGTCTATTTGAGGGTGAATTTCCGTCAGACTTTCTCGTCACGCCCCCCCCCCCCCCCCCCCCCAGCACGGTCGCACAGTCGTCAGCATTGCTGCCCCAGGGATCCGGGTTCAATTCCCGTCTCCGGTGACTGTCTGTGTGGAGTCTGCACGTTCTTCCCCCATGTCTGCGTGGGTTCCCTCCGGGTGCTCCGGTTTCCTCCCACAGTCCAAAGATGTGCAGGTTAGGGGGGATTCGCCGTGCTAAATTGTCCCTTAGTGTCCAAAGATGTGCAGGATAGGTGGAATGGCCGTGCTAAATTGCCCCTTGGTGTCCAAAGATGTGCAGGTTAGGTGGATTGGCCGTGATAAATTGCCCCTTAGTGTCCAAAGATTTGCAGATTAGGTGGATTGGCTGTGCTAAATTGCCCCTTCGTGTCCAAAGATGTGCAGGATAGGTGGAATGGCCGTGCTAAATTGTCCCTTAGTGTGCAAAGATTTGCAGGTTTGGTGGATTGGCCGTGCTAAATTGCCCCTTGGTGTCCAAAGATGTGGAGGTTAGGTGGATTGGCCGTACTAAATTGTCCCTTAGTGTCCAAAGATGTACAGCTTAGGTGGATTGGCCGTGCTAAATTGTCCCTTAGTGTCCAGATGTGCAGGTTAGGTGGATTGGCCGTGCTAAATTGCCTTTCGTGTCCAAAGATGTGCAGATTAGGTGGATTAGCCGTGCTAAATTGTCCCTTAGTGCTCAAAGATGTGCAGGTTAGGTGGATTGGCCGTGCTAAATTGTCCCTTAGTGTCCAAAGATGTGCAGGTTAGGTGGACTGGCCGTGCTAAATTGTCCCTTAGTGCCCAAAGATGTGCAGGTTTGGTGGATCAGTGCTATAAGGCAGCACTGCTAACCACTGTGCCACAGGGCTGCCCCAATGTAGATGTCAATAATTTATGAGGGATTAACTAAGCAGGCCATAGTGGGAGGAGACTGGGGAATGTCGTATGCTTGGGAAACAGATGGTGTCACTAATGAGAGGAGCCAGGTCTGTCTGTAGTTTTGTGGGTTTGCCACAGGATTTTGGTCTGACAAGACAGAAGGATTTTCAGGTTGCTCCAGAAACGGCCTGCACAGAGATGCAAGTAACCCTTAGTGTTAACTTTATTTATAAGGGGCATTTGAGCTGTGTTGGGTTGCTTAATTGGAATAGTGGCAAGTGCAAAGAGGGAGTTATAGTTTTTCCCCCCCCTTTTATTTAAGTACTTTTTAACTGTGTTGCTAATATTATAATTATTTGTTTAAATTAAAGTTTGTTTCAACGCAATAGATACCAATTGGTCAGTGTTGTAACTCTTGGGGTTTAGTAGGCGACCCTCACAGCCTTGATGATTGCTTGGATTCCCGTTCAGGTGTCCTAACAATAGCCTCCCGGGTAATAGCAGCATGGTTCATGACTAGCGATTTGTGTGTGAGCTCTTGAGCTTTGGGGGGCATCAGGAAATGACCTGCGGCATTCCAGCGAGTTGCAGTCAGAGGTGCGAGATCTATCAGGGCCGTTCAGTGAAGGAGGCCGGTGTCAGATTCTCCCTGAGAAGAGGGAAGGACGTTAGAAGGTGAAATGTTTTATATTTATCTGTTTTCTCTCTCTCGTTTCTTTGCGTATCCCTCGCAGGCAGACAGGAATGGGATTCGTGAGTACGTTGGCTCGGATGGGAGCCATGATAGCACCGATCATACGGATGAGCGGCGACTACGTTTCGTTCCTGCCGCTCACTATATTCGGCGGGATGGCGATAATAGCCGGAGCCACCGCCTTTTTCCTACCGGAAACATTAAATATTCCCTTGCCGGAAACTATCGAAGAGGTTGAGAGGAGGTTTGTAACGCCAAACACTCACGGGTGGCTTGGGGGCACAGATTCAAAATGGCAGCCGGGATGCCAACGTAGAAACAAACTCTTTTAGGCTTCGGCCTAGTGCGCTGATAGTCAGAGCACAGGCCGGGGGGCCTTCGCAGTGAGAGTTGTCCAAATATTGTGGGGTTGTAGTGCAACCGCAAAACTACAGACAGACCTGGCTCCTCCCATTAATTACACCATCTGCACCCATGACCTTTTCTAGGAAGAGTGGGATATTCTGAGGGGGCAGCCCGTGTATTAATAGCCTGCCTCTTTATACAGAAGTGGTCACTGGGAATTAAGTTCCCGCCTGCCATTTGGCCCATACTGCCGTGCCTGTGCTGTTGTGTTTTTTCCTCTGTGTGACCCACTTAGTCTGATCCACTCTCTGGCGCGCTTGCCAAACCTTTCGATGTTCCCCTTTCTCAAGCCATTCGCCTTCGAAAGAATTTCTGGACTTTGCCTCAACCGGCCTGTCGAGATTTCCCCGTTCTATCGGCCTCCCATGATAGGTAGCTGTTGGGAGCCACAGCCTCGACCGACGAGGCCTGTCTCAGGCCTCAGCCACTCCCAGCGTTTCTCACTGAACTCACTCTGCAGCTAACTCCTGTCGGGAGGTGTGTGCGATGCTTTGGTTGTCCGGTGAGAAATACGTTTTAAACGTAGTGACGGTGCGCTCGATACTTTCTCTAACCACACTCACACACACACACAGGCACATACTCACATACACATACTCACACACACACACACAGGCACACACTCACACACACACACTCACACACACACAGGCACATACACACACTCACACACACACACACACAGACACACAGGCATGCACTCACACAGGCACGCACTCACACACACACACACATACACACACAGGCACATACTCACACACGCGCACACACACTCAAACGCACACACACACTCAAACGCACACACACTCAAACGCGCACACTCAAACGCACACACCCAAACGCACACACACTCAAACGCACACACCCAAACGCACACACACTCAAACGCGCACACACACTCAAACGCGCACACATACCCAAACACACACACACACTCAAACGCATACACACACACATGCACACACACAGGCACATACTCACATACACACACTCACACACACACACACACACACAGGCACACACTCACACACACAGGCATGCACTCACACACACAGGCACATACTCACACACGCGCACACACACTCAAACGCACACATACACTCAAACGCACACACACTCAAACGCGCACACTCAAACGCACACACACCCAAACGCACACACACTCAAACGCACACACACTCAAACGCACTCACACACTCAAACGCACACACACGCTCAAACGCACACACTCAAACGCGCACACACACTCAAACGCGCACACACACTCAAACGCGTACACATACCCAAACGCACACACACACTCAAACGCGCACACTCAAACGCACACACACCCAAACGCACACACACTCAAACGCACACACACTCAAACGCACTCACACACTCAAACGCACACACACGCTCAAACGCACACACTCAAACGCGCACACACACTCAAACGCGTACACATACCCAAACGCACACACACACTCAAACGCACACACACACACAAATGCACACACACACACACACAAATGGACACACACACACAAATGCACATACTCACACACACAAATGCACGTGCACTCACACAACACACACACACAGGCTGTTGAGGGGCTGTTTAGCACAGGGCTAAATCACTGGCTTTGAACGCAGACCAAGGCAGGCCAGCAGCACGGTTCGATTCCCGTACCGGCCTCCCCGAACAGGCGCCGGAATGTGGCGACTAGGGGCTTTTCACAGTAACTTCATTTGAAGCCTACTCGTGACAATAAGCCATTTTCAATTCATTTTTTCATGAACACGCAAGCCCGCACAGACATACACACTCACAAATGCACTTACACACAAATGCGCGCACGCACACTCACGTGCACGCTCGCAACTCACATGCATGTGCACACACATGCGCGCACCCTCACAACACACGTGCGCACATACGAGCATGCATACACACTGACACACGCGCATGCACGCCCACAAATCACACATGTGCACACACACACACACACTAGCTCACACGCACATACTCGCGCGCAGGACAGACGAGGGAAGAAACCGGAGCCCCGAGAGACAGATTGGCCGTTTTCCGTCTGTGATTTTATGCCTTCTTTGTTCCCAGAGCTTTGAGAGACGCCGAAAAGGACAAACGGTCCAACAGGAATGAGGACCCGCGGCAGGAAACGAACCTATCACTGATGAAGCAGACTATTTAACCAGACACAGCTCCCTCCCAACAATCAGCAGCCCCTGGAGCACAACCGATAAGAGAGAGTCCGTAATCTGTGTCCACCTTTCACAATAGGCCCCTTCACTGACATATTAACCTGAAACGTTCCCTACAAGCACATTAAACACTCATCAACTGATAAGGCAAAGCTGAAAGGAAGGACCACACGCCATGGGTTGAGACCGTAACAATTCAGATGCTATGCTTACATGGTTTGTAAGAATTCCAATTTGCTTATCGCGCCTCCCCAGTGGCTCAATTCTGAGAAGACAATTTTGAATTGAACAACATTGGAGATCCCAGGGTCGACCTCTGATCTCAGCCCGACCTCTGATCTCAGCCCGACCTCTGACCTCAGTGCCTGGGGCTCAGGGGGAGGGGCAGGCTTTGTGTCAAAATGTTCTCGAACGTGAGGTTAACGCTGCCGAATACTCCTTGATTGACCGTTTGTTAGTTTCAATGTAATCCTATTAAACGACCATTGCCCCTAAGGGATGCATAACTTCTTGTCTTGATTGTGTGTGTGTCGTGTATTCATTTTTTTTTTTTAAATTTAGATTACCCAATTATTTTTTCCAATTAAGGGGCAATTTAGCGTGGCCAATCCACCTACTCTGCACATTTTTGGGTTGTGGGGGCCAAACCCACGCAGACACGGGGAGAACGTGCAAACTCCACACGGACAGTGACCCAGAGCCGGGATCGAACCTGGGACCTCAGCGCCGTGAGGCGGTTGTGCTAACCCCTAGGCCACCGTGCTGCCCTAGTGTCGTGTATTCATAATGACGTACGTGAGTTCAGAGGACAAGATATAGGAGCAGAATTAGGCCATTTGGCCCATCCTTCCTGCTCCGCTACTCTATCATGGCTGATATGTTCCTCATCATGGCCGATGACACCACAGTAGTGGGTCGGATCTCAAACAAGGACGAGACAGGGCACAGGAATGAGATAGAGAATCTGGTGAACTGGTGCGACGACAATAATCTCTCCCTCAATGTCAACAAAACGAAGGAGATTGTCATCGACTTCAGGGAGCGTAGAGGAGAACATGCCCCTGTCTACATCAATGGGAACGAAGCAGAAAGGGTCGTGTTTTTAGGTGCCCAGATTACCAACAACCTGTCCTGGTCCCCCCCATGCCGACACTATAGTTAAGAAAGCCCCCCAACGACTCTACTTTCTCAGAAGACTGAGGAAATTTGGCATGTCAGCTACAACCCTCACCAACTTCAACAGATGCACCAGAGAAAGAATTCTTTCTGGTTGTATCACAGCTTGGTATGGAGCCTGCTCTACCCAAGACTGCAGGAAACTACAAAAGGTTGTGAATGTAGCCCAGTCCATCACCCAAACCAGCCTCCCATCCATTGACTCCGTCTATAATTCCCGCTGCCTCAGAATGGGAGGGCAGCACGGTAGCATGGTGGTTAGCATAAATGCTTCACAGCTCCAGGGTCCCAGGTTCGATTCCCGGCTGGGTCACTGTCTGTGCGGAGTCTGCACATCCTCCCCCGTGTGTGCGTGGGTTTCCTCCGGGTGCTCCGGTTTCCTCCCACAGTCCAAAGATGTGCGGGTTAGGTGGATTGGCCATGCTAAATTGCCCGTAGTGTCCTAAAAAGTAAGGTTAAGGGGGGGGGGGGTTGTTGGGTTACGGGTATAGGGTGGATACGTGGGTTTGAGTAGGGTGATCATTGCTCGGCACAACATCGAGGGCCGAAGGGCCTGTTCTGTGCTGTACTGTTCTATGTTCTATGTTCTAAAGGCAGCCAGCGTAATTAAGGACCCCCACGCACCCCGGACATACTCTCTTCCACCTTCTTCCGTCAGGAAAAAGATACCAAAGTTTGAGGTCACGTACCAACCGACTCAAGAACAGCTTCTTCCCTACTGCCATCAGACTTTTGAATGGACCCACCTCGTATTAAGTTGACCTTTTCTCTACACCTTGCTATAACTGTGACATTATATTCTGCAGTCTCTCCTTCCTTCCCTATGTACGGTATGTATTGTTTGTACAGCATGCAAGAAACAATACTTTGCGCTGTATACTAATACATGAGACAATAATAAATTAAATCAAAAATCTGCTCCCTACAATGTTACAGACCGAGAGCTGGATTGCGAAATGAGCCGGAGAATCTCCTCCCTGGAACGCATGAGCTCGGAGTGGGAGTCGGCCTCTCGGGCCTGACTCCCTCAATGTGATCGTGGCTGATCCCATCCTGGCCTCAACTCCACCGCGCTGCCCGTTCTCCATAACCCTTCACCCCCATCACCAATCAAAAATCTGTCTGACTCCCGCTTAAATTTAGTCACTGTCCCAGCATGCACCATACTCTGGGGTAGCGAATTCCACAGATTCATAACCCTTCGGGAGAAGTAGTTTCTCCTCAAATCTGTTTTAAATTTGCCGCCTCTTATTCCAAGATTAGGACCGCTCGTTTTCGAATGCCCCACACGAGGAAGCGCCCGCTCCGCGTCTACTTTATCCACACCTTTTAGCATCTTGTATACCTCAATTAGATCTCCCCTCATTCATAGAATTTACAGTGCAGAAGGAGGCCATTCAGCCCATCGAGTCTGCACCGGCTCTTGGAAAGAGCACCCTACCCAAGGTCAACACCGCCACCCTAGCCCCATAACCCAGTAACCCCACCCAACGCTAAGGGCAATTTTGGACACTAAGGGCAATTTATCACGGCCAATCCACCTAACCCGCACGTCTTTGGACTGTGGGAGGAAACCGGAGCACCCGGAGGAAACCCACGCACACACAGGGAGGACGTGCAGACTCCGCACAGACAGTGACCCAGCCGGGAATCAAACCTGGGACCCTGGAGCTGTGAACCGATTGTGCTATCCACAATGCTACCGTGCTGTCCCACTTCTAACCTCTGGAGAGTACAGGCCTAAACTGTTCAATCTCTCCTCGTACGACAAACCCCTCATCTGTGGAATCAGCCTAGTGAACCTCCTCTGAACTGCCTCCAATTTTACTACATCCTCTCCTCAAATAAAGGGACCAAAGCTGTGCTCAATACTCCAGGTGCGGTGGTACCAATGCCGTGGACAGTTGCAACATCACATCCCTACTTTTCTACTCTGTTCCTTTAGATCTGAAGGCCAAAATTCCACTTGCTTTCCTTATTACCTGCTGTATCTGCACGAGGACACCCAGATCTCTCCATTTAGATAATAAATTGCCTTTCCATTCCTACGACCAAAAAGGACAACCTCAAACATATCCACGTTAAACTCCACCTGTTTGTTTGATTTGTTTTATTCTCACGTGTCCCGAGGTAGAGTGAAAAGTGTTGTTCTGCCGACAGTCCAGACCGATCGTTCCATACGTGAAGAAACACAGGACATACGGTAAATACACAATGTCAATACGTAGACACAGGCATCGGGTGAAGCATACAGGAGTGTAGTACTTACTCGGTAGAGAAGATAAGTGGAGAGATCAGGTCAGTCCCAGAAGAGGGTCGTTTAGGAGTCTGGTGACAGCGGGGAAGAAGTTGTTTCTGAGCCGATTCGTGTGTGTTCTCAGACTTCTGTATCTCCTGCCCGATGGAAGGAGTTGGAAGAGCGAGTAAGCCGGGTGGGAGGGATCTTTGATTATGCTGCCCGCTTTCCCCAGGCAGCGGGAGGTGTCGATGGAGTCAATGGATGGGAGGCGGGTTCGTGTGATGGGACTGGGCTGTGTTCACGACTCTCTGAAGTTTCTTGCGGTCCTGGGCCGAGCAGTTGCCATACCGGGCTGTGATGCAGCCGGATAGGATGCTCTCTATAGTGCATCTGTAAAAGTTGGTAAGGGTTAATGTGGACATGCCGAATTTCCTTACTTTCCTGAGGAAGTATAGGCGCTGTTGTGCTTTCTTGGTCGTAGCGTCGACGTGGGTGGACCAGGAGAGATTGTTGCCACATTTTGGCCCACTCGCTGAACCGTGCAACATCCATTTGTAAATTTCTTATTTCCCCATTGCAACTTACCGTCCCTACTATTTTTAGTGTCATCTTCAAATTTGGCAAGAGAATCTTCTATCCCTAATCAAAGTGATTAATGTATATTGTAAATAGTTGGGACTGCAGGACCGAACCCTGTGACATCCCACTGGTTGCATCTTGCCATCCAGGAAAAGAACCATTTATCCCAAGTCACTGTCTCCTGTCCATCAGCCAATCTTCTGTCCAAGCTGGCTGGTTTAGCACAGTGGGCTAAACAGCTGGCTTGTAACGCAGAAACAGGCCAGCAGCGCGGGTTCAATTCCCGTACCGGCCTCCCCCGAACAGGCGCCGGAATGTGGCAACTAGGGGCTTTTCACAGTAACTTCATTGAAGCCGACTTGTGACAATAAGCGATTATTATTATTACCCCTAATCCCATGTGATCTAACCTTGTGAATTAACCTTTTGTGCGGAACCTTATCAAACGCATCCCAGAAGTCTAGATATGCTACATCTACAGGGTCTCCATTATCGACTTGATTTGGAATGGAAATCGCTTATTGTCACAAGTAGGCTTCAATGAAGTTACTGTGAAAAGCCCCTAGTCGCCACATTCCGGCGCCTGTACGGGGAGGCCGGGACTTGTTACATCTTAGCAAATTAGTCAAACACGCTTTGCCCTTCGTAAAACCATGCTGACTCTGATGGATAGCGTTTTGACTTTCCAAATGTCCTGTTATCGCTTCCTTAATAATGGACGCTAACAATTTCCCAACGGCAGACGTTAAACGAACCCGTACCCCAGTGAGAGTCAGTGTGTGTGGGACCCGTACCCCAGTGAGAGTCAGTGTGTGTGAGACCCGTACCCCAGTGAGAGTCAGTGTGTGTGGGACCCGTACCCCAGTGAGAGTCAGTGTGTGTGGGACCCGTACCCCAGTGAGAGTCAGTGTGTGTGGGACCCCTACCCCAGTGAGAGTCAGTGTGTGTGGGACCCGTACCCCAGTGAGGTCAGTGTGTGTGGGACCCGTACCCCAGTGAGAGTCAGTGTGTGTGGGACCCCAGTGAGAGTCAGTGTGTGTGGGACCCGTACCCCAGTGAGAGTCAGTGTGTGTGAGACCCGTACCCCAGTGAGAGTCAGTGTGTGTGGGACCCGTACCCCAGTGAGAGTCAGTGTGTGTGAGACCCGTACCCCAGTGAGAGTCAGTGTGTGTGGGACCCGTACCCCAGTGAGAGTCAGTGTGTGTGAGACCCGTACCCCAGTGAGAGTCAGTGTGTGTGGGACCCCTACCCCAGTGAGAGTCAGTGTGTGTGGGACCCGTACCCCAGTGAGAGTCAGTGTGTGTGGGACCCGTACCCCAGTGAGAGTCAGTGTGTGTGGGACCCCAGTGAGAGTCAGTGTGTGTGGGACCCGTACCCCAGTGAGAGTCAGTGTGTGTGAGACCCGTACCCCAGTGAGAGTCAGTGTGTGTGGGACCCGTACCCCAGTGAGAGTCAGTGTGTGTGAGACCCATACCCCAGTGAGAGTCAGTGTGTGTGGGACTCATACCCCAGCGAGAGTCAGTGTGTGTGGGACCCCTACCCCAGTGAGAGTCAGTGTGTGTGGGACCCTTACCCCAGTGTGTGTTTTGAAAGTGCGACCATTCAGTTGTAATAATTTCACTAACTCTCCCAAACCCCCCAGCCACCACGGCGCTGTGGCCTCCCTCGCTTAGCATCCAAACTCCTTGAACGAGGTCTGTCACAGTGGAGTGAATATAGTAACTCTGTTATCATCAGATTAAACATTAGGTAACAAATGGATTAATGATCAGCCCGGGACCCAGCCCACACACTCTGTGCACCAGACTGTCCGTCAGTGTCGCTCTCTCTCAGTCAGGAACAGTCCTTCTCCCTCTATGCCTGCACCTTCTTGAGGTTTAGCCATGAGCTTCGGTGATATCTTGGAGGATGTCGGGAATATGGGAAAATTCCAAATCATCCACGTTTTCTTGCTGGCCCTCCCAACCGTGTTCTTGACCATGCACAACCTGCTCCAGAACTTCTTGGCCGCCGTGCCGGACCATCACTGCAGTGCCCCCTGGGGAACGAACGTCTCCGGGTCCCTCAACGCGACGGCGGAGGACCTCCTCGGGTCTTCGTCCCCCTGGACGGGAATGTCCGGCCAGAGAAATGCAGCGAGTACTCCCCGCCCCAGTGGCACCTCCTGGGCCTCAACGCCAGCCGGAGCAACGCGACCGTGCCCGCCACGCAGGCGTGCTCTGACGGATGGACGTACGACAGCTCCAAGTTCAAAGCCACGATCGTCACGGAGGTATGCCAGAGAACGTGTGTGTGTGTGTTTGCTAAAACTCTTCAGTAACGTTGTGTATAACATGGACCGAATGAAGGTGTAGTAAATGATTTGTATGCACTGGGATAACCCCACATACATGAGGCAATCTCAAAGCACAATTCTGTGCAGGATCTGGTGGATTGGCCGTGCTAAATTACCCCTTAGTGTCCAAAGATGTGCAGGTTAGGTGGATTGGCCGTGCTAAATTGTCCCTTAGTGTCCAAAGATGTGCAGGTTAGGTGGATTGGCCGTGCTAAATCGCCCTTTAGTGTCCAAAGATGTACAGGTTCGGTGGATTGGCCGTGCTAAATCGCCCTTTAGTGTCCAAAGATGTGCAGGTTAGGTGGATTGGCTGTGCTAAATTGCCCCTTAGTGTCCAAAGATGTACAGGTTAGGTGGATTGGCCGTGCTAAATTGTCCCTTAGTGTCCAAAGATGTGCAGGTTAGGTGGATTGGCCGTGCTAAATTGCCCCTTAGTGTCCAAAGATGTGCAGGTTAGGTGGATTGGCCGTGCTAAATTTTTTCTTTTTCTTTTAAAAAAATTTAGATTACCCAATTAATTTTTTCCAATTAAGGGGCAATTTAGCGTGGCCGATCCACCTACCCGGCACATCTTTGGGTTGTGGGGGCGAAACCCACGCAAAAACGGGGAGAATGTGCAAACTCAACACGGACAATGACCCAGAGCCGGGATCGAACCTGGGACCTCAGCGCCGTGGGGCTGCAGTGCTAACCCACTGCCCCACCGTGCTGCCCTTGGCCGTGCTAGATTGCCCCTTAGTGTCCAAAGATGTGGCGATTAGGTGGATTGGCCGTGCTAAATTGCCCCTTAGTGTCCAAAGATGTGCAGGTTAGGTGGATTGGCCGTGCTAAATTGCCCCTTAGTGTCCAAAGATGTGCAGGTTAGGTGGATTGGCCGTGCTAAATTGCCCCTTAGTGTCCAAAGATGTGCAGGTTAGGTGGATTGGCCGTGCTAAATTGCCCCTTAGTGTCCAAAGATGTTGAGGTTAGGTGTATTGGCCGTGCTAAATTATCCAGGGGGAGGGGCTACTTTTGCTCCTCATTCATATGCTCGTACGTAATGGGCCCACTGGGGTCCCTCTCGCTTGTGTCGCACAAAGTAAACACGGGCCTTCGCAGCCAGCTGAGCCGGTGTCCACTTAATAACTGGGGCTTTGGGGCGCCGGTCGAAAATAAGGAGGGCCCCCATTTGAGGCGGGCAGGAGGAGAAATAAAATATTCCCTCTCAAACCTCCGCCGGCCTTTGGAACTCGTACGGGGGTTGGGGGGGGGGGGGTGTTGGGCCCCCCCCTCCCCCACCCCCCGATAACCGTCAGCTGCCATCTTGTTTTGACAGTGGGACCTGGTGTGCGATCAGAAGTCCGTGAAATGGATCTCTCAATCGGTCTACATGGCTGGCCTGCTGGTGGGGGCCATCGTGCTGGGCCGCTTCGCTGACAAGTAAGAAACGGTGGGCGGCGCTGTGCTGTACTGGGTTCAAGCCCCGGGGTCCTCAGTCCCTCCGGCTCCTTGCTCGGATGGGGCTGGGGGGGGGGGGGGACGGGGAGGAGGGGGGAGAGGGGGAGAGGGGAGGGTAGGGGGGAGGGAGGGTAGGAGGGAGGGGGGGGGGGGGGGGGGGGGGCGCTCTCTGCCGTTGCCAGCTCCTCCAGAACTGGGCCGGGGTCTCCAGGGTCAAAGGTCAATCTCCCCCCCCCCCGGATAACGCTGTGCGAAAACCTCCTTGGTTTATTCTCCCATTCTCTTTGCACATTTCTCATGACAAGATTCTGAAAATGGCGGGGGGTGGGGGGGGGGGGGGGGGGGGGGGGTGCTGTTTGCTTGACGGTCGAACATCATCCAATCGGGTAACGAGTCCTTTTTCTTTCCGATTGTCGGAGGAAGGCCGTTGCGCCACACGGGTGGACGTGTTGATTGGCTGATAGCTGGAGTGTGGGGCGGAGGGGTGGAGGGAGGGGGCTACCTCCAGGAAGACCATTGAATCCAGCTGGCAGTCCGATATGAGGTCCAGCTGCTGCCCCCGTGACATCGGGTCGTCCAGCACAGAAACGGGCCCTTCGGCCCACCGTGTCAATGCTGGCCATTGAGCGCCAATCTGTGCTCATATCCCGTTCGCCAGCCCTTGCTCCATTGACGATTTGAGTGCTCGTCCAGATGCTTCTCAGACGTGACTGGGGGTGGCGGGGGGGGGGGGGGGTTTCCTGCCTCCACCACCCTCTCAGGCGACGCGTTCCATATTCACAGGCCGCCCCAAGCGCTCCGCCTGCCTTCTTCGCCACCCTCTCCCCCTCTACTGCCAACTTCAGGAATCCATGGACTCGTACACCCAGGCAACCCTCTGTTCCTCAATAACTCCCTCGGGCCCTACCGTTCCTCCCCTCGGCAGACTCCCCAAAGTTAAACTCCAGCTGATTATACCTCCTACACTTACACCACGGTAGCACAGTGGTTAGCACAATTGCTCCACAGCTCCAGGGTCCCAGGTTCGATTCCCGGCTGGGTCACTGTCTGTGCGGAGTCTGCACGCTCTCCCGTGTCTGCGTGGGTTTCCTCCGGGTGCTCCGGTTTCCTCCCACAGTCCAAAGATGTGCAGGTTAGGTGGATTGGCCGTGCTAAATTGTCCCTTAGTGTCCGAAGATGTGCAGGTTAGGTGGATTGGCCGTGCTAAATTGTCCCTTAGTGTCCAAAGATGTGCAGGTTAGGTGGATTGGCCGTGATAAATTGCCCCTTAGTGTCCAAAGATAGAACATAGAACATAGAACAGTACAGCACAGAACAGGCCCTTCGGCCCTCGATGTGCCGAACAATGATCACCCTACTCAAACCCACGTATCCACCCTATACCCGTAACCCAACAACCCCCCCTTAACCTTACTTTTTTTAGGACACTACGGGCAATTTAGCATGGCCAATCCACCTAACCCGCACATCTTTGGACTGCGGGAGGAAACCGGAGCACCCGGAGGAAACCCACGCACACACGGGGAGGACGTGCAGACTCCACACAGACAGTGACCCAGCCGGGAATCGAACCTGGGACCCTGGAGCTGTGAAGCATTTATGCTGACCACCATGCTGCCGTGCTGCCCCTTATTTAGAAGGAGGCCATTCGGTCCATCGAGTCTGCACTGGCTCTTGGAAAGAGCACCCTACGCAAGGTCAACACCTCCACCCTATCCCCATAACCCAGTAACCCCACCCAACATTAAGGGCAATTTATCGCGGCCAATCGACCTCCACCTACCCTGCACATCTTTGGACTGTGGGAGGAAATGGGAGCACCCGGGAAAACCCACGCACACACGGGGAGGATGTGCAGACTCCGCACAGACAGTGACCCAAGCCGGGAATCGAACCTTGGAACCTGGAGCTGTGAAGCATTTGTGCTATCCACAATGCTACCGTGCTGCCCCATGTGCAGGTTAGGTGGATTGGCCATGCTAAATTGCCCCTTAGTGCCCAAAGATGTGCAGGTTAGGTGGATTGGCCGTGCTAAATTGTCCCTTAGTGCCCAAAGATGTGCAGGTTGGGTGGATTGGCCGTGCTAAATTGTCCCTTAGTGTCCAAAATTTGGGTGGGGTTACTGGGTTATGGGGATAGGGTGGAGGTGTGCGGTTGGGCAGGGTGCTCTTTCCAAGAGCCGGTGCAGGCTCGATGGGCCGAATGGCCTCCTTCGGCACTGTAAATTCTCTGAGCATCCAAGTCTAAGTCATTGGTGCACATAACAAGCAAAGGTATTCAGTGTCGGTGAGGCAGCAGTGCTAGCCACTGTGCCGCTGTGCTGCCCTCTTGTGGCTTGTCTTCTGCGTTCATTAGACGCTGCGGGTTCCTGTTAGACTCCGACATCGGGCCTGCCTCCTGATGACAGCAGCCCAGAGTGGTTGAAAACTCGGGAGGACTGCCCTGACCTCACCAACGAAGATGCCCCAGAATAGTTCGGCAATTTCTGCCTCTTCCCCGCCTGTCGCCCGAGCTAAATTCCGCCTCCGACGGCCTCCCCGTGGTGGCCGTTGTTTAATATCCGCCTCCAGTTCCCCTCAGAGGGCGACGGAGAGCAGCGGGTGTTTCCACAAGCCGAGAGCCGGCATTTACATCTCTAAAGTTCCGGACAAGACTGATTAAACACGGAACGGAACGTGCTCCAAATGTTCTTTTTCTATTGGTTCAGAGGATGTGTAATGCCCCTCCCTAATTGCCCTTCAACCGCGTGACTCATTCGGCCATTTTGAAGGGGGCAGATAAACGGCGTCCATGTTGCTGTAAGTGTGTGTGTGTGGGGAGGGCGGGGTCTGGAGTCACAAGTAGGCCAGACCGTGGTAAGGGCGGCAGATCTCCCCCTTCCCTCAAGCGAAAACGTTAGCGAACCGGGCGTTTTTTTTTACCACAATCGGCAACGGTTTTGTGGTCGCCTTTTAATCCCAGATTTTCCACTGGATTCCTGTTTCACCATCTGCCGGGGTGGGAACCGAAGCAGGGCGACGAACACAGAAACGAAGGAGTCGTCCGAATCGAAGGCTTTAATCTACAAGAACCGCGCCCAGCAGCAGGAGTACAGAAAGAACGATGGCTGCTGGGGCAACACGGGTTCTTATACTCCGCCGCGTAGGCGGAGCTACCTTACATTCCGACCAATGAGAAGACAACACTAGGGCCAATGGGCAGCGAGCCTTCTACACCAATAGCAGCTCACACCCCCAGGTACCGTAGTACCTCTAGTCATACTACCACACAGGGTCTCCCCCCCCCCCCCAGATCATTATCTTGGGTCCCTGGATTGCCAATCCAGTGACAATACTGGTGACAGCGACAGCGCGATGCCACCTCCTCTGCCAAGACACACACGGGGATGAATGACTCACTAATATCATGATGTTACACTGTTTGACACGGAACGGTAACGGCTGATTTTGCTTCATGTTTATGGTCCGTTAGGTTTGGTCGAAGGACTCTCCTCCTCTGGTCCTATTGCCAACTGGCAGCCACCGGGACGTGCGGAGCTTTTTCCACCTCCTACCCGCTCTTCTGCTTTTGGAGGTTCCTCTGTGGCATGGCAGTATCCGGAATCATCCTTAACAGCTTCTCCCTCAGTGAGTGAAAACACCTCGCGCGCCCCACGGGCCATTGCCAGAGATGGAGCAGGCACCCCCCCCCCCCCAAAATCTCTCATGGGGGGGTGCCTACAAACGAGAACATCGCCATCGCCTCAAAGATTAGATTAATAAACCTGTCATGATATGCACATAACGAGATACAGACAGGCAGTGACAGACACCCAGTACAGCCAATCAACACACAGGACAGCACACAACCAATCACCAGACAGAACACCAGAGCACAAGTGGCTAGCACTGTGGCTTCACAGCGCCAGGGTCCCGGGTTCGATTCCCCGCTGGGTCGCTGTCTGTGCGGAGTCTGCACGTCCTCCCCGTGTCTGCGTTCGTTTCCTCCGGGTGCTCCGGTTTCCTCCCACAGTCCACAGACGTGCAGGTTAGGTGGATCGGCCATGCTAAATTGTCCCCTTGGTGGAGGGATCAATGACCAGGCAGCAGGGATTTAAGGTGAGGGGGCAGGAGGTTTAGAGGGGATGTGAGGGGACAACCTTTTTGCCCAGAGGGGGGTGGCAGTCTGGAACTCACTGCCTGAAAGGGTGGTGGAGGCAGAGGCCCTCGTAACACTTAAGAAACATTTCGATGTGTGCTTGCGATGCCGGGGCCGACAAGGCTGTGGGCCGAGTGCTAAGAAATGGGATTAGATTAGTCAGGTGGTTGTGACGGGTGCAGAAGCGATGGGCAGAAGGGCCTTTTCGGTGCTGTATGATTCTCTGCACAGCGACTGGGCTTCCTACAGCTGTGAAAATCCACCCAATTCTGCGCAGTGGGCTAAACTGCGAAGTGTTTCTCCATGATAGACGGCACAGGAGGCCGCCTGAACACGGCAAGCCGCCCACGATGCATTTCCTTCAATCACTGTGCCACTGTTACGGGCCAGGGTTTAGAGAACCCCAAAGTGTATCATGGAGTTCCCCTCACCCACAACTTTTACTAGATTGTGGTATGGGGAGCACACGGCCCACTCTACAGGTGTGGTACAGCAGAAATGGAAAAGTTTTTTAAAAAGCAAAACAATGTTTATTCCATGAACTCAAGTTAACCTTTTTAAAACAGACAGTGAACATCTTAGCGACCATCAATTCAAATACAACCCCCCAGCACTACGTAACCCTGTAAGCTGTCCTTTAACATCCAAAAGACTTAACAAACCTTCAAACAGGAGCACATTAGATCCATAGATAGTCTTTGGATGGCAGAGATCAAGAGTGCAGCCCTTTGGTTAAACTTCAGATGCCGCTCACTGGAAAACACAGACACACCCAAAGCTTTTTCTCAAACTGAAACTAAGAAGCAGAAGTAGAGCTCAGCTCCCCCCACACTCTGACATCACTCCAGCGACACGAGCAGCTCCATTTCTTAAAGGTACATTACATAAACACCCATTTCTTAAAGGTACTCTCACATGACAGCCACCCCCCCCCCCCCCTCAGAGTTCCACTTTAAACGTGCGCGGCCTCGGGTGCGATTCGTTTTCCGTCACTTCGGACCCCGTTTTGAGGCGCCTTTCGTGATTATGGACCCCCTCTCCGCCTTTTTTTCCCTCCAGGGGTTGAATGGGTCCCGACAAGATTTCGCACCTCCGTGGAAATGATCTGCAACTACGTCTACACGTCTGGCCAAATGCTGCTGGCTGCGATCGCGTACGGGATCCAACACTGGCGTTGGCTTCAGTTCGCAGTCTCCGTCCCGTTCTTCGTCTTCTTCCTCTACGCCTGGTAAAGTCAACGGCGATCGGTCTGGTTCAGGAATTGTATCGGAGCCTATCAGCCCATAAGAACCCAAACAGGAGGAGGCCCCTCGGGTTTGCTAGGCCATTGAATAAGATCGTGGACGATCTGATTGGAACCTCAGCCCACATTCCTGTCGACCTCCGATAACCTTTCACCTCCCCCCCCCCCACCCCCTCCATTAATCGAGAATCTATCCACCTCGGCCTTAAAAACATTCAAAGATTCTCCTTCCCCCGCCTCTCGAGGAAGAGAGTTCCAGAGACTCGCCACCCTCTGAGGGAAAACATTTCTCCCCCGTCTCCGTTTTCAACGGGCCGCCCCCTTATTTTTAAACAATGACCCCCCCCCCCCCCCCGCTCTCGATTCTCCCACAAGAGGAAAGACCCTCTCCACATCCCACCCTGTCAAGACCACCCCCCCTCAGGATCTGAAAGGTTTCGATTGAGTCACCTCTCACCCTTCTAAACTCCAGCGGGTACGAACCCGACCTCTCCGACCCTTTCCTCATCGGACATCCCGCCCATTCCCAGTGTTAGCCTGGGAAACCTTCCCTGAACCGCTTCCCGCACATTGACATCTTTCCTCAGATAAGGAGAGTGATACTGTCCACGACACTCCAGGTGTGGTCTCACCAACGCCCTGTATAACTGAATAAACCTCCCTTCATTCGATGAGATCATGGTTGGTCTTCTACTCCATGCCATTTTACTGAACTATCCATGAATCCCTTGACGTTTTTTTGATATGTTTCGTCAATGACTGAGTTCCCATGGACCCTTTGGGACGGAGCATTCTGAAGATCCACCAGCTCCCGAGTGAAGAAATTCCTCCACATCCCAGTTCCAAACTGGCCCAGTCCTTCCCTGAACGAAGAAATTCCTCTCCGTCCCTGTCCCAAAATGGCCGACTCCTTCCCCGAGTGAAGAAATTTCTCATCAGTCCACAAAATGGCCGACTCCTTCCCCGAGTGAAGACATTTCTCCTCATCTCAGTCCCCAAAATGGCCGACTCCTTCCCCGAGTGAAGACATTTCTCCTCATCTCAGTCCCCAAAATGGTCGACTCCTTCCCCGAGTGAAGATATTTCTCCTCATCTCAGTCCCCAAAATGGCCGACTACTTCCCCGAGTGAAGACATTTCTCCTCATCTCAGTCCCCAAAATGGCCGACTCCTTCCCCGAGTGAAGATATTTCTCCTCATCTCAGTCCCCAAAATGGTCGACTCCTTCCCCGAGTGAAGATATTTCTCCTCATCTCAGTCCCCAAAATGGCCGACTCCTTCCCCGAGTGAAGACATTTCTCCTCATCTCAGTCCCCAAAATGGCCGACTACTTCCCCGAGTGAAGACATTTCTCCTCATCTCAGTCCCCAAAATGGCCGACTCCTTCCCCGAGTGAAGACATTTCTCCTCATCTCAGTCCCCAAAATGGTCGACTCCTTCCCCGAGTGAAGATATTTCTCCTCATCTCAGTCCCCAAAATGGCCGACTACTTCCCCGAGTGAAGACATTTCTCATCAGTCCACAAAATGGCCGACTCCTTCCCCGAGTGAAGAAATTTCTCCTCATCTCAGTCCCCAAAATGGCCGACTACTTCCCCGAGTGAAGAATTCTTTCCTCATCTCGGTCCCAGGCTTTTCCCCAGGATAGAGGGGTCAATTATTAGGGGGATATAGGTGCGAAGGGCAAAGTTTAGAGGAGATGTGCGAGGGAAATTTTTTTAAAATATAAATTTAGATTACCCAATTATTTTTTTTCTCCAATTAAGGGGCAATTTAGCGTGGCCAATCCACCTACGCTGCACATCTTTTGGGTTGTGGGGGTGAAACCCACGCAAACACGGGGGAGAATGTGCAAACTCCACACGGACAGTGGCCCAGGGCCTGGATTCGAACCCGGGCCCTCAGCGCCGTAGTCCCAGTGCTATCCACTGGGCTACATGCCACCCTGAAGTTTTTTACACAGACGGTAGTGGGTGCCTGGAACTCGCTGCCGGAGGAGGTGGTGGAAGCAGGGACGATAGTGACGTTTAAGGGGCATCTTGACAAATACATGAATAGGATGGGAATAGAGGGATACGGACCCCGGAAGTGTAGAAGATTTTAGTTTAGACAGGCAGCATGGTCGGCAAGGGCTTGGAGGGCCGAAGGGCCTGTTCCTGTGCTGTACTTTTCTTTGTTCTTTGACAGACGGAAACTCAGGCAGCTGAAGACTCAGCCACTCGATGGGTTCAAACCGAATACGCTCTCAAGAGGCCAGAATTGGAGGGATACGGGGGCGGGATTCACCCCTCCGGGGGGCTAGCAGGGGCGTCGCGCGATTTACGGGGGCGGGGCCTCGGCGTGGCGTCAGAGACCCGGCGGCGCGTAAAAGACGCGACGCCTTGGGTCCCGCGCATGCGCAGTTGGGCCGGCGCCAACTGGCGCATGCGCGGTAACCTCGCGGAGCGCTCCGGATTCTGGGGCCGGCCGCGGAAGGAAGTAGGCCCGGGGGGGGGGGGGGGGGGGGGGAGAGGCCGGCCCACCGATCGGTGAGCCCCGATCGTGGGCCAGACCCCATTGGAGGCCCCCGCCTGGGAACAGAGCCACCCCTCCCCCCCCTCCACAGGCCCCCCCCCCCCCCTCAAGGCCTTCAAGACGAGTAGCCGCCGGCAGCGACCAGGTGTGGACGGTGCTGGCGAGACCCTGCCGTTCACGCGCGTCAGCTCGGCCCATCCAGGCCGGGGAATCCCGTTTGCGGCGATTCTCCGAGCGGCCTGGCGCGATTCGCGTGGCGCTGGTTTTCGTGGGGGTGGGGGAATTGCGTGCGGGGGTCGGGGAGGCGTGGCGCGATTGGCACGGCGCCCCGACCACCCGGCGAGGGAGGGCGGGGAATCCCACCCATGGTTTGCGGAGGGACGTAGGGCAGGAGGAGTCACGGGGATGGGGAGGGGCGAAGCGAGGAAGGATTCAGAAACACGGAGAATTTTCAAATTGGTTAACGAAGGGCCAATGTGCAAGGATGACAGATAGGTGCAGATTGGTGCGAGATAGGAAACGGACAGCAGAAATAAAGATAACCTCAAGTGTGCGAAAGATGGAATGTGGGAGATCTGCCAGGAGTGTGTTGCATCAGTCAACCATTAAGATAACACAGCAGAACTGAGAATGCCAACCCAAATTACAACCACAGAACCTAATAAATGAGCCAACGGTGTAACTCATTTGCTTTTGATTTGAAATTCTGACTTTTGAGACTGGTTATGCTCAACATTGCTTAACAGCCCCTATAAATAATAATACAGTCCGGTGTATTTAAGAAAGGCAGGCCTGAATCCTCAGCGAGTGTGGCGGCAGGGGACTTGAACTAGGAAGGTCCAAACTTTGTGTGGGGTTTGCACATTCTCCCCGTGTCTGCGTGGGTCTCACCCCCCCACAAACCAAAGATGTGCAGGGTAGGTGGATTGGCCACGCTAAATTGGAAAACAAAATAATTGGGGACACTTCAATCCTCAATCTGTGGGTCAGGGGTTAGCACCGCTGTCTCACAGCCGCCAGGGTCCTGGGTTCGAATCCGGCCTGGGGTGGAGTTTGCACGTTCTCTCCGCCCTGGGTTTCCTGTCTCCCGTTTCCTCCCACCGTTGAAAGACGTACAGGTTAGATGGATTGGCTTTTAGTGCCCAAAAGGTTGGGCGGGGTTCCCGGGATACGTTGGGGGCGTGGGCCTTGGCTGGAAGCTCTCTCAGTGGGCCCGACGGGCCGAATGGCCTCCTTCTGCGCTGCGGGGCGAAATCAACCGAGAGGATTCTTGCCTTTGAGGTGATGGGCCTAAACACGCGCGGGTCTTCTCACAGGTGGTTCCCGGAGTCCGCCCGCTGGCTCATCCTGAACGGCAAGGAGGACGTGGCCCTGAAGCAGCTCCGGAGGGTGGCGAAGCTGAACGGCAAGGAGGCGGAAGGGCAGAAACTCACCACCGCGGTAAGCAACGGCGGTTTTGTCACCAGTGGGTTCTGGTGCCTTCAACATCTTCCCAAAGTGAAGGCAACTGGTCGTCACTTTCTGTACTGCTGTTGTCCAGCCGAAGTCATCGGTTCCCCCGATAGCGAGCTATGCCAAACGCCACAGGCATTGCCAGCAGAGGCAGATTCCTTCGGAGGGGCCAATGCGCCATCTCCACTGCTCGTTAACATACCGCAGAGGGGGTTGGAATCCTGCCCTCTGTACTTGCCTTAGAAGAAGAGCAGATCAGCCAGTGAGCTTGTTCTATAAGACCCAGAAGACATAGGAGCAGAATTAGACCACTCGGCCCATCCAGTCTGCTCCCATTCAATCACGGCTGCTATTTTTCTCATCCCCATTCTCCTGCCTCCTCCCCATAACCTGGGCTGGTTTAGCTCACTCAGCTAAATCGCTGGCTTTGAAAGCAGGCCAGCAGCACGGTTCGATTCCTGTACCAGCCTCCCCGAACAGGCGCCGGAACGTGGCGACTAGGGGCTTTTCACAGTAACTTCATTGAAGCCTACTCGTGACAATAAGCAATTTTCATGTTCATAACCCCTGATCCCCTTATTAATCAAGGACTGTCTATCTCTGTCTTAAAGACACTCAGTGACTTGGCCTCCACAGCCTTCTGCGGCAAAGAGTTCCACAGATTCACCACCCTCTGGCTGAAGAAATTCCTCCTCATCTCTGTTTTAAAGGCTCGTCCCTTCAGTCTGAGGCTGTGTCCTCTGGTTCTAGTTTTTCCTACAAGTGGAAACATCCTCACCACGTCCACTCTATCCCAGGCCTCGCAGTATCCTGTAAGTTTCAATAAGATCCCCCCTCATCCTTCTAAACCCCAACGAGTACAGACCCAGAGTCCTCAACCGTTCCTCATACGACAAGCTCTTCATTCCCAGGGATCATTCTTGCGAACCTCCTCTGGACCCTTTCCAAGGCCCCAGCGCACCCTTCCTTAGATACGGGGCCCAAAACTGCTCACGATACTCCCAAATGGGGTCTGACCAGAGCCTTGTACAGCCTCAGATGTTTGCTGTTCCTGCTATGTTGCTCCAATGTTTATGAAAAGTTAATACTCCTCCGCCTTGCTGTTGCCCTACAGTGGGTTGATGCCTAAGTTATTACGGAATGCCTCGGTCGCGCTAATGGCACTGGGAGGTGTAATTCTGAAGGGATTGATCACATGGTTTAAGGCTGTAATAAGAGGAACAGGTTAGCAATAATCCATCGCTTTGTGTGTTTGCGTGTGTGTATGTGTGTGTTCCACAGATTCTCAAGTCCAAAATGGAAAACGACCAGTTGGCCGCCACGAATAGGCGCGGCATGCTCGACCTGTTCAGGACCCCGGCCATCCGCAAGATTGCCTGTTGTACCATGCTTGTTTGGTAGGTTATTGGGGAACGGGTGGGAGGGGGGGGGAGGTATAACCTGAGCCAAGGTTAGCAAATTTGCCTGACGAAAAATCCCAACTCGGATATCAAGTGACAGTATTGAGCCAGACGATGCCAGAGGGAACGCTGCAGCAGAAGGGGAAGGAAGAGTTGGGGCAGCACGGTAGCATTGTGGTTAGCACAATTGCTTCACAGCTCCAGGGTCCCAGGTTCGATTCCCGGCTGGGTCACTGCCTGTGCAGAGTCTGCAAGTTCTCCCCGTGTGTGCGTGGGTTTCCTCCGGGTGCTCCGGTTTCCTCCCACAGTCCAAAGATGTGCGGGTTAGGGTGGATTGGCCGTGCTAACTTGCCCTTAGTGTCCAAAATTGCCCTTAGTGTTGGGTGGGGTTACTGGGTTATGGGGATAGGGTGGGGGGGGGGGATTGTACCTTGGGTAGGGTGCTCTTTCCAAGAGCCGGTGCAGACTCGATGGGCCGAATGGCCTCCTTCTGCACTGTAAATTCTCTGATTCTATGAAGAGGGGTGTCGCCCTGGGCCTTTAAGGGATTGCAGCACGGCATCACTCGGAGGGAAGTGTGTCACGACATCCAGCTTCAGTCTGGCTTTTGCTCTTGACGCAGCACACGTGCACAGCTCTGATGTCTTTCTCTCCGTATATATCGGTTCCCCAGGTGTCTCCAATGAATAAATCAACCGGCAACACATTTGCACCATCCCGTAAGAGTGATCGCTGCCGTTATATCATTCCAGGGGCAGTCAGGGAGTGACCGAGGATGTTGCAAGTAGATGTGGCTGGCACTGATATTGCTGTCCACTTGCCCGGGAGGAAGGCTGGAGGAGCGAATCATTAAGCTGATGGGCCAAGGGGGAGATGGGGGGGTCTCGTCGTAATGTCGGTGGACTGGTAATCCAAAGGCCGATGCTCTGGGGGCACAGGTTCAAATCCCACCACGGCATTCTATGGGGCCGCCATTGTTCTTCCCCCTCCCAAACTGATGAGGCCAGAAAGGCAGAGTGGTTATCTTACCAGAGTGGCCAAGTGGGATTGTCACTGGGCAGCCCGGGAGCACAGTGGCTGGCACTGTGGCTTCACAGCACCCCGGGGCCCCGGGTTCGATTCCCGGCTTGGGGTCACTGTCTGTGCGGAGTCTGCACGTTCTCTCCCCCCCCGTGTCTCCGTGGGATTCCTCCGGGTGCTCCGGTTTCCTCCCACAGTCCAAAGATGTGCAGGTTAGGTGTGGATTGGCCGTGCTAAATTGTCCCTTAGTGTCCAAAAAGGGATGGGATGAGGTGGGGTTACTGGGTTATGGGGATAGGGTGGAGGTGTTGACCTTGGGTAGGGTGCTCTTTCCAAGGGCCGGTGCAGACCCGATGGGCCGAATGGCCTCCTTCTGCACTGTAAAATTCTATGTTTTTAGTAATCCAGAGACCCCTAGGTTAGTGTTCCGGGGGCGGGGGTTCGAATCCCACCCCGGCAATTGGTGGGATGTAAATTCAAGGAATAAAATCCGGAATTATGAAGTTCAGTCTCGGTAACGGCGACCGTGACAACAATCATCGTTAATAAAAAAAACCCATCTAGTTCACTAATATTCCCCCTTTAGGGAAAGGGGGAATTCTGCTGTCCTTACCCCCGTCTGGCCTACCTGTGACTCCAGACCCCCCCCCCCCCCCCCCCCCCACCCCACACAGCAATGTGGCCGACTCTTAACTGCCCCCTACTGAAATGGGCCGAGCCGGACACTCGACTCAAGAGGGCAATTAGGGATGGGCAACAAATACTGCGCCTGGCCCAACGATGCCCCCATTACCCCCCCCCCCCCCCCCCCACGGAACGTTAAAGAAGATATTCGGAATCGGGACACGGATGCACAAATCGACAGGGTTTCATTAACTCGGAATCAAAGGCGTCCTCTGAGAACAGGTTGTGGTTGGGAACAGAGTAGTCGGGATGGACCAAGCAACCGGGGTGGGGCGGGGGGAGAGGAAACCCTTGAAAATGGTGGTTAGGTTTTGGAAGCCTCCTTGCCTGCCACCCTCCCATCCCCCGATCTGAGGGGATCACAAGGCCCGAGGCTCGACGCCAACTTCTCGAGATATCGGCGGGAGGGGGAAAACGCTGTGGGTCACCCTGAGAAAAAAAAATGGCCGACCTCGTTTCAATTATTATGCCGGGGTTTGCGCCCCTCTGCAGGATCCCTGAACAGAAAGGCCCCCCCCCCCCCCCCGACGAATCTCCCCCTCCGACAGAGCGGAACCTTTGGGCCCAGTCGCTCTGTGGCTACACTCTCTCTTTCTTCCGCCACAGGTTTGCAACGGGCTTCGCCTATTACGGGCTGGCGATGGACCTGCAAGGGTTTGGCGTCGACATTTACCTCGTCCAGTTCATATTTGGGGCCGTGGACGTTCCGGCCAAGTCTGTGGGGTTTCTCACCTTGAGTCTGATCGGAAGACGATTCACCCAAGGCTCTTCGCTTATCCTGGCAGGGAGCTTTATTCTGGCAAACATCTTTGTCCCAAAAGGTATGGGTCTGTAGAGTGTTTTTAACAGCACAGCGAGAGGCCCTTTGGCCACCAAGAACCTATCGATTCAAATCCCATTTCCCAGCACTTCCTCCGTAGCCTTGTACGCTGTAGTGTTTCAAGTGCTCACCGAAACACTTCTTAATTGTTGTTAGAGTTCCCGCCTCCGCCGCCCTATCGGGCAGCGAGTTCCAGACTCCCACCACCCCTCTGGGCGAAAAGGTTTTCCCTCACATCCCCCCTACACCCCCTGCCTCTTACCTTAAACCTCTGCCCCCTGGTTATTGAGCCCTCTATTAAGGGGAAATGTTCCTTCCCATCTACTCTATCTCCTTCATAATTTTGTCCACCTCGATCAGGTCCCCCCTCGGCCTTCTCTCCGCTCTGAGGAAAACAGCCTCGGCCTAACCAGCCTCTCTTCATCGCTGCCACGCTCCAGCTCCAGGCGACATCCTGGGTGAATCTCCTCCGCACCCTGTCCAGGGGCAATCACATCCTTCCTATTGAGTGGCGACGAGAACTGCACACAATACTCTAGTTGTGGCCTAACCAGCGTTTTATACAGCTCCGCTATAACCTCTTATATTCAAGGCCTCAGCGAACAAAGGTAATAATCCCATAGGCCTCTGGAAACACCTTATCTACCTGTCCTGCTGCCTTCAGGGATCTGTGGACCTGCACCCCGAGGTCACTCTAGTCCTCTGTACTTCCCAGTGTCTTCCCCTTGATTGTGTATTCCCTTGCCTTGTTCGTCCTCCCCAAAATAAATCACCTCACACTTTTCAGGGTTAATACCAGTTGCCACTTTCTTTCTTTTTTAGTAAATTTAGAGTATCGGTTTCTTTTCTTTTTTTCCAATTAAGGGGCAATTTAGCATGGTCAATTCACCTACCCTGTCCACCTTTTCAAATTATTCCTCAGCTCAGTCCCAAAATGACCGACTCATTCCCCGAGTGAAGAAATTTCTCCTCATCTCAGTCGCCAAAATGGCCGACTCCTTCCCCGAGTGAAGAAATTTCACCTCATCTCGATCCCCAAAATGGCCGACTCCTTCCCCGAGTGAAGAAATTTCTCATCTCAGTTCCCAAAATGGCCGACTCCTTCCCCGAGTGAAGACATTTCTCCTCATCTCAGTCCCCAAAATGGCCAACTCCTTCCCCGAGTGAAGACATTTCTCCTCATGTCAGTCCCAAAATGGCCGACTCCTTCCCCGAGTGAAGAAATTTCTCCTCATCATGGTCCCAAAATGGCCGACATCGTCCCCAAGTGAAGAAATTTCTCCTCAGCTCAGTCCCAAAATGGCCAACTCCTTCCCCGAATGAAAAATTTCTCCTCATCTCGGTCCCAAAATGGCCGACTCCTTCCCCGGAGAATTCCAAAGATTCACAAACCCTTTGAGGGAAGAAATGTCCGACTGCTTCCCCAAGTGAAGAAACTTCTCCTCATCTCGGTCCCAAAGCTCCACACAGACAGTGACCCGAGGCTGGGATCGAACCAGGATCCTTAGCGGCGTGAGGCGGCAGTGCTAACCACTGCGCCACCGTGCCGACCTCAATTGCCACTGTCTGCCCCTCTGAACAGCCCGTCCAGGTACAATTACATCTCATCTCTGTCCCTTCCAAATAAGGGGTAACATTCCTATCTCCGGGACTGGAGGTCAGAAAATCCGTTGAGGGTCCTTGCTCCTGATCCCTCTGAATGACTCCCCTTCCCAAAGCTCTGTAGCTCTTAAGAAGAAAATAAAGGTCTTGTATTTAAATAGCACCTTTCACAACCCTGCAAACATAAAATGTTCTTAAAACTATGTCACACAGTAGAAACAAACCCATGCATTTATTCTCCGTGTCCCAGACCTTAATGTTTGCTGTTTTGCCCCATGTCCCAATCCTTAGAATATTCCGCAGATATTCAGAGCCAGAAATCCTTCTATTTTTAACCAACCCTTAAATATTCAGGTGGAACATTTGTACCTACCGCTTAATGCATCTCTTAACAACATTAAAATCCTAGAAACAGAAGCAGGAGCTCATTCGACCCTTCGAGCCTCCATCTCAATACCATATTCCTGATTTCGCCCCATACCACTCGACACCTTTAGAGTCGGGAAGTCTTATCTATTTATTTCTTAAATATATCCATGACTTCATGGCCTTCTGTGGTGGAGAATTCCGCAGGTCTCCCACCCTCTGAATTAAGACATTTTTCCTCATCTCAGTCTCAAAATGGCCGACTCCTTCCCCGAGTGAAGAAATTTCTCCTCATCTCGGTCCCCAAAATGGCCAACTCCTTCCCCAAGTGAAGAAATTTCTCCTCATCTCCGTCCCCAAAATGGCCGACCCTTTCCCCGAGTGAAGAAATTTCTCCTCATCTCGGTCCCCAAAATGGCCGACTCCTTCCCCGAGTGAAGAAATTTCTCCTCATCTCAGTCCCCAAAATGGCCGATTCCTGCCCCGAATGAAGAATTTTCTCCTCATTCCAGTCAATACAAGCCCGGTCAACGCAATCTCTCATCATAGGTCAATCCTGTCATCCCAGGATTAAACCAATCGGTACGAACAGCAGTTTTTATTCTGCTTATCAATTTGTCCAAAATGTCAGACAGTAACATTTGTACGCTTCTGTCTCTCCTACAGACCTGCAGGCCTTACGAACGACATTTGCTGCTGTCGGGAAGGGATGTCTCGCATGTGCGTTCAGCTGTTGCTATCTCTACTCGGGCGAACTCTACCCAACCGTGGTCAGGTGAGTGGTCACCTGGTGTTTTAGCACTCTGCTGGAAGTCTGGGCTCTCAGCCAAGAATACATAATGCGGCTTGGCCAAGAGCCCAGAAATCTCCTCTCCTGCTGAAACACCAGAGCCCCAGGGAAAACGTGGCTCGGCCGACAGCTCTGCCTCCCTGACCCATACTGTCAGTTGCACAGTGTTGATTTACACAAGATCAAGGGGTATCAAGTGCTTGCAGTTTCTGCTATGGATCGGCTAAAGACACATGAAACCCAGGGACGACTAGGGGATGGGCCCATCTGTTGTTGAAGCCAGCCAGGCCGGGAATGCTGGGCCGGGTGACCAATCCCCCCCCCCCCCCCCCCCCCCCCGCCAAAAAGCAAGACATAAAGGCCTGAAAACCGTGGAACGGGTCAAAGAAATCCTGGGAATTGGGTGCCGGCTGCCGTTTCCCAAAAGCCCGCGGAATCTCCTTGGCTCCGCGAAAATCCAGCCCGTGGTGGAGCGAGGGGTGTGAGGCCTTGAGCCTGTGGGGGCATCAGGAAGTGGCAGCGAGGGACCTGCGGCATTCCAGAGAGTTACAATCAGAGGTGCGGGATCCATCAGGGCCATTCAGTGAAGGAGGCCGGTGTCAGCGTCTGCTCAAGAGGGAAGGATGGATGTTAGCAGGTGAAATGTTTTATATTTATCGGCCTTCTCTCGTTTCTTTGCGTATCCCTCGCAGGCAGACAGGATTGGGACTCGTGAGTACGATGGCTCGGATGGGAGCCATTTTAGCACCGATTATACGGATGAGCGGCGACTACGTACCGTTTCTACCGCTGACTATATATGGCGGGACGGCGATAATAGCTGGAATTACTGCCTTCCTCCTACCGGAAACACGGAACGTTCCCTTGCCGGAGACTGTCGAAGAAATAGAGAACAGGTCGGTGACGCCAAACACTCGCGCTGGCTTGGGGGGGGGGGGCACACATTCAAAATGGCAGCCAGGATCTCTCTGAGCTCCCCCGTGGTATGGCCCTGCTTGGGATCCGAGTGCTGTTGACGCGACCCTTTCCCGGAAGATATGACAGTGGAATATCCTTCGCAGGGCCCCGGCAATCTCACCTCAAGTGAAAAGGCCCCAATCAAAATTAAATTACGGCTTCAACAGCTATACGTTGGCTCCACTCTCTCGTCCTGTGAGGTAATCCAGGTCTCCAGCGGCAACAAAGCCAACTAAAAAGCATCTTTATGTAGGAATACCGCCCAAGATTATCAGGAGAGGCTGGATAGGCTGGGAGCGTAGGAGGCTTCGGGGTGATCTTATAGAGGTCAATTAAATAATGAGGAGCATCGATAAGGTAGATAGTCGACATCTTTTCCCAAAGGTAGAGGAATCTAGAACTAGAGGGCAGAGGTTAAAGGTGAGAGGGGAGAGATACAAAAGAGACCAGAGGGGAAATTTCTTCACACAGAGGGTGGTGAGCGTTTAGAACGGGCAGTCAGAGGCAGTGGTAGAGGTGGGTACAATTTTGTCCTTTAAAAAGCGGTTACATGGGCAGGGCGGGTATAGAGGGATATGGGCCAAATGCGGGCAAGTGGGACTAACTTAGTGATAGAAACGGGGCGGCATGGACCAGCTGGGCCGAAGGGCCTGTTTCCGTGCCGTAAACATCTCTGACTCTAAGATGCTTCAACGGGACATAGCAGGGGGAAGAGCTACATTGAGTGGCAGTAGGTGACTGAAAGCTCGATCAAAGAGGCAGGCCGACTTGCAGGAGAGGGCGAGAGAGGGGGAGAGGATTTCTAGAGCTTGAACCATGAACCGCCCCCGGCCACCCTCCTCCCCCTCCGCCATCCTCCTCCCCCCCACCCCACTCCCCCCCCACCCCACCCTCCTCCCCCCCCACCCCACCCTCCTCCCCCCACCCTCCTCCCCACCTCCTCCCCCCACCTCCTCCCCCCCCGCCTCCTCTCCCCCCCCGCCTCCTCCCCCCCACCTCCTCTCCCCCCCACCTCCTCCCCCCCCACCTCCCCCCCCCACCCCTCCTCCCCCCCCCTCCCCCTCCCGAACCTGGGACCCTGGAGCTGTGAAGCATTTATGCTAACCACCATGCTACCGTGCTGCCCCTTTGGATTGTAGGGAGGGCTGTAGGGGGCTGGAGAAGGTTATGGAGATAGGGAGGACTGGATGGGGCTGGAGGGCTTTGTTTTGAAACACACAAGTGAAACTTCAAGCCACCCTTCTTATCTTCCTGACGCAAATTCCCGTTCCTCACTGCTCACTGGCATCCCATCTTAGCCCTGCTCATCTCCACTTTGAAACATTTGCCTTCACCCCTTTTCTTGATATTGTCAACCTTGCAGCCTCACCATCTTCAGCCTAATTAAATTGCTCAACTCACGCACACATAACGCCACGGCGATATTGGGTAAATATTGAAAAATGTGGCACTTCCATCACAGAGTAAAGGAGTTTGTTTTAGATGATGTGACAGCGCCCTCAGGGGGCTGGTCTAGCACACTGGGCTAAATCGCTGGCTTTCAAAGCAGACCAAGGCAGGCCAGCAGCGCAGGTTCAATTCCTGTACCAGCCTCCCCGAACAGGCGCCGGAATGTGGCAACTAGGGGCTTTTCACAGTAACTTCATTGAAGCCTACTCGTGACAATAAGCGATTTTCATTTCATTTTCATTTCAATGCTTTTGTTATGGGCCATGGTTTATAACACTCCAAAATATATCATGGAGTTCACCTGACCTACAACTGTTTTTGATTTTGGTTATAGGGAGCACACAGGCCTGACTTTCAGGTGTTATTCAACAGCGTCTTTAAGCACTTTTAATAAAAAACAAAGTGTTCTCTACAAATTCAGTTAACATTTTTATAAACACATAGTCAGCATTTTTATCAACTACAAACATAAATACCCCACACAGCTACAGTACTCTATATATAACCCTTAATTACTTCCCTTAACTGTTTCAATTTAACAACAACGTCCCATGAAGATGAAAACCCTTTTACCAAAACAGTCGGTTTGAATTCCTTCCAGAAAACAGTTATCACTTATTAATTATCAAGTGATCTGGAGACACCTTTTAACCTGCAGAGAGAGAGAGAGACAGGACAAGACTTCTCCGTCTGAATCCAGTAGCCAAATGCGAAAATGAAAACAAAATACAGCCCCAAACCAAAACGAAAGTAAAACCCAGAACCACAGCCCAGCTCCACCCACACAATCACATTACTGAAGCCATGTGATGAGACAAAACATTTCTTCAAGTGACACTCAGGGCATTTTCTCCAACCACATGCACACACAGGCAAACACGCGCACACACAAGAACAATGGGCAAGGGAAGAAAACAAAGTCACGGGAGACAGATTGGCCGTTTCCTGTCTGTGATTTTCCTCGCCTCTTTATTCCCAGAGCACTGAAAGTCGCCGAGAGAGACAAGGACTCCAAGAGGAATGAGATACCGCTGCACGAAACGCACCTGTCGCTGATGAAGCAGACCGTTTAACCAGACGCACTCAACGATCAGCCCTCCGAGAGCACAAATAATATCAGAGATTCTGTAGCCTGGGTCCGCCCTCTCACAATAAACTCCCCCCCCTCGCCAACCTGTAATATTCCCAAACACGCACATCGCCCACTCAGGTGATCGCCCACATTTCCTCAAACCCGAAAGTGAGACCGATACGGTCTGCACCTCAATGCAGATTTCCGACTCTTCCGTTGACTTTTAAGGAATGATCTTTGTGCTCGCCACACCTCTGCCAATGTCTCAACGGTTAAAAGGCCATTTCAGGTTGAAGGATGGACATCGATACGGGATCGATCTCTACATTCCCTTGGTAGGTCTGGCCAAGGGACTAGGAAGGGGGACAGTCGGGGGAAATGTTCTTAACTGTGAGGTAAACGCACTACCGAATATTATTTGATTGCCCTTCACAAGTATCGAAGCAATAGTATTAAACTCATATGAAGCAACTGTCAATTGCATTGAATGGATCCATTATTTGATTAACGACTCAGCCATTTTGGAAGATAGTCTGGACTATGAACGTGTGTTGGCGACAGCTAGAAGTATATTTTCTTCAGCCTGACGGGGATTTATTGGAGATTGCATTGGCGGACGATGGTCCCAGCTAAAGGCAAAGAGTGAGAGCGTCGTGGGATCACAGAGTGCAGATGGAGGCCATTCAGCCCATCAAGCCTGCACCGGCCGTGCGAAAGACTACCTTCGGCCCGCTCTCCTGCCCCATCCCCGTAACTCCACCAAACCTTTGGACACACTAAGGGGCAATTTAGCACGGCCAATCCACCTAACCTGCACATCTTTGGACACTAAGGGACAATTTAGCACGGCCAATCCACCTAATCTGCACATTTTTGGACACTAAGGGACAATTTAGCATGGCCAATCCACCTAACCCGCACATCTTTGGACACTAAGGGGCAATTTAGCACGGCCAATCCACCTAACCTGCACATCTTTGGACACTATGGGGCAATTTAGCACGGCCAATCAACCCAACCTGCACATCTTTGGACACTAAGGGACAATTTAGCATGGCCAATCCACCTAACCTGCGCACCTTTGGGCTGTGGAAGGAAACCGGAGCGACCGGACGAATCCCACGCAGACACGGGGGGGGGGGGTGGGGGGGGGGGGACATGCAGACCCCGCGCAGATAGTCACCCTAGGTCGGAATGGAACCCGGGTCCCTGCCGCCGTGAGGCAGCAGTGCTAACCGTTGTGCCGCCGTCCCGTCTTAAAATCATGACCGTATTAGAGAGCGAACCACTTGGCAGGATGGCGAGGAGTCCATTCGGCCCATGGCCGCCATGCTGGCTCTCTGTACACCGATCCGGTCAGTCCCACCCCCATCACCCCTCCCCACATCCCGCCGAGTTTATTCCCCTCGACCCTCCCCCCATCCAATTTCCTCCAGGAACCATTTATCGTCTCAGCTTCCACCCCCTTCGGGGCAACTCATTAGATAGATAGATAGATAGAACAGTACAGCACAGGCCCTTACCACTCATTGGGTAACAAAGTTGGTTTTGACATCCTCCCCACCTTGCCCAAAAACCTTAAATCTGTCGGTTCGCTTCCTGGGCTCGGGTGACTGACTGTCTGTGCGGAGTCTGCACGTTCTCCCTCCCCATGTCTGCGTGGGTTTCCTCCGGGTGCTCCGGTTTCCCCCCGCAGTCCAAAGATGCGCAAATTGGATTGGCCGCGATACTTTGTGCACTTCGTGCCCAAGGTGTTTAGGTGGGGGTTATTGGGTTGTGGGGATAAGGTGGAGGTGAGGGCTTGGGTCGGGTGCTCTTTGCAAGGGCCGGTGTAGACTCGATGGGCCGAATGGCCTCCTGCTCCACTGTAAGGGCAGCACGGTAGCATTGTGGATAGCACAATGGCTTCACAGCTCCAGGGTCCCAGGTTCGATTCCCGGCCTGGGTCACTGTCTGTGCGGAGTCTGCACATCCCCCCCGTGTCTGCGTGGGTTTCGTCCGGGTGCTCCGGTTTCCTCCCACAGTCCAAAGATGTGCAGGTTAGGTGGGTTGGCCATGCTAAATTGCCCCTTAGTGTCCAAAAGTGCCCTTAGTGTTGGGTGGGGTTACTGGGTTATGGGGATAGGGTGGAGGTGTTGAACTTGGATAAGGTGCTCTTTCCAAGAGCCAGTGCAGACTCGATGGGCCGAATGGCCTCCTTCTCCACTGTAAATTCTGTGATCCTATGACCCGAACCTCGGTGCTAAAATCCCCTCATCTCCGGGACCATTCTGCGTGGATCTCCTTCGGCATCAAGCCCCCCTCTGTCTCTCGTGGTTACCCTCCCTAAAGTGTGGACGACCAGAACTGGACGCAACACTTTAAACTGGGGCCGACCCGGAGCGGTCTAAAGTTTTGACATAACCCCCCCCCCGGCCTTTGTACTTAATGCCGCTATGTATGAGGCCCAGGATCCAGTACGCATTGCGAACCACTCTCTCAATACTATGGGCCAGGTTTTCAAAGACTCCAAAGTATATCGTGGCGTTCACCTGACCTACAACTGTTTAGCGATTTTGGGTACGATGAGCACTTGCCTTTCAGGTGTTACGCAACAGAGTTCCTGGGCGCTTTCAATCAAAAACAAGCTTTATTCTAACAATTTAGTTATATAAACACACACCTGCAAGATTTTTTATCAACTACAAACATAAAAGCCCCACACAGCTGCAGTAATTATGTATAACAAAGAACAAAGAAAAGTACAGCACAGGAACAGGCCCTCCGGCCCTCCAAGCCTGTGCTGACCATGCTGCCCGTCTCAACTAAAATCTTCTACACTTCCTGGATCCCTATCTCTCTATTCCCATCCTATTCGTGTATTTGTCAAGATGCCCCTTAAACGTCACTATCGTCCCTGCTTCCACCACCTCCTCCGGCAGCGAGTTCCAGGCACCCACTACCCTCTGTGTAAAAAAACTTGCCTCGTACATCTACTCTAAACCTTGCCCCTCGCACCTTAAACCTATGCCCCCTAGTAATTGACCCCTCTACCCTGGGAAAAAGCCTCTGACTATCCACTCTGTCTATGCCCCTCAGAATTTTGTAGACCTCTATCAGGTCGCCCCTCAACCTCCGTCGTTCCAGTGAGAACAAACCGAGTTTATTCAACCGCTCCCCATAGCTAATGTCCTCCGTACCAGGCAACATCCTGGTAAATCTCTTCTGCACCTTCTCTAAAGCCTCCACATCCTTCTGGTAGTGTGGCGACCAGAATTGAACACTATGCTCCAAGTGTGGCCTAACTAAGGTTCTATACAGCTGCAACATGACTTGCCAATTCTCATACTCAAACAGCTGCAACATGACTTGCCAATTCTGATACTCAACCCTGAGTGAATTCCCCCTTAACTGTTCCAATTCAATAACAAAATCCAAATAAACCCAGAAACCTCTTTTCAAAGGTGCAGCCCAGCACATGGCATTCTCACTGGTATAAGGCTTATTATTGATACTCATTCCCCTTTTCAAACAACAGATTTGAATTCCTTCCAGAAAGCACTTATCTCTCTTTTAAGTTACCAAGTTGTCTGGAAATAGCTTTCAAAATGAAGAGAGAGACTCGTCTTTCAACCTGTGCATTTCAAACCAGCCCTGGAGTTACAAGACTTCTTACTGCGCCCACCCCAGTCCAACACCGGCATCTCCACATCATTATTAATGTCATAGAGAGATATTAAAGATATCCGCCAATATTTAAAGCAGCATTTACCTTCAATTTCTGGGTCGTAAGCTACTGAGTCGAGTAAGATACCTCTGTCCCAATTAAGAGGAGAACTATCGTCAGCCCATTGCAGAAGCTACTCGTGCCTGAGATGCTCCAATATTTGCACTCTAAAAGAGCTAAAGCCAGCGGAAAGCATGTTGAGCACATATGCTGGACAACATCCTTTCATCCGCATCCGCTAAACAAAGAGGACATTGAACGGTGCAGATAGTGTTCACTCAGTTTTCAGGATTCAGTTTGATGAGTTGTCATAAAATACGCCACAGGATGTTGCTGTTGCCCTTGAGTACACAATTACACGCAGGCTGGTTTATAAACTTTTTAACTCTTGTCTCTGCAAGGGCGGCGCAGTGGTTAGCGCTGCTGCCTCACGGCGCCGAGGACACCTGTTCGATCCCGGCCCTGGGTCATCGTCCGTGTGGAGTTTGCACATTCTCCCCCGATGCTGCGTGGGTCTCACCCCCCACAACCCAAAGATGTGCAGCGTAGGTTAATTGGCCACTCTAAATTGTCCTTTAATTGGAAAAAAAAAGAATTGGGCACTCTAAATTTATTTTTATTAACTCTTGTCTCTGCTGTCAATGTAAACCCTGATTTAATTTTTAATCCCTACTTCATAGGGGACTCACCCTTCTTCATCTTACAACTCACTTATTTATAGTTGGGTTCTCTCAATAACTTTGTATTTATAGCTGCGTCCTTCACGCAAGGAGCTGTCGCAAACTGAGCGTTGCAAATTGACAAAAGATTGCTAGGACTATGTGCTGAGGGGGATGCTTTCAAACTTGCGGCATTTGCTACAAGGGGGTCAATGGGGAAAGGCCACAGTTTAAGTCTCTGTTGGCAAGGCACAGTGAGGTACTTGTGAATGTAGATGTGATCTGCACTATAAGCGGAATAATTACCCAAGGCACAAGTCAGGAGTGTGAGGGACTCTCCACTCGCCTGGATGAGCGCGGCTCCCAACAACACTCGAGAAGCTCGACACCATCCAGGACAAAGCAGCCCCGCTCGATCGACACGCTAACCACAAACATTCACTCCCTCCACCCCCCGACGCACAGCGGCAGCCGTGCGCACCGTCTACAAGACGCCCCGCAGCCACTCGCTCCTTCGACAGCACCTTCCAAACCCGCCACCTCTACCGTCTAGAAGGACGAGGGCAGCAGCAGACGCACGGGGAACACCCCCACCTGCAAGATCCCCCCCCTCCGAGCCGCTCGCCATCCCGACTCGGAAATATATCGCCCGTTCCTTCACTGTGGCTGGGGTCAAAATCCTGGGAACTCCCCTCCCTAACAGCACGGCGGGTGTACCTACACCACACGGGGTCTGCGGCGGGTTCAAGATGGCGGCTCACCCACCACCTTCTCGAGGGGCAATTAGAGATGGGCCCAGCCAGCGACGCCCACATCCCGTTAAAATGATATTTTAGAAAGCACTTTCGCGTATTGTTATGAATAAAGGATATTGTGGAAGAGGTCAACGGGAGTAAGTTGCGACGCTTGATTGAACACGCGACGTCCGGGCAGATCGCCGAGACTCGAACCAGCTTTGAAAAGGTTAAATCTACAATGCTGCATTCAGCCAAACGAGGGCTAAAGGTCACAGGGTTCAAACCAGCCGGAGGTGACCTGAAGACTGAATTGAGCTGCATTTCCAGGTAAGCTGAGCAGGGAAACACAAAGTAATCATTGAACAATTAGTTAAGTCGGCCGGAAGGAGGCAGGATTTTTCTGGATGAATGAATGAGCGTGGAACAAAAACTTTCCTAGCCGTAAATATCTTGCGATCTTCCCAAATGCTCGTTGCAAGTATACCATTGGCCAGTAAGTGGCTGAAAGATTTGCCCTTTCGAGTGACAGCGTCACCCTGTATTCGTCAGGTTAAGCTTTATATAATCTGTGCTCGAATGTTCGCTGCACCCAGGGATAGCGGGCTCGCTGCAAATAACTCTCTCTCCCTCTGCCCTCCGCAGCCATGGGATTTGTCGACATCCTGGAGGTGGTTGCCGGCGTGGGGAAATTCCAATTGATCCACGTTCTTTTGTCAAGTCTTCCCAGTTCTACTTGGCCTCCCATAACCTGCTCCAGAACTTTGATCCGTGCCGGATCACCGCTGTCGGACTCCTTCAGGAGGGAATGGTTCGGAGGGCGCTTGCGATGCCAGGGCGCTGTGGGCGGAGGAGGTTCTCTGGGTTTACATCCGCCTGGACCGGGACCGGCGGCCGTAGAGATGCCGCGTGTACTCCTCGTCGCTGTGGCACCTCCGGTATCTCAACGTGACGCCGGGGAGCAGGACCGGATACGAGACGAAGGTGTGAGCGGACGGCCGGGTCTGTGACAACCCCGAGCTCATCGTCGGTGAGGTAGGCCTGGCGACGCTGGCTCGCCCGCGGACCGGGGTGTCGGGCGACAGGAGGGGCGAAACCACGCGAGAGAGGCCCTCAAAACGTGCTACAGGTTGGCAGGCAGTCCCGGCGCCAATGCCTCCGCCCCCCTCACCTCACGCCAGTGACGTAACGGGATTCCTGACATTCAACATCGCCGGTGGGGGGGGCACGCCCGGGCAGGATCTGAACACCAAGAGATTGGAGAACCGCCTACCAGAGGTGGTCGCAGAGGACCAGACGGGCTTTGTCAAGGGTAGGCAGCTGACTGCAAACATCTTGACGGGGCTGGTTTAGCACAGGGCTAATTCGCTGGCTTTGAAAGCAGACCAAGGCAGGCCAGCAGCACGGTTCGATTCCCGTAACGGCCTCCCCGAACAGGCGCCGGAATGTGGCGACTAGGGGCTTTTCACAGTAACTTCATTTGAAGCCTACCCGTGACAATAAGCCACTTTCATTTCATTTCATTTTTCATTTCTTGCAGCCGCTGAATGTAATAATGACCCCTGAGGGGGTGACAGAACTGTAGGGACTACCATTCAACCTAGCCCAAGACAAATTCCAGCTAGCCCAAGACAGGGATGCACAAGTGGAATCTGACCAGTCGGGCGGAGGGAGTTAAAATGGACCCACAGAGATGGAATGCACTCCCGTTTCCCCGCCGGGGAGAGGGCAGCCAATCAAAGCGAATTTATTGCCGAGGTCCCTCGTCCTTTTGAGATCCATACCGATCCACATCCCCGAGGACTATTTCCACAAAGTAGACAAAATGATTATGCTGCTGCCGTGTAAATATCGCGTGCCTTACATGTCAAACTGTTACGCTGTTAAATGAAATGAAAATTGCTTTATTGTCACGAGTAGGCTTCAATGAAGTTACTGTGAAAAGCGAAAAATTGCTTCACAGCTCCAGGGTCTCAGGTTCGATTCCGGCATGGGTCACTGTCTGTGCGGAGTCTGCACAACCTCCCCGTGTGTGCATGGGTTTCCTCCGGGTGCTCCGGTTTCCTCCCACAGTCCAAAGATGTGCAGGTTAGGGTGGATTGGCCATGATAAATTGCCCTTAGTGTCCAAAATTGCCCTTAGTGTTGGGTGGGGTTACTGGGTTATGGGGAGAGGGTGGAGGTGTTAACCTTGGGTAGGGTGCTCTTTCCAAGAGCCGGTGCAGACTCGATGGGCCGAATGGCCTCCTTCTGCACTGTAAATTCTATGAAATGGTAAGCAGGCAGGTTATAACAGTCACCATCTGCCAATGGTGGGATTCGAAGCTTGACTCCCCAGAGCACGACCCCTGGGCCTACTCGTCCAGTGACAACACCCGTCAATGCCTCCCGGTCCGTTACCGCGCAAAGTTTTTAATAAAATATTTATTTTTTCTCCTCCTTTTTCACATTTTCTGCCCAATTTACCCACCAACAATAAACAATAATCAGTAACAAATATGTCAATCCCCATATCAATAACAACAATCCCATCCTCACACCAAACCCCAAACATTAGCCCGCATGTTCAGATAAACTGACAAAAAGGAATCAGGATTCCCCCATAGCCCCCCATTAACACCCATCGCCCCCCCCCCTCCCCCCCAACCCTCCCACCCATCCCCCCAACTAATGTCCGATGTTATCCAGTTCTTGAAAGTGCATGATGAATAATGCCCGTGACTTGTAGAACCCCTCCATCCTTCCCCTCAGTTCAAACTTAATCTTCTCAAGGGTCAAGCATTCCAGCAGGTCCCCCCCCCCCCCCCCCCCCCAGCCACGCCAGGGCACAGGGTGGGGAGGCTGCTCTCCATCCCAGCAGGATCCGCCTTCGGGCGATCAACCAGGCGAAGGCTCCAACATCTGCCTCCGTGCCCGTTTCCAACCCCGGCTGGTCCGACACCCCGAATATGGCCTCCCGAGGGCCCGGGTCCAGTTTCACGTGCACCACTTTAGAAATTATACTAAAAACCTCCTTCCAGTAATCCTCTAGCTTTGGACAGGATCAAAACATATGAACGAGGTTAGCCCCCCCCCCCCCCCCCCCCCCCCCGCCACGTTCCCACACATCTTCTACTCCTTCAAAGAATCGGCTCGTCTTTGCCCTTGTGAGGTGTGCTCTGTATACCACCGTCAGCTGTATCAGCCCCAACCTCGAGCACGAGGTGGAGGCATTCACTCTCCGGAGCACCTCACACCAGGCCCCCTCCTCCATATCCTCTCCCAACTCCTCCTCCCACTTTGCTTTGATCCCTTCCAGTGGTGCCTTCTCCTCTTCCAAAATAGCTCCGTAAACCGCCGACACTACCCCCTTCTCCAGTCTCCCTGCCGTCAGCACCTCCTCCAGCAACGTGGAGGCCGGCTCCTCCGGGAAGCTCTGTATCTCCTTTCTGGCAAAATCCAGAACCTGCGTGTAGCTAAACATTTCCCCCTGCTCCAGCCCATACTTCGCTTCCAGCTCCTTCAATCCTGCAAACCGACTCCTAAGAAACAAAACTTTTAGCGTCTTAATCCCCTTCTCCTCCCATTTCCGAAAATTTCCATCCCACCTCCCTGGCTCAAATCTGTGGTTCCCCCGAATCGGCATTTCCCTTGACCCTGCCCCCAACTCGAAGTGTTAGCGGAACTGCATCCAAATTCTCAATGAAGCTATTATTACCGGACTCCCCGAGTATTTCCCCGGAGCTATCGGGAGCGGCGCTGTTGGTAGTGCTTTCAATCCTGACCCCCTGCACAAACTCTCCTCCATTCTGACCCACTGGGAATCAACCCCTCTGACCCAGCTCCGCACCTTCTCCACATTCGCCGCCCAGTAGTAGTACATCAGATTCGGGAGACCCAAACCCCCTGCCTGCCTTCCCCTCTGTAGCAGCACCTTTCTAACTCTGGCCACCATCCCTCCCCATATGAACAAAGTAATCCTTCCCTCAATCTCCCTGAAAAAAGCCTTTGGCAGGAAAATCGGTCGGCATTGAAAAATAAACAGAAATCGCGGCAACACGTTCATTTTAACCGCCCGTACCCGACCTGCCACTGACTGAGGGAGACCATCCCACCTCGCCAGATCGGCTTTCACTCTCCCCACCAAACTAGTGATGTTGTACCTGCGGAGACTCCCCCCACTCCCGGGCAACCTGCACCCCCAGATACCTAAAGTGAGTCCCTGCCCTACGGAATGGCAGCCCCGCCCCCCACCCCTGCCCCCACCCCCGGCCGAGATACCACTAAATACTCACTCTTGTCCAGGTTCAGCTTGTACCCTGAGAAGGACCCAAACACTCGAAGCAGCTCCAAATGAGGTTGATGTATTTTTGTTCGGCCAGGGTCTCGATCGAGAAAGAGAGAGAGAGTTTGACTCAAAAGCCAATCGGGTTTCCCCGCGCAGCTTCGAAAACCTGCTCACAGCGGCTCTGGTCCGAAATATTTGTGGGTGGCACGGCAGCACAATGGTTAGCGCTGTTGCTTTGCAGCGCTAGGGTCCCAGGTTCGATTCCCGGGCTTGGGTCACTGTCTGTGCGGAGTCTGCGCGTTCCCCCCGTGTCTGCGTAGGTTTCCTCCGGGTGCTCCGGTTCCCTCCCACAAGTCCCCGAAAGACGTGCTTGTTAAGGTGAATCGGACATTCTGAATTCTCCCTCTGTGTAGCCGAACAGGCGCCGGAATGTGGCCACGAGGGGCTTTTCACAGTAACATCATTGCAGCGTTAATGTAAGCCTACTTGTGACAATAATAAAGATCACTAAAAAGAGCTTGGTATATGTAGTTAGGTCACAGATACGCCACGGTCTCGCTGAATGGCGGGCAGAACAGGTTCGTGGGGCTGAATGTGCGCTGCCCGCTCCGATGTGTCTGGGGCACACTAGGGGTCTCACTGAAGAATAGCGATGGGCAATTCGGCTAGTGCGTAGGCCGCAGGCGTGGCCCTCCTTCATCTCAGTGGGCGGCAAGATTGAAATCAGGCCTCGTTCGCTCACTGTGACCTCCATGAATCAGATTAATACACGCCAAATATTTCATAATGAGAAAATGCAGGGCAGCACGGTGGCCTAGTGGTTAGCACAACCGCCTCACGGCGCTGAGGTCCCAGGTTCGATCCCGGCTCTGGGTCACTGTCCGTGTGGAGTTTGCACATTCTCCCCGTGTCTGCGTGGGTTTCGCCCCCACAACCCAAAAATGTGCAGAGTAGGTGGATTGGCCACGCTAAATTGCCCCTTAATTGGAAAAAATAATTGGGTAATCTAAATTTAAAAAAAAAAAAAAAAATAATCAGAAAATGCTGCCTCATTTATATATTAATATAACCGTCATCAGCTTCAAATGGTAAAAGCAACAGAAATAATTACATGGCTCTCACAGTCGATGTTGTGAGGGATCGGCGGGCGCCTCACTTCACTTGCCCCTCACTTTGATGCGAATCGCTTCAGCCATACCGGCAGGAAAAAAAAACCGCGCAGACGGAGATCGGCCAATGTGGCCAACCAGCGCGTGGGGCAGCGGTCAACAAAACGTCTCTCGTGGGAACCTAGATGGGCCGAATGTGGCCCCCACTGCCCTGGAATGACTAAGCAGCTGCTGTGGAGGATGGCGCGGGAGAGGGGTGGGAATGTTAGAAGCTGAAACGTTTCATCGACGTCTGACCCTCACCCCGTTTATTTGCTTCCCCTTGCAGGCAGACGGGACTGGGACTCGTAGCTACGATGGGCCGGATTGGATCCATGGTGGCGCCGATCGTAAGGTTGATTGGCGACTATGTGCCAGTCCTGCCGCTGGTTATATACGGCGGGACGGCGATACTGGCTGGAGTCCATTTTCCTAACAGAGACACTGAACGTCCCTTTAACGGACACGATTGAGGAAGTGGAAAGCAGGTTTGCAATGGCGCAGATACGCAGCAGTTTGGGAGTTCAATTTGGACAACAGCAACCCCAAACAAAACTCCCCCCCAGCACCACCACACCCCCCTCCGGAACACCCCCTCCCTCCCTCAGCAGTCAACGGTAACCAACTCCCAATGGTGCGTGATGAGCAAACCCCAACAATTGTAGAACACCTCGCTCCCCCCCCCCCCCCCCCCCCCGCCCCCCCGTCACCAGGGTCAGAAACTCCGGCAGGTGTCCCACGTCCCCACCATGCCGAGACACAGAGTGGAGAAGCGAGGCGAAGGTTAAGACGTCTGTTACCCCGCATCCCCGCCTGCAGCTCCGACACGGTCCGACACCCCCGAATGTGACTTCTAGGGGATCCACATGTCGAACCCACAAAATGGTGCTCGTAACAGCCCTCCAAAACCCTTTCCCGCTTCGGGCAGGACATGTGTACATGGTTTGCAGGACCCCTCCCTCATCGCTCACAAGCACCCTTCACCCCCCTCGAACAGCCAGCTCATCCTAGACTTTGTGAGGTGCGCCCTGTACACCACGTTCAGCTGTATCAGCCCCAGCTTCACACACGAGGTCGACGTGTTCGCCCTCCGGAGCACCTCACACAACCGACCCCCCCCCCCCCCCCTCCCCCCCCAGAGCCGCCCACAACTATTCCTCCCACTTCGCCCTAACCCGCTCCATGGACATCCCATCCTTCTCCAGTAAATCGCTGAGACGACCCTCCTCTCCAACCCCCCCCTCCCCCCACTGTCTCCAACAACGAGTATGCGGGCGCTATTGGGAAGGTCGGAGAGACCTTCCTCGCAAAGTCCCGCATCTGCATATACCTGAAACTTACGCCCCTGCGCCTACCCAAACTTCTCACCCAACTCCTCCAAGCTCGCAAATCGCCCTTCCAGCAACAGATCCTTCATTTCCTTAATCCTCACCTCTCTTCCCATCTCCGAAACCTCGCATCCATCTTCCCCGGCTCAAACCCATGATTCCCCCTAATCGGCATCCCCCCCTGACCCGTCCCCCAGCTTAAAATGCTGTCGAAACTGCCTCCAACAAGGCAGACCGTCAACAAAGGCCACCATCGGCGGACTCGGCGAATACTTCCCTGGGCCATCGCCCGCAACCCCAATCACCTGCAAGATCCCCTCTATCCTCACCCACAGAGCCACCCCCCCCCCCTCCCTGCTCCAGCCCCAAATCTTCTCTGCCTTTGCCACCCAATAATAATATAACACATTTGGGTCCCCTCTGCAGTATCACCCTCCTAAACCTGGCCACCTTCCCTCCCCTCCTCAAACAAGGAGATCATCATGTTCACCCCCCCCCCCCCCCCCCCCCCCGAAAAAAAGCCAAAGGCAAAGAAGGCCGTCAGACATTGAAACAAAAACAGGAATCCCTCTTGGAACGCCTCCATCACACTTCCAGGCCATAAACCGCTCGATGTGTGGAAAAGGTTTCCCCCACATCACTTGTGCTTCTTTTGCAAAACACTTACATATCCGTCTCCCGCTCTGTCCGGCCCCCTCAGCGATTTTGAACATCTCCGTCAAATTCTCTTCGGCCTTCTTCTCTCCGAGGGGAACTGTGCCGACCCTCTCCACGCTATCCTCATCACTGAAGTCTCTCCTCCCTGGGGAGAACCATTTCTTGTAAACCTCTTCCGCGCTCTCTGCAACGCGGACACATCCTTCCCACAGCGTGGCGTCCAGATCTGTGCCCGATATTCCAGCCAAAGTCCATGGAATGACTGGGCATTTATTGCACATCCCGAGTTGCCCTGGAGGGGGCAGTCTTAAGAGCCATTGCTGTTGGCCTGGAGTCACATGTAGGTCAGGACTACAGATTTCCTTCTCTAACGCACATTAGTGAACCAGATGGGTTTTTACAACAATCGACAATGGTTTAATGGTCAACACCAGACCTTTTAATTGCAGGTTTTTATTGAATTTAAATGTCACCATTTGCAGCAGCGGGATTTGAACCCAGGTCCGCAGAGCATTACTCTGGGTTTCTGGTTTACTAGCCCCAGTGACAATCCCACTACGCCACTTCCTTCCCTAGGTCACAAGCTCCTTTCTCTTGTGCTCTATGCCTCTGTTAATAAATCCCAGAATACTCTGAGTTTTATTAACTGCTCTCTCCGCCTGTCCCGTCACCTTCAATGATCTATGCACATATACACTCAGGTCCCTCTCCTCCTGCAACCCCTGAAGAATTGTACCCCTTATTTTGTATTGTCTGTCCATGTTCTTCCCAGAAAGTAATTACTGGTGTTACAATACCCTGGACTAGCGTGCGGTCAATTCCAGCCCCACTTGACCCAGAGTCGCAACTCAGTTGAAGTTAAGTCTTTAATTTTAAAAATACCCCAAGAAGGTGGTTAGCATCGCTGCCTCACAGCACCAGGGGCCCTGGTTCAATACCGGCCTCGGGTGACTGTCTGTGCGGAGTCTGCACGTTCTCCCCCCGTGTCTGCGTGGGTTTCCTCCGGGTGCTCCGGTTTCCTCCCACAGTCCAAAGATGTGCAGGTTAGGTGGATTGGCTGTGCTAAATTGTCCCTTAGTGTCCAAAGATGTGCAGGTTAGGTGGATTGGCCGTGGTAAATTGCCCTTAAGTGTCCAAAAAGGTTAGGACGGGTTATTGGTTGACAGAGATAGGGGGGAAGTGAGGGCATAAGTGGGTCGGTGCAGACTCGAAGGGCTGAATGGCCTCCTTCTGCACTCTATGTTCTAATTTCATTTTTAAAAAAATTTAGAGTACCCAATTCATTTTTACAATTGAGGTCCCAGTGTATTGGGAAACATAAATGTAACAATTGGCGTGGCCAATCCACCTACCCTGCATATCTTTGGGTTGTGGGGGCGAAACCCACGCAAACACGGGGAGAATATGCAAACTCCACTCAGAGCTGGGTTCGAACCTGGGACCTCAGTGCCGTGAGGCTGCAGTGCTAACCTACTGCACCACTGTGCTGCCCCTACGTTCTAATTTCCAACCCCCTTAGCCCCTCCCAACCACAAGACAGACAAACACTGAGGGGAAAGAGGGGTGTAATAATACTGAAAATGAAAGGATAAAAGTCTGTTTCAGATTAATGTCTTCCAGTTAGATTCTTTCTTCAGTGTACGGGTCCTGTTGGCTGTCTTTGATTTCAGTCTGTAATGGTTTTCACTGTGGACTCATCAGTCTCGAGACGCAGAAAAGGTAGGGCAAGAAACGTTTTAAAGAGAGCAGCATGCAGCCTCTCCTTTCAGTGTCCGGGAGCTTTCTGCTGGGTCCTCTGTTCATCCCACCTGACATAACCAATCACTGTCTGTTGCCAAGCAGGATTAGGGCAGCACAAGTGGCTAGCACTGTGGCTTCACAGCGCCAGGGTCCCAGGTTCGATTCCCCGCTGGGTCACTGTCTGTGCGGAGTCTGCACGTTCTCCCCGTGTCTGCGTGGGTTTCCTCCGGGTGCTCCGGTTTCCTCCCACAGTCCAAGGACGTGCAGGTTAGGAGGATTGGCCATGCTAAATTGCCTGTAGTGTCCAAAAAAAGTTAGGAGGGGTTATTGGGTTACGGGGATAGTGTGGAAGTGAGGGCTTAATGTGGGTCGGTGCACTCGATGGGCTGAACGGCCTCCTTCGGCACTGTATGTCCTATGTAAATGAGATACTGTCCTTGGCCAATCCAAGCCAGCCAATCAATCGAACCAAATCTCTTGGGTGCCATAAAGTCTCAGTTCCTCTGTTCAAAATCTAAACCTTCAAAGCACAGTGTACCATCTTGCAACGCTTGAGTTCCTCACTCCCCGCCTCGTCTTAAAGGTTTGTGTCCATTCAAGGTCCATAGGTCAAAAACGATAACGACAAAATGGGAAATAAGGGAATCAGCCGGAATCGCCATTACACTGGGCGTCATTCCTGATTGGGAAACCAAAGAAATAGGGACAGTTTGTAGAGCAAGGGACCGTAAGAGGAGGCAGTGTAACGACATTGCCGCTGGACTAGTAATCCAGAGACCCTGGGCAAAGTAGATCGAGACTTTGAACAAGTATTTCCATCTGTCTTTGCAATAGCATCCCAAGCATTGTAGAAAACCAAGGGAGAGGGGAACTTAAAGCAATTACTATTACTAAGTAAATGGTTCTCTCGGCATCCTAATAGAACTAAGGGCTTCAAATCCTCTGGGCCTGATGGTCTGCACCCTAGAGTCTTAAAGTAACTGATGAGGCTGCGTGTATTCTTCCAAACTTCCCTAGATTCCGGAAAGGTCTCAGTGTATTGGGAAACATAAATGTAACACCAATTATTCAGAAAGCACCCATTGAGGCAGCACGGCGGCGCAGTGGTTAGCACTACTGCCTCACGCCGCCGAGGTCCCAGGTGCGATCCCGGCCCCGGGTCGCTGTCCGTGTGGAGTTTGCACATTCTCCCCGTGTTTGCGTGGGTTTCACCCCTCCCACAACCCAAAGATGTGCAGGGTAGGTGGATTGGCCACGCTAAATTGCCGCTTAATTGGGAAAAAATGAATTGGGTACTCTAAATTTATTTTTCAATAAAAGAAAGCACCCATTGGGAAAATGTTGGAATCCATTAGAAAGGGAGTCATGGCCGGACATGCAGAGAATCATAATACAATCGGGCACAGTCAACATGGTTTCGTGAAAGGGGCATCATGTTTGCCAAATTCATCGTCGCTTGGCAGCATAGAACTTGAGTATAGTTGGCGGAAGAAGAGACAGGCTGTCAAAGGCATCAGGACAGATGCAAGACTGCCACGGGTGCCTGGACATGTTCCTTTTGCTTGCAATGGACAAGTCCCTGCGTACGGATAGATGTAGCTCCCAGCAATGGTCAAGTGACCCACGTCGCAAGTCCGACTGATAATCTTAAATCGGTTGTTAGGATCATTCTTGGTACAGTCGGGGTTGTGCTGTCCAGTAGCGGAATCGCATTGAACATAATAATAATCTTTATTAGTGTCACGTAGGCCTAAATTAACACTGCAATGAAGTTACTGCGAAAATCCCCTCGTCGCCACATTCCGGCGCCCGAGGGAGAATTCAGAATGTTCAATTCACCTAACAAGCACGTCTTCCGGGGCTTGTGGGAAGGAAACCAGAGGGCCCGGAGGAAACCCACGCAGACACGGGGAGAACGTGCAGACTCCGCACAGTGACCCAAGCCCGGGAATCGAACCCGGGTCCCTGCCGCTGTGAAGCAACAGTGCTAACCACTGTGCAGCCCAATATTAAACATTGCGTTCCAAACTTTGCCTCTTCGGTGCTAAATTCTGCCGGGAAGTTGGTGTTTTGGGTGTTTGGTGAGGCAAGATTTAGCTTTGGCGTTACGTCGGGGCCTCGATCCTCCATCGAGGCACCCGCACGAGGGGGGCGTGGGAGGAAAACAAAGCCGTGGGGGAAAAGTTACACGTGTTCTAATCACTGTCCGTCTGGCGACTTCTATTTATTTCCAGAGCAGAGAGTGACGCTGAAAAGCTCAAGGAGCCGGAGAAGGGCGAGGTTCCACTGCAGGAGATGCAGGCGTCATTGCTAAAACAGACCGTTTAAACCACGCGCGGACTCGCTCTCGCCCCACCAGCGGCTTCTGGGTCGCAACACAATGGGTGACGCTGTTCGGCACACCTGTTCGCAACTGGCGCCCAATCCCGTCGTACATATCTGAACGTTTTCGATAGTGGACAATATGTTTCAGGACACACTCCTTCCACCGTGACCTTAATATATCACCTTGAACCTGCAATCACCTGTACGGCAAGCACCAAAATCTCCTGGCAGTGTGAGTTCCAGATGCCAGCTTCGGTGAATGGCGATGTACGTTCTGTTAGTGGTGATCAGTGCCGGCGATTGTGGATTAAAAGGAAAATTGTTGATGCGCACAATTTCACAGGTCCGTTACGAAAGACAAATAAAAATCGACTTTCTGAAACTGGTTCCTGTTGTCTGCAATCACTGTCCCAGTTACTCTGATCACCACAGTGACCCACGTGGTCCTTTGATTCTTGCACAGCTCCAAATAAACGTATTTCGGTGCTCGGTCTCTCCTCTGTGGGATCGCTTCGTCTCAATCCAGATTTTAAAAACATTTATTATTTTGCAAGAGATACATCCGCTCCTGGCGAGGCACAGCCCTAACTGTCCTTGAGAAGGTGGTGGTCAGCACCCTTCATAATCATAGAATTTACAGCACGGAAAGGGGCCCTTCGGCCCAACGTGTATGTGATGGCCGTCAAGCACCGATCTATTCTAATCCCATTTTCCAGCACTGTTAGCCAATGTTGTTCCTTTGTTTAAGAAGGGTAGCAAGGATAAGCCAGGGAACTACAGGCCGGTGAGCCTTACGTCAGTGGTAGGGAAATTCCTGGAGAGAATTCTTCGAAACAGGATCTACTCCCATTTGGAAGCAAATGGACGTATTAGCAACAGGCAGCATGGTTTTGTGAAGGGGATGTCGTGTCTCACTAACTTGATAAAGAGTTTTTCGAAGAGGTCACAAAGATCATTGATGCAGGTAAGGCAGTGGATGTTGTCTATATGGACTTCAGTAAGGCCTTTGACAAGGTCCCTCATGGTAGACTGGTACAAAAGGTGAAGTCACACGGGATCAGAGGTGAGCTGGCAAGATGGATACAGAACTGGCTCGGTCATAGAAGGCAGAGAGTAGCAATGGAAGGGTGCTTTTCACATTGGAGGGCTGTGACTAGTGGTGTTCCGCAGGGATCAGTGCTGGGACCTTTGCTGTCCGTAGTATATATAAATGATTTGGAGGAAAATGTAACTGGTCTGATTAGTAAGTTTGCGGACGACACAAAGGTTAGTGAAATTGCGGATAGTGATAAGGATTGTCAGAGGATACAGCAGGATTTAGATCGTTTGGAGACTTGGGCGGAGAGATCGCAGATGGAGTTTAATCCGGACAAATGTGAGGTAATGAATTTTGGAAGGTCTATTGCAGGTAGGGAATATACAGTGAATGGTAGAACTCTAAAGAGTATTGACAGTCAAGAGAGATCTAGGTGTACAGGTCCACAGATCACTGAAGGGGAAACACAGGTGGAGAAGGTAGTCAAGAAGGCATACAGCATGTTTGCCTTCATTGGCCGGGGCATTGAGTATAAGAATTGGCAAGTCATGTTGCAGCTGCATCGAACCTTAGTTAGGCCACACTTGGAGTATAGTGTTCAATTCTGGCCGCCACACTACCAGAAGGATGTGGAGGCTTTAGAGAGGGTACAGAAGAGATTTACCAGGATGTTGCCTAGGATGGAGGGCATTAGCTATGAGGAGAGGTTGGATAAACTCGGTTTGTTCTCACTGGAAGGATGGAGGTTGAGGGGCAACCTGATAGAGGTCTACAAAATTCTGAGGGGCATAGACAGAGTGGATTGTCAGAGGCTTTTCCCCAGGGTAGAGGGGTCAATTACTAGGGGGCATAGATTTAAGGTGCGAGGGACAAGGTTTAGAGTAGATGTACGAGGCACGGTTTTTTACAGAGGGTAGTGGAACTCGCTGCCGGAGGTGGTGGTGGAAGCAGGGACGATAGTGACGTTTAAGGGGCATCTTGACAAATATATGAATAGGATGGGAATAGGATACGGACCCAGGAAGTGTAGAAGATTGTAGTTTAGTCGGGCAGCATGGTCGGCGCAGGCTTGGAGGGCCGAAGGGCCTGTTCCTGTGCTGTACTTTTCTTTGTTCACTTGGCCTGTAGCCTTGTACGCTGCGGCGTTTTCAAGTGCTCACCTGAATACTTCTTAATTTGAGTTCCCGCCTCCACCACCTTTTCGGGCAGCGAGTTCCAGACTCCCACCACCCCTCTGGGTGAAAAGGTCTTTCCTCAAATCCCCTCTAAATCTCCTGGCCTTTATCTTAAATCCATGCTCCCTGGTTGACCCCCCCATCCCCCAGTAAGGGGAAAGGTTCCTTCCTATCCACCCTATCTATATCGCTCATAATTTTGTACACCTCAATCAGGCCCCCCCCCCCCCCCCCCCCCCCCCCCCCCAGCTTTCTCTGCTGTGAGGAAAGCAACCAGTCTCTCTTCACTGCTCAAACTCTCCAGGTAACATCCTGGTGAATCTCCTCTGCCCCCTTGAACTGCTGACATCCGTGTGGTTCAGGCGGGGGTGTTCCCCGTGCGTCTGCTGCTGCCCTCGTCCTTCTGGACGGTAGAGGTGGCGGGTTTGGAAGGTGCTGTCGAAGGAGCGAGTGGCTGCGGGGCGTCTTGTAGACGGTGCGCACGGCTGCCGCTGTGCGTCCGGGGGGGGGGGTGGGGGAGCGAATGTTTGTGGTTAGCGTGTCGATCGAGCGGGGCCGCTTTGTCTTGGATGGTGTCGAGCTTCTTGCGAAGCGCAGGGTCCCCCCAATCCCCTCCTTTGCTTTCATTTAAAGTGCCCAATTCTTGCAGAGGAGATTTACCAGGATGTTGCCTGGTCTGGAGGGTGTTAGATACACGGAGAGGCTGAATAGACGTGGACTGTTTTCATTAGAAAGACAGAGGTCGAGGAGCGACCTTATAAAGTTCTACAAGATTACGAGGGGCATGGATAGAGTGGATGGGCAGGCACTCTTTCCCAGGGTGGAGGGGTCAGTCACCAGATGTTTACAGCATGGAAACAGGCCCTTCGGCCCAGCTTGTCCACGCCGCCCAGTTTCTAAGCTGGTCCCACTTGCCCGCATTTGGCCTATATCCTTCGATACCCTCTATAGAAAGAGTGCAGAAGAGATTTGCGAGGATGCTACCAGGACTTGATGGGTCTGAGCTAGAAGGAGAGGCGGGATAGGCTGGGACTAAGAGACCAGAGGAGAGATTTCTCCACACAGGGGGTGGTGAGCGTCTGGAACGGCCAGTGGGAGAGGCGGGTACAAATATTTACTTCACAAAACAGTTAAGAGAGTTACTTGGGCAGGGTGGGTGTGGAGGGAGATGGACCATGCCCCTCTATACCCGAAGGAGAACATCAGGGGCTGGTTTAGCTCACTGGGCTAAATCGCTGGCTTTGACAGCAGGCCAGCAGCACGGTTCGATTCCCGTACCAGCCTCCCCGGACAGGCGCCGGAATGTGGCGACTAGGGGCTTCTCACAGTAACTTCATTTGAAGCCGACTCGTGACAATAAGCCATTTTCATTTTTCAGTGCCGTGTTCCATATGAATCACCAAGCGGGTGTAAAAAATCCCGCGGCGGACTGGCCTGGCGGTGGGCCGGGCAGGGGTTTCCGTCTACTTCCACGCTTTCCAAACTTATCATGGAATCCCGACACGGCAATTCGGCCCATCGAGTCAGCACCGACCCTCTGGAAGAGCAACCTGCCTAGGCCTAGGCCCACGCCCCCCTCCCCCCCGCCCTATCCCTGTAACCCCACCTAACCTGCACATCTTTGGACTGTGGGAGGAAACCGGAGCACCCGGAGGAAACCCACGTAGACACGGGGGGGGAGAACGTGCAAACTCCACACAGTCACCCGACGCTAGAATCGAACCCGGGTTCCCGGCGCCCACCGATTATGGTAGGGGGGGGCAACAGCACAGCGATTAGCGTACTGGGCGCGTGATGCAGAGGCTTGGACTGCAGGTCTGCAAGGCTTTGAGCTCAATTTCCACCGTTACCTTCCTGAAATGGAACATTTCTGACAGGGAAAAATAAACAGCGTAACGGCCACGAAACCACCGCACTGCTGCAAAAAACCCTCATCCGCTCTCGCGTCCTTTTGGGAAGGAAATCCGCCACCCTTAGCAGGTCTGGCCTACACGGGACGTGGACCCGCATTTATTCCCCAACCTCGAACTGAGTGTCTCGCTCGGCCCATTTCAGAGGGGGCTCAGGGGTCACATGTAGGCCAGACCAGGGTAAGGACGGCAGATTTCCTCAGCGATCCAGGTGGTTTTGTAACGGCAATCGGCGACGGTTTTGTGATCATTGAATTCCAGAATTTTATTCTAGAAAAATATTGAGTTTAAACTTCACCATCTGCTGGGGTGGGATTCGAACCCGGGTCTGCCTGTATCCTGCGAATGGCTCGAACCAAAGAGACAACAATCCCGGCCCTTCCGTCCGCCCGAGGTCGCCAGCCATCCGATCCTGTACACCTGCATCAGGCCGCATTCACATGGAACTCGTGACCATCTGCCCACTGCTGGTCATGTCGAGTCTTTCCTCTGATCACTTCAGAAGAAGCTTGCCTCCCCATCCTCTGAAAAGCAGGATTTTTGGGTTTTTTTATTTTTGGTTTACCCCCCCCCCCCCCCTCCCCTCCAACAAAGCCACTCCTTCCATGTCCCTTTCCATCAGACATAAGAGCAGATTTAGGCCACTCGGCCCATCGAGTCTGCTCCGCCATTCAATCATGGCTGATATTTTTCTCATCCCCATTCTCTTGCCTTCTCCCCATGACCCCTGACCCCCTTATTAATCAAGAACCTATCTATCTCTGTCTTAAAGACATGCAGTGATTTGGCCTCCACAGCCTTCTGCGGCAAAGAGTTCCACAGATTCATCACCCTCTAGCTGAAGAAATCCCTCCTCGTCTCTGTTTTAAAGGATCGTCCCTTCAGTCTGAGATTGTGCCCTCTAGTTCTTCCTACAAGTGGAAACATCCTCTCCACGTCCACTCTATCCAGGCCTCGTAGTATCCTGTAAGTTTCAATAAGATCCCCCCCCCCTCATCCTTCTAAACTCCCAACGAGTACAGACCCAGAGTCCTCAACCATTCCTCATACGACAAGCTCTTCATTCCCAGGGATCATTCTTGTGAACCTCCTCTGGACCCTTTCCAAGGCCCCAGCACATCCTTCCTTAGATACGGGGCCCAAAACTGCTCACAATGCTCCAAATGGGGTCTGACCAGAGCCTTATACAGCCTCAGAAGTACATCCCTGCTCTTGTATTCCAGCCCTCTCGACATGAATGCTAACATTGCATTTGCCTTCCTAACTGCCGACTGAACCTGCACGTTAACTGCAAGAGAACAAGGACTCCCAAGTCCCTTTGTGCTTCTGATTTCCGAAGCATTTCCCCATTTAGAAAATAGTCTGTGCCTCCATTTCTCCTTCCAAAGTGCAGAACCTCACACTTTTCTACCTTGTATTCCATCTGCCGCTTCATTGCCCGCTCTCCTGTCCAAGTCCTTCTGCAACCCGCCTGCTTCCTCAATACTACCTGTCCCTGGATTTTCCCCTCTCAATGCTCCCACTTCTAGGCCCCCAGCACCCGCAGAATGTTGCATTTATTGTCGCATTCCCCCTCGCGTTTTTGTTCGCGGGGTGCGGGGGGTCGCGGGCTCACGGCCCGGCATTTGTTGCCCGCCCCGAATTTCCCCTGGAGAAAGATGGCGGCTGAACCGCTGCAGTCGACGCAGTGTCGGTACGCCCACAGTGCTGTTCCAGGAGGGAGGATTTCGGCACGGCAGCAATGGAGGGAGATATTCGCAAGTCAGGATGGTGTGCGGCCTGGATGGGAAAGTGCAGGTGATGGTGGAGCTCCCCAATGATCAGTCTACCCTCAATTGGGGCAGCACGGTAGCATTGTGGATAGCGCAATTGCTTCACAGCTCCAGGGCCCCAGGTTCGATTCCGGCTTGGGTCACTGCCTGTGCGGAGTCTGCACATCCTCCCCGTGTCTGCGTGGGTTTCCTCCGGGTGCTCCGGTTTCCTCCCACAGTCCAAAGATGTGCAGGTTAGGTGGATTGGCCGCGATAAATTGCCCCTTAGTGTTGGGCGGGGTAACTGGGTTATGGGGTGGAGGTGTTGACCTTGGGTAGGGTGCTCTTTCCAAGAGCCGGTGCAGACTCGATGGGCTGAATGGCCTCCTTCTGCACTGTAAATTCGATGATAATCTATGAATTACACGCCGAAGAGGCGACTGGAACAAAACATTTAATGGATTGCCCTGCATTCCAATCAGTGCGAACGGTCACAACGAGGGTTTAGCGACGGTAAAGGTACAGTTTCTTTTTTAAAAACAAAGAAGCTCCTGCTGCCGAGCGGAATATCACCTTTCCGACACAGCTGGCGAATCCAGTCACAACCCTAGAAACCCTTCTCCATCAGCCACGTTTTCAGTTCCTTGTCAAAATAACCTTTGACCCGGAGGCTCATGGCCAACTCGTTCACCTGAGTAAGCGGCGTCTTGCCCGTAATCTGCGCCAGGAATTCTTTCAGGTCCTTCTCGAGCATCTGAGGAGGGGCAAAAGAGCGCCAGAGCGGTTAAGAATTGAAGCATCGGGCAGCACGGGGTGGCGCAGTGGGTTAGCCCCTGCTGCCTCACGGCGCCGAGGTCCCGGGTTCGATCCCGTCTCCGGGTCACTGTCCGTGTGGAACATAGAACATAGAACAGTACAGCACAGAACAGGCCCTTCGGCCCTCGATGTTGTGCCGAGCCATGATCGACCTACTCAAACCCACGTATCCACCCTATACCCGTAACCCAACAATCCCCCCTTAACCTTACTTTTTAGGACACTACGGGCAATTTAGCATGGCCAATCCACCTAACCCGCACATCTTTGGACTGTGGGAGGAAACCGGAGCACCCGGAGGAAACCCACGCACACACGGGGAGGACGTGCAGACTCCGCACAGACAGTGACCCAGCCGGGAATCGAACCTGGGACCCTGGAGCTGTGAAGCATTTATGCTAACCACTATGCTACCGTGCTGCCCTTAAAGTGGAGTTTGCACATTCTCCCCGTGTCTGCGTTGGTTTCGCCCCCACAACCCAAAGAGGTGCAGGGTCGGTGGATTGGCCACGCTAAATTGCCCCTTAATGGGAAAAAATGAATTGGGTACTCTAAATGTAGAAAAATAATATATAAAAGAATTGAAGAATCCCAACCCCGTTAAGCGGGACGGCAGTGGGAAACTCTTCAGAAGTCCTTTGAAATGGCTAATTAGGAACAGTAAAAAGAAATGTATAGCTTTGTACGGATCGGCCAGGCTCCATTAAACGATTCTGATTTGTAAATGACAGGTTATAAAGGATTGCAACAGGATCTTGACCAATTGGGCCAGCGGGCCGATGAATGGCAGATGGGAGTTTAATTTGGATAAATGCACCTCAGTGGTGCATTGTGGGAGATCAAATCAGGGCAGGACCGACTCAGTTAATGGTAGGGAGTTTTTTTTTTAATAAATTTAGATTACCCAATTATTTTTTCCAATTAAGGGGCAATTTAGCATGGCCAATCCACCTACTCTGCACATTTTTGGGTTGTGGGGGCGAAACCCACACAGACACGGGGAGAATGTGCAAACTCCACACGGACAGTGACCCAGAGCCGGGATTGAACCTGGGACCTCAGCGCCGTGAGGCGGTTGTGCTAACCACTAGGCCACCGTGCTGCCCTAATGGTAGGGAGTTGGGGAGAGTTACAGATAAAGAGATCTATGGGGTACAGGCTCATAGCTCCTTGACGGTGGAGTGGCAGGTGGGCAGGGTGGTGAAGAAGGCATTCAGCAATGCTGGGTTTTATTGGTCAGAATATTGAATCCAGGAGTTGGGGCGTCTTGTTGAAGTTGTACAAGACATTGGTTGGACCACACATGGGACATAGAACATAGAACAGCACAGCACAGAACAGGCCCTTCGGCCCTCGATGTTGTGCCGAGCATTGTCCGAAACCCAGATCAAGCTATCCCACTCCCTGTCATTCTGGCGTGCTTCATGTGCCTATCCAATAACCGCTTGAAAGTTCCTAAAGTGTCCGACTCACTGTGTTCAGTTCTGGACACCCTATTATAGGAAGGATATTGTCACACCAGAAAGAGGGCAGAAGAGATTTACGAGGATGCTACCAGGACTTGATGGTCTGAGTTATAAGGAGAGGCCGGATAGGCTGGGACTTTATTCCCTGGAGCGTAGGAGGCTAAGGGGTGATCTTAGAACAGTACAGCACAGAACAGGCCCTTCGGCCCTCAATGTTGTGCCGAGCCATGATCACCCTACTCAAACCCACGTATCCACCCTATACCCATAACCCAACAACCCCCCCCCCTTAACCTTACTTTTATTAGGACACTACGGGCAATTTAGCATGGCCAATCCACCTAACCCGCACATCTTTGGACTGTGGGAGGAAACCGGAGCACCCGGAGGAAACCCACGCACACAGGGGGAGGACGTGCAGACTCCAGACAGACAGTGACCCAGCCGGGAATCGAACCTGGGACCCTGGAGCTGTGAAGCATTTATGCTAACCATCATGCTACCCTAATAGAGGTCTATAAAATAATGAGGGGCATAGATAAGGTAGATAGTCGACATCTTTTCCCAAAGGTAGAGGAGTCTAGAACTAGAGGGCCGAGGTTAAAGGTGAGAGGGGAGAGATACAAAAGAGACCAGAGGGGGAATTGTTTTCACATAGAGGGTGGTGAGCGTCTGGTGAGGGGCAATTTGGCGTGGCCAATCCACCTACCCTGCACATCTTTGGGTTGTGGGGGTGAAACCCATGCAGACACGGGGAGAATGTGCAAACTCCACACGGACAGTGACCGGGGGGCCGGGATTCGAACCTGGGACCTCAGCGCCGTGAGGCAGCAAAGAGGCAATGGTCGAGGCGTGTGCAATTTGTTTCCTTTGAAAAAGCGGGACAGTTGCACGGGCAGAGGGATATGGGCCAAATGCGGGCAAGTGGGACTAGCTTGGTGATAGAAACTGGGCGGCACAGACCTGCTCCCACGGCTCGTAGTTCCCCGGAACAGGTTCCGGTGGGGTGGGGGGGGGGGATTGGCTGGAATGATTTTGCAGGTTGACGCACCCAAACGCAAAGTTATGCACCTTGGTAGGAAGAATAAAGAAGCTGAGTATTATTTAAACGGAGAGAGATGGCAACCGAGGGGTTCGGGGGTCCTCGTGCATATATCGCAAAAAAAGCCATCAGGCAAATTCAGCGGGTAATTTGAGAAGGCGAATGGAAGGTTTTTTTCATAATTTAGAGCGCCCAATTTTTTTTTTCCAATTAAGGGGCGTTTTAGCGTGGCCAATCCACCTACCCGGCACATCTTTTGCGTTGTGGGGGGGTGAGACCCACGCAGACACGGGGAGAGGCGAATGGAACGTTATTTCAAAGGGAATGGGGTCGAACAATAGGGCAGTCTGCTAATACCATACAAGGTTGGGAGGGGTTACTGGGTTACGGGGATAGGGTGGCGACGTGGGGCTTAAGTGTGGTGCTCTTTCCAAGGGCCGGTGCAGACTCGGTGGGCCGAATGGCCTTCTTCTGCACTGTAAATTCTATGAAGAGGCTAGTTAGACCACAACTGCAATGCCATGAAGGGTTTTCGTCCCCTTATCTAAGGGAAGATACGCCGGCTTTGGAGGCTGTCCGGGGAAGGTTCTCTCGGTCGATCCCGGGAATGGAGGGATTTTCTCATAAAGGTTGAGCCCCTGGGGCAGCACTGCGGCACAGTGGCTAGCTTTGCTGCCTACGGCGCTGAGGACCCGGGTTCGAATCCTGGCTCTGGGTCACTGTCTGTGTGGAGTTTGCACATTCTCCCCGTGTTTGCGTGGGTTTCACCCCCACAACCCAAAGATGTGCAGGTTAGGTGGATTGGCCACGCTAAATTGCCCCTTAATTGGAAAAAAAAATTGGGTACTCTAAATTTATAAAAAAAGACTAAACAAATATATTGTATTAATTGAGAGTTTAGAAGAAAAAGGGGCGACCTTATTAAGACACAGAGGATTCTCAGCCGGGCCCTCGACAGGGGAGATACTGAGAGGTTATATCCTCCTGTGGGAGAGTCTGGGACCAGAGGAAGACTGGGACTCGTTGGAATTTAGAAGGATGAGGGGGGAACTTATAGAAACATAAAATTATGAAGGGAACAGATAGGATAGATGCGGGCAGGTTGTTTCCACTGGCGGGTGAAAGCAGAACTAGGGGGCATAGCCTCAAAATAAGGGGAAGTAGATTTAGGACTGAGTTTAGGAGGAACTTCTTCACCCAAAGGGTTGTGAATCTATGGAATTCCTTGCCCAGTGAAGCAGCTGAGGCTCCTTCATTAAATGTTTTTAAGATAAAGATAGATAGTTTTTTGAAGAATAAAGGGATTAAGGTTTATGGTGTTCGGGCCGGAAAGTGGAGCTGAGTCCACAAAAGATCAGCATTGAATGGCGGAGCAGGCTCGAGGGGCTAGATGGCCTACTCCTGCTCCTAGTTCTTATCTCAAGAGTGTGTGGCCCATTTCAGACAAGAGATGAGGAGGAATTTCTTCTCTCAGGGGGGGGGGGGGGGGGGGGGGGGGGGGAGTGAATCTGTGGAATTCTTTACCACGGTGGCTTCCCAGCCAAAGCCAAACCAGGCTCGTCGACCCGGGATTGATCAAGGAATTGCCCAGCGGGAACGAATCGCGAGCCCCCCCGCACCCAAAACAAGTCGCACTCACCCAAATGTCACCCTCTATTTTCCGAATGACGGTCATCTTCCTGTTGCCATGGGTGATGTCTGTGTAGACAGGGATGTTGTGCATCCGGGAGCGACGTACCATGTAGGGCAAGTCAGGAGGTGGATCTGAGAAGGCATTAAAAAAAATCGCTGTAGTGGGAAAATCTCCTGCACGTACACTAAAAGACGTTTTGTGAAAGTTTCATACGGTCTGAAAAACTCGACTCGTATAACTCCGCGAACAAACGCCAACTCAGCATTCTTGTAGGAGCAATCACCAGATGCTTTCATGAATTTAAGGCAGTGTCGGTAAAAATGGATAAAGTTGACAACCAGGTTTTTGCTTGCTTATCTTGGTGCAGAGTCCTTGGAGAGAAACTTTTTTTAAGGACCAAGCTGAGAGCCTTTTGCCCAGCTTCGGGCCCTGGAAGCCACTCCTTCACCCAGACAGACCTGGCCCCTCCCATTAGCTATACCAGCTGCACTCAAAGCACACAGCATTCTTTTGCCTCTTGTTGCAAGGCGTACCTTGATTTGTTTAGCCACGCTCAGACTGGTGCAAGATCACATTAGCTCTCTATCGGCAAACAGGTAAAATGGTTTTCGATATCCGTTAGCCAAACTCTTCCATGAGACATAGGAGCAGAATTAGGCCATTCGGCCCATCGGGTCTGCTCCGCCATTCAATCACGGCTGATATTTTTCTCATTCCCATTCTCCTGCCTTCTCCGCTTAACCCCAAATCCCCCTGGAAAATTCACGGATTACCTCACTTTTAATCACACTCTAGCAGACGTAATGCCGGTACGCATTTTAACCTAGGCTTCAACAACATTACTGCAAAAATACAAACTGTGAAACATGGTTATTCTTTCCATTCATCACCGCCCAAGGACAGTAGATTGGATTACACTTCAATGCCTGCACCAGAAGGCCCGGTGTCCACCCCCCCCCTCACCCCACCCCGGCCAGCGGCGTTAATCCGCAAGTTGGCAGGGCATGGGGACTGAGAAAGTCTAGGCGGATGGGCCAAACCTCACCACGTGCAACGCCACAAGGCTGCAAGACCCAATGGGGAACACAAAGTAAAAACAGAAAATGCTGGTAAACTCAGCAGGTCAGGTCGCACCCGTGCGAGAGAAACAAACGTCAACAGTCCGAGTCCATACGTCAAGTGTACAGCAAGCATCCTTGTGTTTGCGAACTTTATTTATAAGTGGCTTTTGAACTGTGATGGGTTTTGCTTAATTGGAGATAGAGACGGTAGAAATTAAAGTTTTTCCTTTTATTGTGAAGAAATGTTCAACGGTTGTTTGAAAAGATATTTTCTGTGATGTTAAATGTGTTTAATCCTGCGTTAAGAATAAAGTTTGTCTCTCTTCACTGACGCTGTCAGACCTGCTGGGTTTTTCCAGCATTTCCTGTTTACATTTCAGATTTCCAACCTCTGCAATATTTTGCTGATGTTTTAGGGTAAAGGGTGTGGATCCAAAAGGTGCAATTAAGATGTTGTAAAAGTATGATCAGCAGTCACTCCAATCATCGTGTGCACCATGGACTTTTGTTTAATAATAACAATCTTTAGTATTATCACAAGTAGGCTGACATTTACTGTAAGTTACTTTGAAAACCGACTCGTCGCCACACTCGGGCGCCTGTTCGGGTTCACTGAGGGAGAATTCAGAATGTCAAATTCACCTAACAAGCACGTCTTTCGGGATTTGTGGTAGGAAACCGGAGCACCCGGAGGAACCCATCGCAGACACGGGGAGAACGTGCAGACTCCGCACAGGCAGTGACCAAGAATCGAACCCGGGACCCTGGCGCGGCGAAGCAACAGTGCTAACCACTGTGCTACTGTGCCGCCCATAAAAGTCAAGGTCAGGAGTGAGATTCGAACCCACACCTCCAGCGGAGACTGCAACCTTAACGCCGCACCTTACAAGCGCTCGGCCATCCTGACGGGTTTATAGAAAGACGATTCTCTGAAGAGTAGAATATTTGAGACTTAACAGAGCTGGGGATCTGAGTGGGATAAAGATGATGTAATTAATAGGAGGAGCCAGGTCTGTAGCAGGCAGTTTTAGTCTCCCCAAAGACAGCAAGCGTTGCAGCGGGTGTCTGAAAGGGTTTCTCTCTCTTCAAGAGATCTCTATTCAAGTGTACAGCAAGTGTCCCTGTGTTTGCTAACTTTACTTATAAGTGGCTTTTGAATTGTGATGGGCTTTGCTTAATTGGAGATAGAGAAGTTAGAAGTTTAAAGTTTTTCTTTCTATTGTGAAGAAATGTTTAACGGTCATTTGAAAAGATATTTTCTGTGATGTTAAATGTGTTTAGGATAACATTTGAAAAGATAAAATGGCAAAATGCTGAGGAAATCAGAAGCACAAAGGGATTTAGGAGTCCTAGTTCAAGATTCTCTTAAGGTTAATGTGCAGGTTCAGTCGGCAGTTAGGACGGCAAATGCAATGTTTTTTTTTTATAAATTTAGATTACCCAATTATTTTTTCCAATTAAGGGGCAATTTAGCGTGGCCAATCCACCTACTCTGCACATTTTTGGGTTGTGGGGGCGAAACCCACGCAGACACGGGGAGAATGTGCAAACTCCACACGGACAGTGACCAGAGCCGGGATCGAACCTAGGACCTCAGCGCCGTGAGGCGGTTGTGCTAACCACTAGGCCACCGTGCTGCCCTGGCAAATGCAATGTTAGCATTCATGTCAAGAGGGCTAGAATACAAGAGCAGGGATGTGCTTCTGAGGCTGTATAAGGCTCTGGTCAGACCCCATTTGGAGTATTGTGAGCAGGTTTGGGCCCCGTATCTAAGGAAGGATGTGCTGGGGCCTTGGAAAGTGTCCAGAGGAGGTTCACAAGAATGATCCCTGGAATGAAGAGCTTGTCATATGAGGAACGGTTGAGGACTCTGGGTCTGAACTCGTTGGAGTTTAGAAGGATGAGGGAGGGGATCTTATTGAAACTTACAGGATACTGTGAGGCCTGGATAGAGTGGACGTGGAGAGGATGTTTCCACTTGTAGGAAAAACTAGAACCAGAGGGCACAACCTCAGACTGAAGGGCGATCCTTTAAAACAGAGATGAGGAGGAATTTCTTCAGCCAGAGGGTGGTGAATCTGTGGAACTCTTTGTCTTTAAGACAGAGATAGATAGGTTCTTGCTTCATAAGGGGATCAGGGGTTCTGGGGAGAAGGCAGGAGAATGGGGATGAGAAACACATCAGTCACGAATGAATGGAGGAGCAGACACGATGGGCCGAGTGGCCTAATTCTGCTCCAATGTCTTATGGTCTTATACCTATTTGTCAGCGGGTATCAGTCCTGAAGCAAAGTATCCTTTCCATACAGTTTTACAAATTTTTAATTAAGTGTTTGGGGTTCAAGTCTGGTGTCCGAAGAAATGTTGGGGTCTGGTCGGGCTCTTAACAAGGGGAGCAGATGGACTAAATCAAGTGATCGTGGGTATGGAACAGCTTGAGGTTTAAACAATACAGGGAAGAAACAGTGAGGGGTTTTCTGGAGAAGCCAACGTGGAAAACACCGCAAGGAACTTTGTCGAAGAGACACAGGACCACAAAGGCGGAGGTTGCGCCAACCGACAGAGAGACGCACCTCGAGAAGGCTCGAGAGGTGGAGCGGCGGAGGGGCTTTGACTGGCGCGTCGAGAGTAATGGAGGTGGCAATAGAGGGCTGCTGAAAGGGAGGCAGAGGATGGACAGAGGCTCGTGACACAGACAAAGGGGACAGTCCACGAGGGCTATAGCAAACAGAAAATGACCCAAGCCGGGAATCGAACACAGCGCCAGGGTTCGATTCCCGGCTTGGGGGGTCACTGTCTGCGCGGAGTCTGCACGTTCTCCCCGTGTCTGTGTGGGTTTCCTCCGGGTGCTCCGGTTTCCTCCCACAAGTCCCGAAAGACGTGCCGTTAGGTGAATTGGACATTCTGAATTCTCCCTCCGTGTACCCGAACAGGCGCCGGAGTGTGGCGACTACGTGGCTTTTCACAGTAACGTCATTGCAGTGTTAATGTCAGCCTACTTGTGACACTAATAAAGATCATTATTATTAAAAATTCCTGAGGTAGGGTGTGGTGAGGCAGTGGAAGGCGTCACAGCGGTTAGCACTGCTGCCTCACGGCGCCGAGAACCCGGGTTCGATCTCGGGTCACTGCCCGTATGGAATTTACGCATTCATAGAATTTACAGTGCAGAAGGGGGCCATTCGGCCCATCGAGTCTGCACCGATTCTAGGAAAGAGCACGCTACCTAAGCCCACACCTCCACCCTATCCCGTAAAACAGCAACCCCACCTAACCTCAGGGCAATTTAGCATAACAATCCACCCTAACCTGCACATCTTTGGACTGTGGGAGGAAACCGGAGCACCCGGAGGAAACCCACGCAGACGCGGGGAGGATGTGCAGACTCCGCACAGACAGTGACCCAAGCCGGGAATCGAATCTGGGACCCTGGCGCTGTGAAGCAACAGTGCTAACCACTATGCTACCGTGCCATCCTTCTCCCCGTGTCTGCGTGGGTTTCACCCCCACAACCCAAAGACGTGCGGGGGTAGGTGGATTGGCCGCGCTAAATTGCCCCTTAATTGGGAAAAAAAGAATTGGGGGCTCTGAATTGAGGATGGGATCAGAGCAACATGTCTTCACTTCAGCTTGGGAAGGAGGCAGAGAACATTTCAGACAGAGGTGAGGAGGAATTTCTTCCCTCAGAGGGGGGAGTGAATCTGTGGAATTCTTTACCGCAGAGAGGCCGGGTTGTTAAGTGTGTCCGAGACCGAGAGAGAGAGACGGATTTTAAATCAGTGAATCGAGGGTTACGGGGATGAGGCGGGAAAGCGGAGTCGAGGATTATCACAGCAGATCAGTCGCGATCGCGTTGAATGGCGGAGCAGATCTGATGGGCCGAATGGGCCCTTCGTTCAAGCGCAAGGTGGTAAGTGACGCGGGCCGGTTACAAATACCAAGTGAGGGATGACCGCCGTGGCCTGCAACACTAAAAGCAAAACCCTGGGGTGCCGAGGAAGTGGCAAAATGGATCAGCTGTCAAGTAACACGCACCTCGGGGTGGGCGCCATCCCGATGGCGTTGGGTAGTGGCCGTGTTTCGGAGGGATGGGCACCGTGATAGGCGGAATCAATCTCTCCACAAACTTAAACTCCTCCGTCGACTCTACAATCCCTGGGTATTTGGCATCAGAGCTTGCCGATTTGGCGGATTTCTGGGAAAGAAGGAAAATATGTTGGTCAGAACTTTAAGGAAATATTACAGAGCTTGATTAAACTGAGGGGGTAATTGCTTCAGCTACCGCCCAGGGACACTGGAAAATAAAGGCCTCTCTATCCATTAGTCACAGGCGGGGCTTCCGTGAGCACCGGAATAGCCACCGATTGTTCGCTGACATCTGAACGACTCAGCAATGACGGGCATTGTCACTGCCCATGACACCACTGGGCACCCGACTGGTACAAATCCCACCACTGGTCCTCTACCCGGACTGACGGCACGACTAGAGCCCTTGCTTGAACTGGCACTGAGACAGGGATGAGCAATGAACGCTGGCCTTCGGGATGTTCAAGAATGACCAGCTTATAATAATAATAATAATTGCTTATTGTCACGAGTAGGCTTCAATGAAGTTACTGTGAAAAGCCCCTAGTCGCCACAATCCGGCGCCTGTTCGGGGAGGCTGGTACGGGAATTGAACCCGCGCTGCTGGCCTTGTTCTGCATTACAAGCCAGCTGTTTAGCCCACTGTGCTAAACCTGCACACCTTTGGACACTAAGGGGCAATTTAGCACGGCCAATCCACCTAACCTAACAATAATAATAATCGCTTATTGTCACAAGTCGGCTTCAATGAAGTTACTGTGAAAAGCCCCTAGTCGCCACATTCCGGCGCCTGTTCGGGGAGGCCGGTACGGGGAGTTGAACCCGCGCTGCTGGCCTTGCTCTGCATTACAAGCCAGCTGTTTAGCCCACTCTGCTAAACCAGACGGTGTCTCAAACTTGCACTGTGGACCCCTACTCTCCTCACCACTGGATGTCAACTGTCACTGTCGTCACCACTGGATTCCACATCACTGTCGTCACCACTGGATTCCCCGTCACTGTCGTCACCACTGGATTCCCCGTCACTGTCGTCACCACTGGATTCCCCGTCACTGTTGTCCCCACTGGATTCCCCGTCACTGTCATCCCCACTGGATTCCCCGTCACTGTCGTCCCCACTGGATTCCCCGTTACTGTCGTCACCACTGGATTTTGCATCACTGTCGTCACCGTCACTGTTGTCACCACTGGACCCAGAGGGGAATTGGCTCTACCACTGGATCCAGAGTAGCACAGGCAACCAAGGGAACCCCCCCAAAATAAAACACCGCTGGCAACCCATTGGATCCAGAGCGACACTGGCTCTGCCACTGGATCCAGATCGACACTGGCTCTGCCACTGGATCCAGAGCGACACTGGCTCTGCCACTGGATCCAGAGCGACACTGGCTCTGCCACAGGATCCAGAGCGACACTGGCTCTGCCACTGGATCCAGAGCGACACTGGCTCTGCCACTGGATCCAGAGCGACACTGGCTCTGCCACTGGATCCAGAGCGACACTGGCTCTGCCACTGGATCCAGAGCGACACTGGCTCTGCCACTGGATCCAGAGCGACACTGGCTCTGCCACAGGATCCAGAGCGACACTGGCTCTGCCACTGGATCCAGAGCGACACTGGCTCTGCCACTGGATCCAGAGCGACACTGGCTCTGCCACTGGATCCAGAGCACACTGGCTCTGCCAATGGATCCAGAGCGACACTGGCTCTACCACTGGATCCAGAGCAACACTGGCTCTGCCACTGGATCCAGAGCGCCGCTGGCTCTAGAGTGCAACTGGCTCTGCCACTGGATCCAGAGCGACACTGGACACCCCCTTCACCTAAAGAAACCTGGCACCCCTCACAACTGGATCCTGAGCAGCACTGGATCCTCCCCCCGGTACCTGGAGCCAGGTCCACGCGGACGGAGCGAGCAGCCGCCTGCAGACCGCCGCCATCACAGCGCAGGGGGCGGGGCTACGAGCGCAATGACGTCAGACGCAGTCCCGGCCTGACTGCCCCAGGCCGCGCGCAATGACGTCAGACGCAGTCCCGGCCTGCCTTCCTGGCCCACCTACTCGGCGATGGGGAAGGGGCTACGCGCGCAATGACGTCAGACGCAGTCCCGCTGCCAGCCTCGCCCTCCCCCACGGTGCCCGGGGGGGAAGGACACCGTGCAATTACGTCAGACGCAGTCCCGGCCTGCCTTCCTGGCCCGCATCCTCGTCGCGCGGGGGTGAGGCGAACACCCCCAATGACGTCAGGCGCAGTCCCGGCCTGCCTGCTAGGCCCACCCCCTCGGTGCGCGCGGGGAGGGGCTCCGCGCGCAATGACGCCGGACGCAGTCCGGCCTGCCTGCCTGACCCAGGCCGCGCGCAATGACGTCAGGCGCAGTCCGGCCTGCCTGCCTGCCCCAGGCCGCGCGCAATGACGTCAGGCGCAGTCCGGCCTGCTTGCCTGACCCAGGCCGCGCTCAATGACGTCAGATGCAGTCCGGCCCGCTTGCCTGGCCCAGGCCGTGCTCAATGACGTCAGACGCAGTCCGGCCTGCTTGCCTGGCCCACTCTCCTCGGCGCGGGGGCGTGGCCTCGCGCAATGACGTCAGACGACTGCCTCCTCCCCCCTCCTCCAGTTGCCAACGCCTCCCGGGCTGGCCCTGGAGTCTCCCGGGATGGAAGGTCAATCCTCCACCCCAACATGGCAACACACTGCTGTGTGCAAACCCTGACCCCCACCCCCCCACCCTCTCTACCCAACAGCACCGTCTTCCTCCACAAATACTGCCCATGGTTAAAAAAAAATAATTTTCCCTGCGCGGAAAAATATCGAAAATGGGGAAAATCGGTCCCAGGCGGGCATCGTCCCTAATGGGCAACGGGGTCTCTCCTTGCCGATTGGCGGAGGAAGGCCGGGCATCACACGGTGGGGGGGGGGGAGCGTGTCGGTCAGCACCACTGCCCGGGTCCGATTCTGGCCACGGGTCACCGTGCGAAGTCCGCACGTTACCCCCCCCCCCCCCCTGTGTCTGCGTGGGTTTCCCCCGGGTGGTCCGATTTCCTCCCACAGTCCAAAGATGCGCAGGTTAGGTGGATTGGCCGTGCTAAATTGTCCCTTAGTGTCCAAAAATGTACAGGTTAGGCGATTGGCCGTGCTAAATTGTCCGCTTAGTGTCCAAGATGTGCAGGTTGGGTGGATTGGCCGTGCTAAATTTGCCCCTTAGTGTCCAAAGATGTGCAGGTTAGGCGGATTGGCCGTGCTAAATTGTCCCTTAGTGTCCAAAGATGTGCAGTTAGGCGGATTGGCCGTGCTAAATTGTCCCTTAGTGTCCAAAGATGTGCGGGTTAGGGTGGATTGGCCGTGCTAAATTGCCCCTTAGTATCCAAGATGTGCAGGTTAGGTGGATTGGCGGTGCTAAATTGCCCTTAGTGTCCAAAGATGTGCAGGTTAGGTGGATGGCCCGTGCTAAATTGCCCCTTAGTGTCCAAAGATGTGCAGGTTAGGAGGATTGGCCGTGCTAAATTGCACCTTCGTGTCCAAAGATGTGCAGGTTAGGTGGATTGGCCCGTGCTAAATTGCCCCTTAGTGTCCAAAGATGTGCGGTTAGGTGGATTGGCCGTGCTAAATTGTCCCTTAGTGTCCAAAGACGTGCAGGTTAGGTGGATTGGCCGTGCTAAATTGCCCCTTAGTGTCCAAAGATGTGCAGGTTAGGTGGATTGGCCGTGCTAAATTGTCCCTTAGTGTCCAAAGATGTGCGGGTTGGGTGGATTGGCCGTGCGGTCTTGGTCTCCTTATCTGAGGAAGGATGTTCTCGCTATGGAGGGGGTGCAGGGAAGGTTTACCAGGCTGATTCCTGGGATGGCGGGGCGGTCATATGAGGAGAGACAAAATTGGTTTGGATTATACAGTATTCATTGGAGTTTAGAAGAGTGAGAGGGGATCTCATAGAAACGTACAAAATACTAACAGGATTAGACAGGGGAGATTCAGAATGTTCCCGATGGTGGGGGGGGGGGGGGGGAGGGGGGGAGGGGGGGTTCAGTGGTAATAATGTGGTCCGGTGGTGACCTGAGGTTGAGGATCCGGCCACGTCAATGACAATAGGGTGGGCGACCGGTGACGTCAATGGCAGTAGACTCTAGATTGAAGGGGGGGGGGGGGGGGGGGTGGTCAGTTCCAGTAATGGACCCATTAGTACGTCAGTACCAGTGCGGGGGGAGGGTTCAATTCCACATCAATCTGTCGATCGGCCATCAGCAGATTATCGCACCCGATTGATACGAACCCGGCCTATTGTCAGTCGCCCAGATCGAGCCAGATTCTCGGTCGCCCAGAGTTTCCTCTGCTACCTTATCCGGGTGGCAGGTTATGTGCCGCCCACCCCACCAGGGATGGGTCACCTGGGGCGGGCTCAGGTGTCCTGTCAAACGGTCATCATTGGGTGCTGAGACCTCCCCCCGCCCCCCAAACCCCTCTCCGGGGGGGGGGGGGATCACTGACAGAAAGCCAGAGGAAATTTCGAAAGGGCGCAAATGGAGCGGGGACAGAAACAGGTGTTAACTGTTCAATAAATGTGTTAGACCTCTCTCCAAGTCTGAACCTTCCTTTGTCAGAGCGTACATCAAAGAAGCAGCTTATGCTACATGAAGAAGCAGAACACAACATGGTACCAGAGAGTGCCTGTTGAATCTATATAGTTCAACTCAGCGAGATCCGTGACTACCAGCAAAAGTACCCAGGCAAGATGATTGAGATTCCGGTTCCTCAGCAGCTCAGGTGCGCAACACGCAACAAAGGACAGGGGCAGATCAGAAGCATCACACCCACCACATGGCTTAGAGCAGACTGGTTAGTTAAACTGAGTTACTATAGGAAGATTAGCAGGAGAGTCGAACTCAAGTAGGAGAATTGTTAACTGTTCAATAAATGTGTTAAACCTATCTCCAAAGTCTGAACCTTCCTTTGTCAGAGTATACATCAAGGAAGCAGCTTATGCGACATGAAGAAGTAGAACACAACAACAGGCACCCCCGAGATACATCAGCAGCGAAGACTCCAGGCGGAGGCAATCGAGACATCGGAGGAGGAAGGAAGAAGCTGTCAGTGAGACTCACCCTTGCAACAACGGACCAGAGGGACTCGGGAATCGGAGCCACAGTTCAATCTATCTTTGTGGGTCGGTAAAAGATCCAAGTCTTGGGTGTTTCTAGTATATATTTTGGGTTAATTGTGTGTTCAATAAGGATGGCACGGTGGCGCAGTGGTTCGCACCTCTGCCTCACGGCACCGAGGTCCCGGGTTTGATCCCGGCCCTGGGTCACTGTCCGTGTGGAGTTTGCACATTCTCCCCTAGTTTATGTGGGTTTCACCCCCACAACCCAAAGATGTTGTGGGTGGGCAGCACGGTAGCAGTGGGCAGCACGGTAGCATGGTGGTTAGCATAAATGCTTCACAGCTCCAGGGTCCCAGGTTCGATTCCCCGCTGGGTCGCTGTCTGTGCGGAGTCTGCACGTCCTCCCCGTGTGTGCGTGGGTTTCCTCCGGGTGCTCCGGTTTCCTCCCACAGTCCAAAGATGTGCGGGTTAGGTGGATTGGCCATGCTAAATTGCACGTAGTGTCCTAATAAAGTAAGGTTAAAGGGGGGGGTATTGGGTTACAGGTATAGGGTGGATACGTGGGTTTGAGTAGGGTGATCATGGCTCGGCACTACATTGAGGGCCGAAGGGCCTGTTCTGTGCTGTACTGTTCTATGTTCTATGTGCAGGCTAGGTGACTAGATACAAAACTTTTGGGGTTTTTTTTGATAAATTTAGAGTACGCAATTATTTTTTTCCAATTAAGGGGCAATTTAACGTTAAATTGCCCCTTAATTGGAAAAAATAAGTGGGTACTCTAAATTTATCAAAAAAAAAAGTTTTGTATCTAGTCAGCAAGGGGCTGGTTTAGCTCACTCGGCTAAATCGCTGGCTTTTAAAGCAGACCAAGGCAGGCCAGCAGCACGGTTCGATCCCCGTACCAGCCTCCCCGGACAGGCGCTGGAATGTGGCGACTAGGGGCTTTTCACGGCAACTTTGTTGAAGTCTACTCGTGACAATAAGCGATTTTCATTTCATCATTTCAATGCGACCTCGTGCCAGCTGGTGGCGACAGAGGATCTAACATGTGACTCAAGACACCTGCCAGTTGGCAGTAAGTCGTACCTGAGGATAGTCGCACTAGAAGTAGCTCCAGGAGAATTCGCTGAATTCATTTATTCGTTACTGTCTGTATTATAGTTCATTCATTATCTTTCCCCCGTGTTGGTTAATAAATCATTCTACTGGTTAAAGAACGAGATGTTCTGTGTGCATCTGTACGACGGCCACAACACGAAACATAACAGCAACGACATGGTAAAAATGGTGCACACTTCACGAGTTGCGATTGCTCCTCACAGCCAAAGAAAATATGGGATCAGATTTTCGCGCCCTTCCCCGAACTCGTTACACCAGTGATGAATTATAACGTATTTTTCTCCGAGATGAGGTTTGCCTGCACCTTTGTAGGATACAGTCAACAATTCTTTTAAAGCCAAAACAAGGAAAAGGAAATACAGAACAAAAATGTGCAAAAGCATTAGTTTGAAGGGGCTATTTTACATTTATTCACCAGAACAAGTCCCCAAAATCCAGTACAGTACAGTGATCATTATTCCACACACATAGAACCACAGAATCCCTACAGTGCAGAAGGAAGCCATTCGGCCCATCAAGTCTGCACCGACCCTCCGAAAGAGCACCCTGCCTAGGCCCACTCCCCTACCTTATCCCCGAAAGCCCACCTAACTGTAAGACACTAAGGGACAATTTAGCACGGCTAATCCACCCAACCTGCACATCTTTGGACACTAAGGGGCAATTTAGCACGGCCAAGCCACCTAACCTGCACATCTTTGGACACTAAGGGGCAATTTAGCACGGCCAATCCACCTAACCTGCGCATCTTTGGACACTAAGGGGAAATTTAGCACGGCCAATCCATCTAACCTGCACATCTTTGGACACTAAGGGGCAATTTAGCACGGCCAAGCCACCTAACCTGCACATCTTTGGACACTAAGGGGCAATTTAGCACGGCCAATCCACCTAACCTGCGCATCTTTGGACACTAAGGGGCAATTTAGCACGGCCAATCCACCCAACCTGCGCATCTTTGGACACTAAGGGGCAATTTAGCACGGCCAATCCACCTAACCTGCACATCTTTGGACACTAAGGGGTAATTTAGCACGGCCAATCCACCTAACCTGCACATCTTTGGACACTATGGGACAACACGGGGCAGCACGGTGGCGCACTGCTGCCTCACGGCGCTGAGGTCCCGGGTTTGATCCCGGCCCTGGGTCACTGTCCGTGTGGAGTTTGCACATTCTCCCCGTGTCTGCGTGGGTTTCGCCCCACAACCCAAAGATGTGCAGCTTAGGTGGATTGGCCACGCTAAACTGCCCCTTAATTGGCAAAATGAATTGGGTACTGTATATTTATATTAAAAAAAGAACGGAGGGACAATTTAGCACAGCCTAGCCACCTAACCTGCACATCTTTGGACTGTGGGAGGAAACCGGAGCACCCGGAGGAATCCCTCGCAGACACGGGGGGGGGAGAACGTGCAGACTCCGCACAGACAGTGACCCGAGGCCGGAATTGTGCCTGGGGATAAGGTGGGGGAGTGGGCCCGGGTAGGGACCCTATGATTCGATGAGAGATAACCTTGCCAGCAATGGCCACGCTCTGTGAATGAAGGAGGCTTCAAAACTCCAGGATCTGTTCGTACCCAAGAAGCAGAGCTGGACGTGGTGGGATGAACTTACTCCTGTCCCGACGTGATCACGAAGATTTTTAAAAGTTAAAAAAAAGTCAGAAGCTCCCGATTTACTTCACAAATCCCGAGTGAGAAAGGAGCCGGGCCTACCCAAACAGCCGCAGCCTAGAGCCTCACCGGCTCCTGGCAGCTGGGGTTCTATCAGGATCGAGTCAAGTGGAGCCTTTGGGCCGACGCGACTCGGCGCCCGGCGAGGCTCGTGTCCGTCTGGCTTCCCGCCGCTGGCTCACCGAGCTTGGCCCGAGTTGCCCCGCGGGGTTCGACCCCCGGGGCTCCATCCGGTGGGCGGGAAACCAACGCCCGTTAACCCCGAAAGCCGCCCCGCTTCAAAAGCCCCCCCCCCCCACGGGCGCCCAGCTTCCGCCAGTTTGTCGGCGCCGACGCCGAGCCAACGGGCACGTCACATGGTTTTCCCCCCCCCTCTACCCGCCCCACCCCCCCCCCCCCAATTCCCCATGGCGTTGTGCTCGAGGGGGAGAGGGTTCAAATTGCCCCCTTCCCACCCCCCCCCCCAACAGGCTGCGCAAAACAGGTTTGATTCCCGGCCTACGCCGGGTTTGCTGACCCTACTGGGGACCATGGGGGTTGGGGTGGGGGAGCGGGGGAGGGGGAGGGGCTCAGCGGCGCACGCGGTCCTCAGTACACGTAGGGAAAGATCCGGTAGGGGACCCTCTTGCAGTACTCGCTCCAGGCCGAGCCGTACTTCCTCCGACACAGGTGCTCATCCCTCGCCTCCCGGTGGATCAGCAGGACGGTGAAGTAGCTGACGTAGAAGTAGGGGAGGGCGTGCGCCAAACCTGGAGGGGGGAAAGAACAGGCACGTCAGCCGAGGGAGTTACGGCACCTCCCGAACTATCCCCCCCCCCCCCCCAGACAAAACAATCCACCCAGGAATCCCAGTGCTTTCCAGTATTGAGGAGGAAGAGTGGGAAACCTTCGAATCTCGACTACCTTAGCCCCGGCAACGCTGAGGCCAACAACTACGGGAAGGCGAGCGCTATTCCAGCTGCGGTTTGGTCGGAAATACAGGCCTTCCTGGTGTCATTCCCGCTTCAGGATAGGGAGAGAGAAGGTTCACAGCGCAGGGGCTGGTTTAGCACACTGGGCTAAATCGCTGGCTTTGAAAGCAGACCCAGGCATGGCCAGCAGCACGGTTCGATTCCCATACCAGCCTCCCCGAACAGGTGCCGGAATGTGGCGACTAGAGGCTTTTCACAGTAACTTCATTTGAAGCCTGCTGGCGACAATAAGCGATTTTCATTTCAGGATGAGGCCACTCGGCCCCCAAAAAAAGGAGCTAACTCCAGCCCACCTCCCACTCCACACTTTCCACCATTTGGTCCGCGGGTTAGGACCCTCGAGGCACATCTCTGGACACCTATGAAATGAGATGGCCGTTTCTGTCTCTCCCTGTGCCAGTTCCAGACCCTGCTCCACACCTCCTTCCCCACCCCCCCCCCCCCCCACCGCCTCTAATCCTACAGCCAATCAGTTTAAAATCTATGCCCCCCACCCACACACTGGTTATTGACCCCTCTACTAAGGAGAAAATTCCTTTCCTATCCACCCTCCCTCATGTGGTAGTATGACTAGAGGTACTACGGTACCTGGGAGTGTGAGCTACCATAGGTGGAGAAGGCTCGCTGCTCATTGGCCCAAGTGTTTGCATTTCATTGGTCGGAATGTAATGTAGCTCCGCCCAGTGAGGCGGGGTATAAGAACCCGTGTTTTGCCAGCAGCCGGCCTTCTTTCTGTACTCGAGCTGCTGGGGAAACATCTTGTTGATTAAAGCCTTCAGTTCGGACCACATCCTCGTTTCAGTAGTTATTGATCGCGCATCACCTCATGACTTTGGCCAAATGGCTCCCCCCGCCAGTCAGGAAGACAGCCCGCCATTTCGACAGGCGCTCAGGACTCACCGCAGGGCAGCGACCACGCCAACGCCATGATCAGGTCTCCGAGGTAGTTGGGGTGACGCACCAGGCCCCACCAGCCTGAGACGAGGAGCTGCCGCCCGGTTGCCGTGGGGATCGTCTCCAACCCTGGAACACAATGGCGGCGGGGGGGGGGGGGGATGGAAAGAATGAAAACCAATTTGAAGCCCGTCGACCGAACAAGAAACAAGAGGTGCGCCACACACACCCCCCCCCCCCCCCCGACTCCCGTATCGCGCTCCCCCCCCAGTTTAACCTTTAACCTCGAGCGTCGCATTCGTCCATTTCAGAGGGGGGCAGTTAAGAGCTGACCACACTACTGTGTGTGTGTGTCTGTGTCTGTGTGTGGGTGGGGTGGGGTGGGGGGGGAAAGAGTCACGTGTAGGCCAGACCGGGGTAAGGACGGCAGATTTCCCCCCCCTTCCCCTGAAAAGGGGGGCGCTCGTGAACCAGATGGGGGTCTCACGGTCGTCATTAGATTTTTAATCGTTTTTTTTAATGAAACCGAATTCAAATTCCACCATCTGCCGGGGTGGGATTAGAACCCACGACCCCGGAGCATTACCCTGGATTACTCGTCCAGTGACAATATCGTCGCCACGTTGAATGGCAAACATGGACCATTCAGCCAACTCCTCCCATATCACCAGTTCTACTCAGAATATATCCGTTTATTTAATCTACGCCCCCCCTCCCACAAACCCCAATCGACCTGATCAAGGCCTTGATCCCACTCCTTAAACCCTCCGCAGCCCATTTACAATCCAGCCAACCATGCACTGTGCCAAGGCATTTAAACTCCATCTGCCATCCATGTGCCACTGTAGAACCCACCACAGAGTTGGCAAGAATCATAGAATTCTGCCTCACGGCGCCGAGGTCCCAGGTTCGATCCCGGCTCTGGGTCACTGTCCGTGCGGAGTTTGCACATTCTCCCCCGTGTCTGCGTGGGTTTCACCCCCACAACCCAAAGATGTGCAGGGTAGGTGCATTGGCCGCGCTAAATTGCCCCTTAATTGGAAAAAATGTAATTGGATACATTAAATTTTTTTTTTTAAAGTTGGCACGGAGTAGAAGAATCATAGAATTTACAGTGCAGAAGGAGGCCCATCAAGTCTGCACCAGCCCTTGGAAAGAGCCCTCCGCCTAAGCCCACACCCTATCCCCGTAACCCAGCCCAATCTTTTTGGACATTGAGGGCAATTTAGCGCGGCCAATCCACCTAACCCGCACATCTTTTGGACGTGTGGGAGGAAACCCACGCTGACACGGGGGGAGAGCATGCAGACTCCGCACAGACAGTGACCCAAGCCAGGAATCGAACCTGGGACCCTGGAACTGTGCTACCCACTGTGCTACCGTGCTGCCCTCAGAAGAGCAAGGAGGATGGGCAGCACGGTGGCCGAGTGGTTAGCACAACCGCCTCACGGCGCTGAGGTCCCAGGTTCGATCCCGGCTCTGGGTCACTGTCCGTGTGGAGTTTGCACATTCTCCCCGTGTCTGCGTGGGTTTCACCCCCACAATCCAAAAATGTGCAAAGTAGGTGGATTGGCCACGCTAAATTGCCCCTTAATTGGAAAAAATAATTGGGTAATCTAAATTTAAAAAAAGAAAAAAAAAAAGAAGAGCAAGGAGGTTACGCTGAACTTATACACGACACCAGTTAGACCTTAGCTGGAATATCGGGCACAGTTCTGGACGCCACGCTGTGGGAAGGATGTGTCCGCGTTGGAGAGAGAGCCGAAGAGGTTAACAAGGATGAGAAACCTCAGCTGAGAGGGTGGATTGGAGAGGTTCGGGATTGTTCTCCGTGGAGAGAAGACTGAGGAGATTTGGCAGAGATGTTCAAAATCGTGGACAGAGCGGACAGGGAGAAAGCGTTCCCACGATCGAGTACGGGAGGGATGCAGATTTAAGGTTGACTTGCAAAAGAAGCAAATGTGATGTGAGGAAGTATCTTTTCCACACCGCGAGCGATTCGGGATGTGGAATGCACTGTCTTGAGAGTGTGGTGGAGGTAGGTTCAATCGAGGTGGTCAAGGGGGCGTTCGATGCTTCTATCCCGATAATTAATGTGTGAGGGGGGGGGGGGTTACGGGGAAAAGGCTGGGCGGGTGGCACTAACACACGATGCCCGGTTGGAGAGCCGGTGCAGGCATCATGGGCCGAATGGTGGCCCACAACGATGATGCAACCCACGCAAGCTCTCAAAGGGAATTTCAGCGGTATTCCCTGGCATGGGGCGAATTTTAAAGTTGGATAGACTTGTCCATTCTCGCCGTTGGGAAGGAGTTCATGTTCCCCAGTGCTCAAGTTAGAATCAAGAGCTGAAATTGTTTCATAGACCGCGCTTATCGTTTGACACACCGCACGTGTACGCAAAGGGGGTGCAGGTGGCACTGTGGGGCTGGGGGAGAAGCGATTGAAGAACAGAGTAAAATCGGGAGGTGAAGAAGAAGTCAAGACCTGCTTGCTTTCAAGTTCTCATTAGAGAGATACCCTCAAGGCTTTTAACGCTCACGTCTCCCTGTTGGGACCTCAGTCAACCGCCTTCCCCAAGTATAAACCCTACCCAGAAACACATGACCCATCCCATGATGCATTTAATCTGCCCCTACCCCTCCTTACAACTAGGTCGGTTGTGGGTGTGTGGGGGGGGGGGGGGGGGGGGGGGGAGAGAGTTGGTGAGGGAACGTCACAACTTAACTCAAGTTAAATGCTCTGGTACATGGGGGGGGGGGGAAATTGCAGGAATTTCCCCAGTTAGTCCACATCAAGGTCGTTCAATCCATTTTGCCGGAACAAGGGGGCAGCAGGGTAGCATGGTGGTTAGCATAAATGCTTCACAGCTCCAGGGTCCCAGGTTCGATTCCCGGCTGGGTCACTGTCCGTGCGGAGTCTGCACGTCCTCCCCCTGTGTGCGTGGGTTTCCTCCGGGTGCTCCGGTTTCCTCCCACAGTCCAAAGATGTGCGGGTTAGGTAGATTGGCCGTGCTAAATTGCCCGTAGTGTCCTAATAAAAGTAAGGTTAAGGGGGGGTTGTTGGGTTACGGGTATAGGGTGGATACGTGGGTTTGAGTAGGGTGATCATGGCTCGGCACAACATTGAGGGCCGAAGGGCCTGTTCTGTGCTGTACTGTTCTATGTTCTAAGCACTGATTCGGAACCATTTTCGGCCCTCGGCGAATTATCCATCCAGCCCTTCTTTTTTTTTTGAGGAGGAAATTCATCCAAGAGTTTACGCTCCAGGATAGCGGGAATGTCACTGGGCTGGCAATGCAGAGACTGAGGGACAGGGGTTCGAATCCCACCCCGGCGGCTGGTGGAATTTAGATTCAATTCGGAACATCTGGAATTATGAAGCTGGGACTCGGTAACGGCGACAACGATCATCGATTGTCGTAAAAATAAAACATCTGGTTCATTAATGTCCCCCATTAGGGGAAAGGGGTGAATCTGCCATCCTTACCCCCCCCCCCCCCCCCCACACACACACACACACACACACAGCAACGTGGTCGACTCTTAGCCGCTCCCCCCTCTGAAGTGGTCCCGAGCGAGAGACTCGATTCAAGGGGGGGTTATGGGCCAGGGTTTTAAAAACTCCAAAGTGGGGCTGGTTTAGCACACTGGGCTAAATCGCCAGCTTTGAAAGCAGACCAAGGCAGGCCAGCAGCGCGGTTCAATTCCCGTGCCAGCCTCCCCAAACAGGCGCCGGAATGTGGCGACTAGGGGCTTCTCACTTCATTTATAGAACATATAGAACAGTACAGCACAGAACAGGCCCTTCGGCCCTCGATGTTGTGCCGAGCAATGATCACCCTACTTAAACCCACGTAACCCGTAACCCAACAATCCCCCCATTAACCTTACACTACGGGCAATTTAGCATGGCCAATCCACCTAACCCGCACATCTTTGGACTGTGGGAGGAAACCGGAGCACCCGGAGTAAACCCACGCACACACGGGGAGGACGTGCAGACTCCACACAGACAGTGACCCAGCCGGGAATCGAACCTGGGACCCTGGAGCTGTGAAGCATTGATGCTAACCACCATGCTACCGTGAGGCCCTAATAAAGTCATCATTAGACTTTTAATTCCAGATTTCTTTTTATTGAATTCAAATTTCACCATCTGCCGTGATGGGATTTGAACACAGGACCCCAGAGCATTACCCTGGATCTCTGAATTACTAGTCCTGTGACAGTACCACTATGCCATTGCCTTCCCCGTTTGAAGCCTACTTGTGACAATAAGCGATTTTCATTTCAAGTGTATCATGGAGTTCCCCTGACCTGGAACTTTTTGTTGAACTTGGCGAGGATGAGCCATTAAAGTGACACTTTAATCAAAATAAGCTTTATTCTAAGAACTTAGTTAACATTTATATAAACACACAACAAGAGTTTTTTTATCAGTTACAAACATAATGACACCCCCACAGCTACTGTAATCTATGTATAACCCTCAAATGAATTTCCCCTTAACTGTTCCAATTCAAAAACAAAATCCCACAAAGCAAAACCCCTTTTCAAGGGCGTGGCTCTGCAATCTCACTTGAATAAGACTGGCTTTCCCTGAGATTCTGACCCCGTCTCACCAGCAGGTTTAACTCCTTCTGAAAAGCAAACTATATCTTTTGAGTTACCAAAGGCAGGTAGCGAGAATTAATTTTTTTTTTCCCCAAAATGACACGGAAACCAAAAACCTCACAGAGCCACAGCCCAGCTCCGCCCACACAATGACATCACTGAAGCCGTGTGATCAGCCAAAAACCTTGCTTCAAGGGGCACTCACGTGACGGGGGCAATTAGGGGTGGGGAACAAATGCTGGGTCCCGGCCCAGCGACGCCCACGAGCCCCCAAGAACGTTGCCAGTGTTTCAACCAATCAAGGGGCAGGCTCGTTATTGTCACGGGAGGGGGGGGGGGGAGGGAGCATCGGCAGCTCGGCCAGCGTTTATTGACCACCCCTTAATTGCCCCCTCGAGTCGTTTGCACTGGGCTCAGATTATTCGAGGGACACTCCCCCCCCCCCCCAACCTCCCCTCCCCCTCCCCACCCCGTCTCCTTCTTTGTGCCACGCCGGCCAAAGGACGGAGAATCCACGGGGATAATGCGCGTTACCTACCCGCCACTCGAGGGTCACTGGGGTCCCGACGGAAAGTGTTCTTCTGCGAGTTCGCGCGGCGGAATATGAAATAGCCGAGAGCTGCAAGAGAAATTAAACGAGTGGCGATGAGGAGTTACTGCATCGGAATTAATTTGAGATTAGTTTTCCTTTTTGAAAAACTTTAGTTTGTCCAGTAAGTGCTGAGGAGGTTAATCACTTCTGCGTCAATCTAGATCACACACGCAAGCCGTTCAGCTGAAGCTGCCAACTGTACGGAGAGACCCCGCGGAACGAACCCCGGTCGCTCGGCGCCGTGCGAATTCCAACGGTTCTTGAGGTGAAGAAACCCTTCCTCAAACCCCCAGACTCCCACCTACCCTCCCCTGTCACCTTCTGGCATTAATCCAGGAGGTGGGTGGAGACGTCGGGCGGCTCTTACCGTTGAGGAGGACGATGGCCGCCGCCGTGGTTCCTGCGAGGTCCCGAGGGTGACTGACCAAGAAGTGCGCCTGCAGGCTGTACGTGAAAGGCACCCACGTCAAGTCTCCGAACGCCAACATGAAACCAAAGCCATCATTGACGATGTCCATCGTGGTCAGGACAGCCTCCTGCGGGGTACCACCACGGGGGTAGATGGGGGGGGGGGGGGGGGGGGATGACAGAAAGACAAGAGGTATCGTTAGAGTCATAGACACACACAAGTGCTGAAGAGGCCTTTCGGCCCATCGACTCTGCATGAACAAATGAAAGACACCTGACCTGCCCACCTAAATCCCATTGGCCAACACTTTGCCTCGAAGGTTATGACGTGCCAAGTGCCCATCCAGGTACTTTTTCCAAAGGTTGTGAGGCAACCTGCCCCCTACCACCCTCCCAGGCTATAAGATCCTCATGGGGCTGGACAGACTGGACACAGGGGTATTGCTTCCTCCGGCAGGAGAAGAGTCTAGATCAAGGGGTCACAGTCTCAGGATAAGGGGTCGGCCATTTCGGACTGAGGCGAGGAGAAATGTTTTCTCTCGGGAAAGGAGTCGGCCATTTTGAGGACCGAGATGAGGAGACATTTCTTCACTCGGGGAAGGAGTCGGACATTTTGGGGACCGTGATGAGGAGAAATTTCTTCACTCGGGGAAGGAGTCGGCCATTTTGGGGACTGCGATGAGGAGAAATTTCTTCACTCGGGGAAGGTGTCGGCCATTTTGGGGACTGAGATGAGGAGAAATTTTTTCACTCGGGGAAGGAGTCGGCCATTTTGGGGACTGAGATGAGGAGAAATTTCTTCACTCGGGGAAGGAGTCGGCCATTTTGGGGACTGAGATGAGGAGAAATTTTTTCACTCGGGGAAGGAGTCGGCCATTTTGGAGACCGAGATGAGGAGAAATTTCTTCACTCGGGGAAGGAGTCGGCCATTTTGGGGACCGAGATGAGGAGAAACTTCTTCACTCGGGGAAGGAGTCGGCCATTTTGGGGACCGAGATGAGGAGAAATTTCTTCACTCGGGGAAGGTGTCGGCCATTTTGGGACCGAGATGAGGAGAAATTTCTTCACTCAGGGAAGGAGTCGGCCATTTTGAGGACCAAAGGAAACGGGGAGTTGACACAGAGTTGAGATGGCAGAGGAGGCTTGAAGGGCCAAACGGCCTCCCCCTGCTCCAATTTGTGATGCTCCGAGGCTCTCTCCAACACCTTCACATCCTCGAGCATCCCTCAAACGCATTGAGGGTTGGTACCCCGACCACCCTTTCAGGCAGTGACTTGCAGACACCCCCCCCCCCCCCACCCCTCCACCACCGCCTCTCCCCAAACCCTACCAATTCTCAGAGGCGGCACAGAATTTTTTTTTAAAACCTCCTCTCACCTCATGCCAGAGGGCATCGAGCACGTAGAGGAGTTGGAAACAATTGACGAGGACCATGGCGACAGACGGGCTGCCCCGTAATTCGGATTCCTTCATCAGCATCGCGAGGTTGATGACCAACTGGAGGGGGGTCGGTGGGGGGGGGGGGGGGGGGGAGAAAGGTTAAAGGTCAGCAGGTGGAACCAATCGAATCAAGGCACCCCCGTGGCGGGTTCCTCTTGCACCCTCAGACATGAATCCCAGCTCAACAATTAATAGCAACGTCACTGTTTATTGCGAGTAGAACGGATTACAAAAGCCGGGAGGTTGGGCTGGACCACCGCGCCGCGCACAGATTCGGTCCCCTTACTCGAGGAAGACCCTAAACCGCGTTCGAGGCGGTTCAGAGGCGTTTCACTCGATCGATCCCGGGGACGCAGGCCTTGGCTCGCGCAGAGAGATTGAGACGGGTAGGCCCAACCTCGCTGGAGTTTACAAGAATGAGAGGCGATCTAATCGAGGTGTAGAAGGTTCTGGAGGGGGTGGATGGGGTAGACGCGGAGCGGGTGTTCCCCCGTGTTGGACATTCCAGAACGAGAGGCCGCGGTTTTAGACTAAGGGGGGGGGAGACACATTTAAAACCGAGATGAGGAGGAATTACTTTGTTCATAGGGAGGGGAATATGTGGAATTCTTAAACCCCCAGAGCGCAATGGACGCCGGAACACTCAACAAATTTAAGGAGGAGATAGATAGGTTTTAGCGGGATGAAAGGTTTATGGGGAGCAGGGAGGAAGGTGGCGACGAGGCCACGACGATCGGGTCGAACGGCGGAGCTGGCTCAAGGGGTTGAATGGCCGACAGCTGCCCCCTAATTCTTAGGTGCCGATCTCCTCATCCGAGGAAAGATGTCAACGTGCGGGAAGCGGTTCGGGGAAGGTTTCCCAGGCTAACACCGGGAACGGGCGGGTTGTCCGATGAGGAAAGGGTCGGAGAGGTCGGGGTTCGTACCCGCTGGAGTTTAGACGGGTGAGAGGCGACTCGATCGAAACCTTTCGGATCCTGAGGGGGGGGTCTTGACAGGGTGGGATGTGGAGAGGACGTTTCCTCTGGTGGGAGAATCGAGAACGAGGAGTGGGGGGGGGGGGGTGGGGGTCGCAGTTTAAAAATAAGGGGGCGGCCCGTTTAAAACGGAGACGGGGAGAAATGTTTTCCCTCAGAGGGCGGCGAGTCTGTGCGACTCTCTTCCTCGAGAGGCGGCGGAGGCGGAATCTTTGACTATTTTTGAGGCTGAGGTGGAGAGGTCCTCGATTAACAGGGGGGGTTGGGGGTGAAAGGTTATCAAGAGGAGGGTAGGTGGCCATTGGCCACTGCGCTGATCTCAGGCTCGAGAGGCTCAATGGCCTACTCCAGGGTCCTTGCTGCTATGAATGTCGGTTGACCCTTGAACTCCGACAGGCCCTTGTCTCAGAGGGTGCTCTCCGGGTGCTCAAGCGGGCCCCCGAAGATTATTCCGCAGGCTTCTCTGAGGTAAAGTACGAGGGGTAACAAAGATATTAAATGAATGTCGGTTCCAGCCCCACCCCTCGCCACCATCCCCACACACCCCCCTCCCCCCACTTTTAAAAGCAGCAGGGGTGATCGCTATTGTCAACCACAACTTCAAAACAACATTTCAGATGTGAAAGAGGTTTATTAAACGCACTGGAAAGCATGCCAGCTGCTGTAGGGGTGGGGGGTTGGGCTGGAGGGGGGCGGGAGGGAGCAGATGCTCAGGGAGTAGCGCACGCATGGTTAACGTGACTAATCTACTTCATCGAACTGCAGCGAGTCGGGTTACAGCCTGCGGAGGCTCAGGTTACAGCGACGCCTCTCGGCCTGCTTAACCCCTCGTCTCGAGGCACGACAAAGGGGGGGGCCTCTTCGAGAGCCGAGGCGGCAGCCGTGAACATCGCCAAACCCCGGTCAATCGTCCAAACCCACGTACAGCGGGGTGATTTTGCCAGAGAGTCTCGACAGCGCAAAAGGAGCCCACCCAGCCCGTCGTGTCTGCACCGACCGTCCAGAAAAGGACTCCACCCAGGATTCCCCCCTGCCCACCCCTGGCCCTGTAGCCTAAATCAAACATCTTTGGACAGTAAGGGACAATTTAGCACGGCCAATCTACCCAACCTGTACATCTTTGGACACCAAGGGACACTTTAGCACGGCCAATCCACCTAACCTGCACATCTTTGGACACCAAGGGGCAATTTAGCACGGCCAATCCACCTAACCTGCACATCTTTGGACACTAAGGGGCAATTTAGCACGGCCAATCCACCTAACCTGCACATCTTTGGACACTAAGGGGCAATTTAGCACGGCCAATCCACCTAACCTGCACATCTTTGGACACCAAGGGGCAATTTAGCACGGCCAATCCACCCAACCTGCACATCTTTGGACATTAAGGTACAATTTAGCACGGCCAATCCACCTAACCTGCACATCTTTGGACACTAAGGGACAATTTAGCACGGCCAATCCACCTAACCTGCACATCTTTGGACACTAAGGGACAATTTAGCACGGCCAATCTACCCAACCTGTACATCTTTGGACACCAAGGGGCAATTTAGCACGGCCAATTCATCTAACCTGCACATCTTTGGACACTAAGGGACAATTTAGCACGGCCAATCCACCTAACCTGCACATCTTTGGACACTAAGGGGCAGTTTAGCACGGCCAATCCACCTAACCTGCACATCTTTGGACACTAAGGGGCAATTTAGCACGGCCAATCCACCTAACCTGCACATCTTTGGACACTAAGGGACAATTTAGCACGGCCAATCCACCTAACGTGCACATCTTTGGACATTAAGGGACAAATTGGCACGGCCAATCCACCCTAACCTGTACATCTTTGGACACTAAGGGACAATTTAGCACGGCCAATCCACCCAATCTGCACATATTTGGACACTAAGGGACAATTTAGCACGGCCAATCCACCCAATCTGCACATATTTGGACACTAAGGTACAATTTAGCACGGCCAATCCACCTAACCCGCACATCTTTGGACGTGTGGGAGGAAACCGGAGCGCCCGGAGGAAACCCAGGCACACACAGGGGGGGTAGAACCGTGCAAACGCCACACAGTCACCCGAGGCCGGAATCGAACCCGGGACCCTGGCAGGGTGAGGCAGCTGGCACTGGGGTTACAGAAGTTTGCCTAACTACCCGTACCACAGGAGGCCAAATCGTCCCAGATTCCAGCTCAAACCATGATCTTTAAATTTTTTCTAAATTTCCCTCACGGGACGTGGGCGTCGCTGTCCGGGCCCGACATTTGTTGACCCTCGAGAAGAGGATGGCGGGTGGGCCGCCATCTTGAACCCGCTGCAGTCCCTATGGTGTAGGTACACCCACCACGCTGTTAGGGAGGGTCTTGACCCGGTGGCAGTAAAGAAACGGTCGATATTTGTGCGGCAGTCAAACCCTTTCGACCGACAATGGCTTGAATCGCACGGCCTTCTAAAGTAGTGAAACACGCAGGGACCCTAACACAGGCCTGGAGACACCGGCCTCCATTACCTCAGACACCGATTGTGAAAGGACAGGTCAGTAAATAATCTCCAGAACAGTAACCGGGCCTTGAGCAAACGTTCAGATGAGCCTTGACCATAATAGGAGCAGGGGGCCATTGGGCCCATCGAGTTTGCTCCGCTATTCAACGACTGATCTGAGGTGATAATCCTCGAGCCCACCTTCCCGCCTTATCCACGTAACCCTCACCGATTAAAAATCCGTCTCTCTCTCTCTCGGCCTCGGACACACTTAACAACCCGGATCCTACAGCTCTCTGCGGTAAAGAATTCCACAGATTCACTCCCCTCTGAGAGAGGAAATTCCTCCTCATCTCCATCTGAAATGGGGCCCACCCCCCTCACTCGGAGATTACTCCCTCTGGTCCCAGACTCTCCCACAAGAGGAAACATCCTCTCAGCATCTCCCCCAAGAATCCTCCGTGGCCCAATACGAGAGCCCCCCAGCAAACCCACCCCTCCCCCCCAAAAGAGATTGATTGATTCCCCTCCCCCACCCGTGAATTCATTCAGGAGATGCGGCCGTCGCTGGCTATAGGCCCAGTATTTGTTGCCCATCCCTAATTGCCCCTCGAGAAGGTGGTGGGTGAGCCGCCATCTTGAACCCGCCGCGGTTCCCGTGGGGTGTAGGTACACCCACCGTGCTGTTAGGGAGGGAGTTTCCAGGATTTTGACCCCAGCCACAGTGAAGGAACGGCCGATATATTTCCCAGTCGGGATGGCGAGCGGCTCGGAGGGGGGGGGGACTTGCAGGCGGGGGTGTTCCCCGTGCGTCTGCTGCTGCCCTCGTCCTTCTAGACGGTAGAGGTGGCGGGTTTGGAAGGTGCTGTCGAAGGAGCGAGTGGCTGCGGGGCGTCTTGTAGACGGTGCGCACGGCTGCCGCTGTGCGTCGGGGGGGGTGGAGGGAGCGAATGTTTGTGGTTAGCGTGTCGATCGAGCGGGGCTGCTTCGCCCTGGATGGTGTTGAGCTTCTCGAGTGTCGTTGGGAGCCGCGCTCATCCAGGCGAGTGGAGAGTATTCCCTCACACTCCTGACTTGTGCCTTGTAGATGGTGGACAGGCTTTGGGAGGGGGTCAGGAGGTGAGTTACTCTCCGCAGGATTCCCAGCCTCTGACCTGCTCTGGTAGCCACAGTATTAATGTGGCTGGGTCCAGTTCAGTTTCTGATCAATGGTAACCCCCAGGATGTTCAGGGGAATTCAGCGATGGGAATGTCAAGGGGCGATGGTTAGATCCTCTCTTGTTAGTGATGGTCATTACTTGCCACTTGTGGGCGTGAATGTAACTTGCCCCTTGTCAGCCCCGAGCCTGGATATTGCCCAGGCCTTGCTGCATTTGGACACGGACTGATTCAGTATCTGAGGAGTCACGAATGGTGCTGAACATTGTGCAGCCATCCGCAAACATCCTTGACCTTATGATGGAAGGGAGGTCATTGATGAAGCAGCTGAAGATGGTTGGGGCCGAGGACACGATCCTGAGGAACTCCTGCAGTGACGTCCTGGAGCTGAGATGATTGACCTCCAACCACCACAACCATCTTCCCTTGGGCCAGGAAGAGAAAGATTGGACGGGCAGACTGGGGAGGTGGTCTTGTGCACACAGTGGGTGAGGGTCCCTATCTCGGGGTCAGAGGCTCCAGGATGCAATAACTGCAGGAAGATGATGGATGAAGCGGCTGAAGGTGGCTGGGGCCTGTTTTGGGGCTCGCCGCACACCACCTACTCTCCCGGGTTTACGCGCATGCTTACCCAGCCGATCAGTCCCGGCCGCAGTTCACAGAAATACTTGAGGTCGAAGCTCCCGACTCGAGGGTTCAGCTCGTGGCCGATGAAGAAGTCGTAAATTGGGTTGCCTGCGGCGGGAAAGGATGGGGGAAAAAAAAAAAAAAAACGCCGTCAATGTTGCCACTCGCCCAGCACGCTGGGTTGCCACTGGCAAGGGCAGCCATGCCTGGCGCCCTCTGTAGGTGCTGCGAACAGCGGCTCACAACACAGGCCGCTACACGAGGCCATCCGTGGCACTCACCGCCTGTCAATGCAGCCAAAACCAACTGACCTGCGCTAGGATCCCAGACGCGAACCCAACTATTTTCAATTTGTAAAACTATGAGGAACTGTTACTGCCCCACAGGAGCGGCGACACTGACCAATTGGTATCTTTTAAGTCAACCACTTTGGCACCACAGAAATAGGTCAACAATTAACAAGCAACAACAGTTCTTAAGTGAAAGAGAAAACCTTAACTGACTTCCTAAATCTGCCTCTATATTCTAATTAAGCAAACCAATATATTTCAAATACCACTCATGAATAAAGTTAACACCCAGGTTTCTACCTGCTTTTCCCTGTGCAGAGTCTTTGGAGAGAGAACCTTTCAGGACCAAACGGATTCACCTCCGTTCAGATGACAGTTCTGGGACCAACTGATTCTTTTAAGACGGACCTGGCTCCTCCCATTAACGATATAATCTGGGAGAGCGGCATGCGGCACAGTGGTTAGCACTGCTGCCTGTGGCACTGAGGACCTGGGTTCGATCCCGGCCCTGGATCACTGTCCGTGTGGAGTTTGCACATTGCTCATCCACTCAACCCAAAAAAGATGTGCAGGGTACGTGGATTGGCCACGTTAAAATGCCCCTTAATTGTTAAAAAAAAGAATTGGGTACTCTAAATTTATTTAAAAATATATATATATATATTCAGTGACTTGGCCACCACTGCCTTCTGTGGTAGAGAATTCCACAGGTTCCCCATTCTCTGAGTGAAGAAATGTCACCTCATCTCGGTCCTCAAAATGGCCGACTCCTTCCCCAAGTGAAGAAATTTCTCCTCATCTCAGCCCCAAAATGGCCGACTCCTTCCCCGAGTGAAGATATTTCACCTCATCTTGGTCCTCAAAATGGCCGACTCCTTCCCCGAGTGAAGATATTTCCCCTCATCTTGGTCCCCAAAATGGCCGACTCCTTCCCCGAGTGAAGAAATTTCTCCTCATCTTGGTCCTCAAAATGGCCGACTCCTTCCCCGCGTGAAGAAATTTCTCCTCATCTCGGTCCCCAAAATGGCCGACTCCTTCCCCGAGTGAAGATATTTCCCCTCATCTTGGTCCCCAAAGTGGCCGACTCCTTCCCCGTGTGTAGAAATTTCTCCTCATCTTTGTCCCCAAAATGGCCAACTCCCCCGAGTGAAGAAATATCTCATCTCAATTCCTAAAATGGCCGACTCCTTCCCCGAGGTCCTCGCGCGATAGTGAGCCTGCCACGCCAAAAGGAATCCTAAAGATATAAAACAAGTTGCCACAAAACCATCAGACCAAAAACGACAACCACGCGGGCGCGGCAGAGGAGCTCACCTGAGTTTCCACCCGGCGCCAACGCCGACTCGGGCACCCCCAGCGAACGGCCGTACAGGAAGACGCTCAGCGCGAAGGAAGCCACGGTGGAGGCAAACGCCAACTGCACGCACCGGTCGTGGACTGAACTCAGCCGCAGCCCTCCGAGGAGGCCGAGGCCCAGCAGGAGGGAGGTGGCGACAAAGGAATGGAGCCCTGCGGAGAGAAAGGCGGCCCACGGGTGACATGAGAGACGGCGGACCGCGCGCACCCGCACGGCGACGCAGCGAGCCTGCCCGACGTCCATTCCCCAGCGTCCCGCCTCCTCCGTCGCAACCCCTCCTCGCCCCCTCGAGGAGCTTTCACCTCCTTGCGTTTGCGATTAGGAAGCACCGATTAAAATAATTCATCAGAGGAACTGAGCAAAAATCATTGGCTAGATTATTCTCAAATCATAGGAACAGGAGGAGGCCATTCAGCCCCTCAAACCTGTCAATGAGATCAGGGCTGATCCGCGGCCTACTCCATAAACCTGCCTTTAGGCCCGTATCCCTTAATATCTTTGCTCAACAAAAATCTATCTCAGATTTGAAATGAACGGATTTCGCTTCAACTGTGGGAGAGAGTTCCAAAACTCCACCACCCTTGGAGTGAAGCAGTTCTTCCTACAATTTCTCCTGAACGGTCTGGCCCTCATTTTTAGACGATGCTCCCGAGTTTTAGAATCTCCAACGGTGGAAACAGTTTATCTTTATCTACCCTGTCCTTCCCTGTCAATACCTTGACGATTTCGATCAAACCAACCCCTTAAACTTCTGAATTCCAGTGAAAACAGGCCTAATGAGTGATCTCTCCTCATAACTCAACCCCTGTAATCCAGGTATCACGTTTGTAAACCTACGTCGCACTAACTCCACGGCCGAACTATCCTTCCTGAGGTGTACAACCATCAAGAGTATTGACGGGCAGAGGGATCTGGGTGTACAGGTCCACAGGTCACTGAAAGGGGCAACACAGGCGGAGAAGGTAGTCAAGAAGGCCTACGGCAGGCTTGCCTTCATTGGCCGGGGCATTGAGTATAAAAATTGGCAGTCGTGTTGCAGCTGTGTAGAACCTTAGTTAGGCCGCACTTGGAGTATAGTCTTCACTTCTGGCCGCCACACTACCAGAAGGATGTGGAGGCTTTAGAGAGGGCGCAGAAGGGATTTACCAGGATGCTGCCTGGTATGGAGGGCATTAGCTATGAGGGGCGGTTGAATAAACTCGGTTTGTTCTCACTGGAACGACGGAGGTTGAGGGGCGACCTGATAGAGGTCTACAAAATGATGAGGGGCATAGACAGGGTGGATAGTCAGAGGCTTTTCCCCGGGGTAGAGGGGTCAATTACTAGGGGGCATAGGTTTAAGGTGGGAGGGGCAAGGTTTAGAGGAGATGTACGAGGCAAGTTTTTTTACACAGAGGGTAGTGGGTGCCTGGAACTCGCTGCCGGAGGAGGTGGTGGAAGCAGGGACAATAGTGACGTTTAAGGGGCATCTTGACGAATACATGAATAGGATGGGAATAGAGGGATACGGACCCCGGAAGGGGAGAAGATTTTAGTTTAGACGGGCAGCATGGTCGGCGCAGGCTTGGAGGGCCGAAGGGCCTGATCCTGTGCTGTAATTTTCTTTGTTCTTCGTGTGGTGCCTAGATGGCATTGAGGTGCGTAGAGAAGAAGTGTTGGCAATTCTGGACAATTCTGGACAAGGTGAAAATAGATAAGTCCCCGGGGCCGGATGGGATTTATCCTAGGATTCTCTGGGAAGCCAGGGAAGAGATTGCTGAGCCTTTGGCTTTGATTTTTAGGTCATCATTGGCTACAGGAATAGTGCCAGAGGACTGGAGGATAGCAAATGTGGTCCCTTTGTTCAAGAAGGGGAGTAGAGATAACCCCGGTAACTATAGGCCGGTGAGCCTAACGTCTGTGGTGGGTAAGGTCTTGGAGAGGATTATAAAAGATACGATTTATAATCATCTAGATAGGAATAATATGATTAGGGATAGTCAGCATGGTTTTGTGAAGGGTAGGTCATGCCTCACAAACCTTATCGAGTTCTTTGAGAAGGTGACTGAACAGGTAGACGAGGGTAGAGCAGTTGATGTGGTGTATATGGATTTCAGTAAAGCGTTTGATAAGGTGCCCCACGGTCGGCTATTGCAGAAAATACGGAGGCTGGGGATTGAGGGTGATTTAGAGATGTGGATCAGAAATTGGCTAGTTGAAAGAAGACAGAGAGTGGTAATTGATGGGAAATGTTCAGAATGGAGTTCAGTTACGAGTGGCGTACCACAAGGATCTGTTCTGGGGCCGTTGCTGTTTGTCATTTTTATAAATGACCTAGAGGAGGGCGCAGAAGGATGGGTGAGTAAATTTGCAGACGACACTAAAGTCGGTGGAGTTGTAGACAGTGTGGAAGGATGTTGCAGGTTACAGAGTGACATAGATAAGCTGCAGAGCTGGGCTGAGAGGTGGCAAATGGAGTTTAATGTGGAGAAGTGTGAGGTGATTCACTTTGGAAAGAATAACAGGAATGCGGAATATTTGGCTAATGGTAAAATTCTTGGTAGTGTGGATGAGCAGAGGGATCTCGGTGTCCATGTACATAGATCCCTGAAAGTTGCCACCCAGGTTGATAGGGTTGTGAAGAAGGCCTATGGTGTGTTGGCCTTTATTGGTAGAGGGATTGAGTTCCGGAGCCATGAGGTCATGTTGCAGTTGTACAAAACTCTAGTACGGCCGCATTTGGAGTATTGCGTACAGTTCTGGTCGCCTCATTATAGGAAGGACGTGGAAGCCTTGGAACGGGTGCAGAGGAGATTTACCAGGATGTTGCCTGGTATGGAGGGAAAATCTTATGAGGAAAGGCTGATGGACTTGAGGTTGTTTTCGTTAGAGAGAAGAAGGTTAAGAGGTGACTTAATAGAGGCATACAAAATGATCAGAGGGTTAGATAGGGTGGACAGCGAGAGCCTTCTCCCGCGGATGGAGGTGGCTAGCACGAGGGGACATAGCCTTAAATTGAGGGGTAATAGATATAGGACAGAGGTCAGAGGTGGGTTTTTTACGCAAAGAGTGGTGAGGCCGTGGAATGCCCTACCTGCAACAGTAGTGAACTCGCCAACATTGAGGGCATTTAAAAGTTTATTGGATAAGCATATGGATGATAAGGGCATAGTGTAGGTTAGATGGCCTTTAGTTTTTTTTTCCATGTCGGTGCAACATCGAGGGCCGAAGGGCCTGTACTGCGCTGTATCGTTCTATGTTCTATGTTCTACGTTCTAACTGCTCCCGGTGGTTCGAAGTGGGGTCTAACCAAAGCTTTGTAAAGCTGCAGCGTAACCCCAGTGTCTTCATACTCCAATCCTCCGGAGGTAAAGGCCTACATTCCGTTAGCCTTCTTGATTACTGTCTGCCCTTGTTCTGATCTCCGACAGTGGGGAGGTCCCTCTAACTACAAAAGGGCATCGTGTTCGGTGGGGATCGCATGTTGGGACAGCCGGCTGCAAAAAAAAACTTGCGGGAAAAGTTATTTTTTATTTGTAGAGACCCCCCCCCCCCCAACCTTACTTTGTATCAACTCCTCTTGTCCCACAACGGAAGCCTCCTCATGCCCCCCCCCCCACCCACTCAAGGCTCAACAACTCCCCTCCTCCCCTCTCAACCAACACCCCCCCCCCCCCCGAGAGGCTGGTACTCCCAACGTCCCCAGGGCGCGCCCGAAAAACGTACCGTTGATTCGGTAGGCGAGCCTGGTGCCGTCCCGAAGCTGCATGCCTTGCGTGACCTGCCGAGACACAAGGTGAAACCCCGACGGTGGGGGGGGGGGAAGAGGAGGAGGCGGAAAAAGTCATCGAGAGTTAAGGAAATCTGCCCCCGTGCCCCGGCCTGGCCTACACGTGACTCCAGACCCCCACGCCCGGCAGTGTGGCCAGCCAGCCACCCCTCCCCATTAAATCATTCAAAAAAAAAAAGCCTATCCCGGTGACCTCGAGGACAATCCCCCCCCCCCCGCCCCCCTCCCCCGCCATCCTCCCCAACAACACGGACAGCAATCCCGCTTCTCTCAGACGAAGGTCGCGCCAGGGAACTTTACCGCTCTGCGCTCCAACTTCAGTCAAATTCAATCTGGGCCACCTCGCTGGCAACGTCCAACATTCATTCCCCCCCCCCCCCCCCCCCCCCCGCTTTTGGCAGGGGGTGGGGGAGCAGTTTAGCTCAGTTGGCTGCACAGCTGGTTCGTGAAGCAGAGTGAGGCCTCCAGCGTGGGTTCAATACCCGTACCGACTGAGGGTATTGGCAAAGGCCCCCCGCCCCCCTTCTCAACCTCGCCACCCCACCCCCTCGCCTGAGGTGTGGCGACCCTCAGGTTAAATCATCGCCAGTCAGCTCCCCCCACCCCCCTCTCAAAGGGGAAAGCGGCCTATGGTCGTCTGGAACTCTGCCGAGTTCGCTTTACTTTAATAACCTTTGAGCAAGCGGTGGAGGGCCACCTCCATCACCTGCTGCACAGCCCTTGACCTTGTGTGCAGTTCTGGTTGCCGCATTATAGGAAGGGTGTGGAAGCATTGGAAAGGGTGCAGAGGAGATTTACCAGGATGTTGCCTGGTATGGAGGGAAGATCTTACGAGGAAAGGCTGAGGGACTTGAGGCTGTTTACGTTAGAGAGAAGAAGGTTATGAGGTGACTTAATTGAGGCATACAAGATGATCAGAGGATTAGATAGGGTGAGAGCCTTTTTCCTCGGACGGTGATGTCCAGCACGAGGGGACATAGCTTTAAATTGAGGGGAGATAGATATAGGACAGATGTCAGAGGTCGGTTCTTTACTCAGAGAGTAGTGAGGGCGTGGAATGCCCTGCCTGCAACAGTAGTGGACTCGCCAACACTAAACGCATTCAAATGGTCATTGGATAGACATATGGACGATAAGGGAATAGTGTAGATGGTCTTTAGAGGGGTTTCACAGGTCGGCGCAACATCGAGGGCCGAAGGGCCTGTACTGCGCTGGAATGTTCTATGTTAAGCTGTAACGGTTTGATACAAGGGAGCTCCCGGCTCGGCCCATTTCTGAGAGAGCGCGGTTAAGACTAGCTAAGGTAGCTCTTTCAAGAGCCGGTGACGACACGATGGGTCGAATGGCCTCCTTTCTGTGCTGTGAAATTCCAACATTCTATCAACTGGGTAGTTTCACGATCACCTCTCCCTAATCTATCAATGAACTGAATTTAAGTCCCTTCCAACGTGTCGACGGGGTTTGAACCCATGTGGGCGGCGCGGTTGCACAGTGGTTAGCACTGTTGCTTCACGGCGCCAGGGTCCCGGGTTCGATTCCCGGGCTTGGGTCACTGTCTGTGCGGAGTCTGCACGTTCTCCCCCCCCCGTGTCTGCGTGGGTTTCCTCCGGGTGCTCCGGTTTCCTCCCACAAGTCCTGAAAGACGTGCTTGTTGGGTGAATTGGACATTCTGAATTCTCCCCCTGTGCCCCAAGTGACGCTTTCCCCTTCCGTCGGTCCAGCGGTTCAACCTTACCTTCCCGACGGGAAGCAGGCCCAAGGCAGCCTGCAGGCCGAACCAGCCCAACACCAGGAGGAACGCGTCGAGGTCCCAGAGCTCACTGGGCGCCGGCAGGGGAGACGGCAGGCTCCAGACACTTCCTCCCTCGGTGCGACAGGCGAGCAGGAGGTAGAAGACGGTGCAGGGCAACAGCACCGGGAGGAACAGCGCACCTGTCCAGAGAGGAGGAGGGTTTTACTCGCCTGACCAATCGTCTTCCCCGACTCCGCGACGGCCCCTGAAAATCTATCCCCCCCCGCCCCCCCCAATCTCCCCTCCAGCTCCCACGTCCAACCCTGCAATCCGTCCTCTCGAATCTGCCTCTAACTGCCAATGAAGGCCCGCTCCCCTTCATTTGTAACCGCCCTTCCATCAGTGAATCCCCCCACCCCCCACTATCAACACCTACCCCTGACCATTCATTCTCTTCCACCCCCCTCCGCCTCTACAACGGTACAAAATCCACCACGTTCCTCTCTCTCTAGTTCAGAAGAGGCACGCTTTTCCTCCGCTTCTCCCTCGCCACAGATGCTGTTTGCGTTTTCCAGCGCTTCCCGTTTTTATTCCAGATTCCCAACACTCACAGCACTTTGCTTTTATATTATCCTGGTTGACAAAACATACTTGGGCCCAGCCATATTAATACTGTGGCTACCAAGGGCAGCACGGTGGCCTAGTGGTTAGCACAACCGCCTCACGGCGCTGAGGTCCCAGGTTCGATCCCGGCTCTGGGTCACTGTCCGTGTGGAGTTTGCACATTCTCCCCGTGTCTGCGTGGGTTTCGCCCCCACAACCCAAAAATGTGCAGAGTAGGTGGATTGGCCGCGCTAAATTGCCCCTTAATTGGAAATAATAATTGGCTAATCTAAATTTAAAAAAAAAAAAAATACTGTGGCTACCAGAGCAGGTCAGAGGCTGGGAATCCTGCGGAGAGTAACTCACCCCCTGACTCCCCCCCCAAAGCCTGTCCACCATCTACAAGGCACAAGTCAGGAGTGTGAGGGAATACTCTCCACTCGCCTGGATGAGCGCGGCTCCCAGCAACACTCGAGAAGCTCGACACCATCCAGGACAAAGCAGCCCCGCTCGATCGACACGCTAACCACAAATATTCACTCCCTCCACCCCCTCCCCGACGCACAGCGGCAGCCGTGCGCACCGTCTACAAGACGCCCCGCAGCCACTCGCTCCTTCGACAGCACCTTCCAAACCCGTCACCTCTACCGTCTAGAAGGACGAGGGCAGCAGCAGACGCACGGGGAACACCACCGCCTGCAAGTTCCCCCCCTCCGAGCCGCTCACCCATCCCGACTGGGAAATATATCGGCCGTTCCTTCACTGTGGCTGGGGTCAAAACCCTCCCTAACAGCACGGTGGGTGTACCTACACCACACGGGGACTGCGGTGGGTTCAAGATGGCGGCTCACCCACCACCTCCAGGGGGCAGTCAGGGATGGGCGATAAATACTAGGCCTGGCCAGCGAGGCCCACATCCCTTAGGATTCGTACGGTACAGAAGGAGGCCATTTGGCCCATCGCGACTCCACCGACCCTCTGAGAGAGCACCCATGAACGAATAATCTACTTCTCCACCCACCCAACCTCCAACTGACAAAAATCAAGAAGCAATTCGTTCATCAAGATAAGAGCACCGTGGATGTTGGGATACGGAGGTACGCGGGTAAGCAGTTTAAGGAGATTGCATTCTGGGAAAGGGTTAACCAACCGTAACCTCCTGACACTCCCCCCTGTCCTTTCCGACCCCCAATCTCCGGCCTGATAGTCCTCTTTGCCGCTTTTGGTGGGGTTGTCTTACGTCCCAACACTGTCCCTTACCTACAGGCCCTCCAAACTCCAGCTCCGTGGTCCTGGGCATTTTGAACTTGTCGCCCATCTTTCGTCCCCCCCCCCCGGTACCCAAGTCGCCCGGTTGGCCTTGGTCTCGCGCTGGATGTCAACGCTTCAGCGTTCCCGTGCGACAGCCCGGCCCGCCATCCTTCGGGGACCCGTCCTCGAGCGTGGCCACGAGTAGGAGAGTCGGGAGCACCTGCAGAAAGCATGAAGCAATTTCCCCGTATTTTTTAAAAATCACAATTTAGCACAGCGCCTTTGTGAGCGTCGCTGGACCCAGCATTTGTTACCCATCCCTGACTGCCCTTAGCGTCTCGCTTGGCCATTTCCGAGGGGGGGCGGTTAAGAGTTGACCACATTGCGATGTGTGTCTGGAGTCACGTGTAGGCCAGACCGGGGTAAGGCCGGCAGATTTCCCCCCTTTCCCCTAAAGGGGAATATTAGCGAACCAGATGGGGTTTTATTTACGCCAATCGATGATCGTTGTCACGGTGACCGTTACCGAGACGGAGCTTTAGAATTCCAGATTTTATCCACTGAATTTAAATTCCAGCAGCATGCCTTTGTGGAGTTCGAACCCGTGTCCCCCTCCCCCTCCCCCCGAACACTAACCCGGGATCACGTTCCAGTGACGTTCCCACTCCGCCACCATCTCACCTGGGGCTCAGGACACTTCATCGACAATGGACCATAGGGTCTTAAAGAGTGCGGAAGGAGGGCGGCACAAGTGGTCAGCCCTGCAGCCTCACGGCGCCGAGGTCCCGGGTTCGATCCCGGCTCTGGGTCACTGCCCGTGTGGAGCTTCCACATTCTCCCCGTGTCTGCGTGGGTTTCGCCCCCACAACCAGGGTAGGTGGTTTGAACGCGCTAAATTGCCCCTTAATTGGAAAAAATGAATTGGATACTCTAAATTTGTATTAAAAAAAGTGCAGAAGGAGGCCATTGAGCCCATCGCACCCATACTAGTTCTTTGAAGGAGCGAACCAACTAGCTCAGCGGCTAGCACCAGTGGCCTGAGCCAACAGCTATCAGGTCCCACACTCCTGTTGGACACACAGAGCATCCATGAATTAATCTGAATCTTTATTAGTGTCACAAGTAGGCTTACATTGACCCTGCAATGAAGTTACTGTGAAAATCCCCTCGTCGCCACATTCCGGCGCCACATTCGGGTACACCGAGGGAGAATTCAGAATGTCCAATTCACCTAACAGCACGTCTTTCGGGGACTTGTGGGAGGAAACCGGAGCGCCCGGAGGAAACCCACGCAGACACGGGGGGGGGTGGGGGGGGGGGGGGGGAGAACGTGCAGACTCCGCACAGACATTGACCCAAACCGGGAATCGAACCTGGGACCTTGCCGCTGAGAAGCAACTGTGCTAACCACTGTGCTACCGTGCCGCAGTGATTCAAACATCCATGGAGTGGTTCAAACAAGCTGATAAACAGTTGACAATCCTGCCAAGAGTTGACCACATTGTTGTGTGTATGTGCGTGTGGGGGGGGGGGGGGGGGGGGGGTCTGGAGTCACATGTAGGCCAGACCGGGTAAGGACGGCAGATTTCCCCCTTCCCCTAAACGGGGTACATGAGCGAAACAGATGGGCTTTTACGACAATCGACGATCGTCGCCCGCTATTCCCCCCCCCCCCCCGAAAAAATAAGAAGAAACAAATCAAGGTCAGTCCCACTTCCCCACTGTTGTTTCATAGAGTTAACGTAGAACACACAATGCAGGAGGCCATTCGGCCCATCGACACTGCACCGACCCACTTCAGCCCTCACCTCCACCCTATCTCCGTAACCCAATAATCCCTCCTAACCTTTTTGGTCACTCGGGGCAATTTATCGTGGCCAATGCACGCCTTTGGACTGTGGGCGGAAACCGGAGCACCCGGAGGAAACCCACGCAGGCACGGGGAGAACTCCGCACAGACAGTGACCCAAGCCTGGGAATCGAACCTGGGGCCCTGGAGCGGTGAAGCAACAGAGCTGACCACTGTGCTACCGTACCGCACAACCCGGACATCTGTTTGGGATGTTGGGGGGGGGGGGGGGGGGGGGGGGGGGGTGAGACCCACGCAGACACGGGGAGAATTTGCAAACTCCACACGGACAGTGACCCGGGGCCTGGGTCGAACCCGGGTCCGCGGCGCTGGCAAAACAGGAGAGGAATTTCAAATCCCGCATCCTCCAAAAGAAAAGCGTGGACAATAGGAAATCTCTCCAGGGGGCAGTATTAGATTACGCCGGGAGGAGGGTGGAACTGGAAGAGGTTAGATTTGGCAGCGTGCTGTAACAGAAGCACGGGAGGGAGGGAAAACATGGTAAGGAAGGATTTTGCATTTCATTTCTCTGGTTTGCTGTAGATTTGCAAGTGTCTGAGCGCTTAAGCAGCTGGTGGGGGTAACCTGGGCATTTACCTTTGCCCCTTCAATAGCCAGGGGGTAACCTTGGCACTTACCTCTGCCCCTTCAGCAGCCAGGGGGGTAACCTGTGCACTTACCTTTGCCCCTTCAATAGCCAGGGGGTAACCTGGGCACTTACCTTTGCCCTTCAGCAGCCAGGGAGTGGACAGTGCCCAGTGTCTGACTCTGTTGTAGATTTCCTCACCCAGCTGTTTCTTCCCCCTCTCGCCCCGCCCACAGCCATGTAGCCATTTCCCTCCTGGCCAATCAGAGCCCGGGGAGCCCAACAAAAGGCTACATCGCACAGCCAATCGGCAGGGAGCAGTGTCAGGCCATCCAATCAGAGTGGGGGGAGGGGGAGGAGGTCCCTCCCCCAATCACCGCAGCCGGGACCCCGCCCACCTGAAACAGACCGCACACCCCTGCAAAGATCCTTCAATCTTCCTGCATTGTTTCCAAATATCTCCCCCCAAATATACACCCCTCCCAAATATACCCCCTCTCCCAAATATACCCCCTCTCCCAAATATACCCCCTCTCCCAAATATACCCCCCTCCCAAATATACCCCTCTCTCCCAAATATACCCCTCTCCCAAATATACCCCCCGCCCAAATATACCCCCACCCAAATATACCCCTCTCCCAAATATACCCCCTCTCCCAAATATACCCCCACCCAAATATACCCCCCTCTCCCAAATATACCCCCCGCCCAAATATACCCCCTCCCAAATATACCCCCACCCAAATATACCCCCCCAAATATACCCCCACCCAAATATACCCCCACCCAAATATACCCCTCTCCCAAATATACCCCCCTCCCAAATATACCCCCCTCCCCCAAATATACCCCCCTCTCCCAAATATACCCCCCCAAATATACCCCCACCCAAATATACCCCTCTCCCAAATATACCCCCACCCAAATATACCCCCCTCCCAAATATACCCCCCTCCCAAATATACCCCCCTCCCCAAATATACCCCCCTCCCCAAATATACCCCCCTCCCAAATATACCCCCTATCCCTAATATACCCCCCTCTCCCTAATACACCCCCTATATACCCTTTTCTCAAATGTGGCTCCCTTCTCCCTAATGTACTCCCTTCTCTCAAATGCACCCCTCCTTCTCTCAAATATACTCCCCCTTCTCTCAAATATACCATTCTGGGGCTGGTTTAGCTCACTCAGCTAAATCGCTGGCTTTTAAAGCAGACCAAGGTAGGCCAGCAGCACGGTTCGATTCCAGTACCAGCCTCCCCGAACAGGCGCCGGAATGTGGCGACTAGGGGCTTTTCACAGTGACTTCATTGAAGCCTACTCGTGACAATAAGCGATTTTCATTTTTCATTTTCATTCTCTCAAATATATATTCCCCATCTTCCAAATATACCCCCTTTAATAGATAGATAGAACAGTACAGCACAGAACAGGCCCTTCGGCCCTCGATGTTGTGCCGAGCAATGATCACCCTACTTAACCCCACGTAACCCGTATACCCGTAACCCAACAATCCCCCCATTAACCTTACGCTACGGGCAATTTAGCACGGCCAATCCACCTAACCCGCACATCTTTGGACTGTGGGAGGAAACCGGAGCACCCGGAGGAAACCCACGCACACACGGGGAGGACGTGCAGACTCCACACAGACAGTGACCCAGCCGGGAATCGAACCTGGGACCCTGGAGCTGTGAAGCATTGATGCTAACCACCATGCTACCGTGAGGCCTTCTCTTAAATATACCCCCATCTCCCAAATATACCCCCCCCCCCCCCCCCCCCCCCCGCACATAGAAATCCCAAATATGCCCCGGATCTCCCAAATATAGCCCCTCAGTGGGTCTCTCAGGTAACATCCCCCACAAATTCCTAAATATACCCCTCCCCGGGCGGATCACCAAATACACCCCTGCAGCTGAATCTCCCAAATACACTTCCCCTAACCCCCAAATATACTCCCCTGCTGGAGATCATAAATATCCCCCCTACCCAGATCCCCAAATATACCCCCTCCTCGAATCTCTCAAATATATTCCACCCCCCCCCCGGATCTCCCAAATACACCCCCCCACCCTGGATCTCTGAAACATACCTCCCTAGTTCTCTCAAATATTCACCCCTACATCTCCCAAATATAACCACCCCCCTCATACTGGATTTCCCAAATATATTCTCAGATATAGCCCCCCCCCCCCCCGCCCCTCTCTCAAATATACCCTCCCTTCTCTCAAATATACCTCGCCGAATCACCTCTTTCCCAGAGGTGATAGCCATGAACAATTTTGATTGTAACAAATTACGTGGGTTTACGTGGGTTTAAGTAGGGTGAGTCATTGCTCGGCACAACATCGAGGGCCGAAGGGCCTGTTCTGTGCTGTACTGTTCTATGTTCTATGTTCTAAATGATGATTCCAGCTTTTCTCAACATGCCACTCCCCAAGGTTCCCAGAGTCTCAGGGACAATCACACAGTCTGCACGTTCTCCCCGTGTCTGCGTGGGTTTCCTCCGGGTGCTCCGGTTTCCTCCCAAAAGTCCCAAATAGACGTGCTTGTTGGGTGAATTGGACATTCTGAATTCTCCCTCCGTGTACACAAACAGTCGTCGGTCGGAGTGTGGCGACGAGGGGATTTTCACAGTAACTTCATTGCAGCGTTAATGTAAGCCTACTTGTGACAATAATAAAGATTAAATTATTAAATAAAGTGTGGCATTTCTGCATGCACTCTTTTTTTCATATGCATTTAGAGTACCTGTGGTAGTCGGTATTTGGGGTATTACGGTAACCAGGTTGAGGCTGTAAGACCATTGGCGTGGGAGGTACCTGAGACAGCAAGATCATTGGTGAAGCCTGCCTGCTGGTTCCGCCCAGTAAGGCGGAGTATAAGAGCCTGTGTCTCCCCAGCAGCTGCATTCTGTACCTGCGCTGCTGGGGGAAACATCTAGTCCAATAAAGCCTTCAATTGTCGTCCAATCCCGCTTCTGGAGTCATTGATCGAGCATCAGTACCCAATTCATCTTTTCCAATTAAGGGGCAGTTTAGCGTGGCCAATCCACCTACCCTGCACATAGAATTATTTTCATAGAATTTACAGTGCAGGAGGCCATTCGGTCCATCGAGTCTGCACCGGCTCTTGGAAAGAGCATCCTACCCAAGGTTAACACCTCCACCCTATCCCCATAACCCAGTAACCCTACCCAACACTAAGGGCAATTTTGGACACTAAGGGCAATTTATCGTGTCCAATCCACCTAACCTGCACATCTTTTGACTGTGGGAGGAAACCGGAGCACCCGGAGGAAACCCACGCACACACGGGGAGGATGCGCAGACTCCGCACAGACAGTGACCCAAGCCGGAATCGAACCTGGGACCCTGGAGCTGTGAAGCGATTGTGCTACCCACAATGCTACCGTGCTGCCCACATCTTTGGGTTGTGGGGGCGAAACCCACACAGACACGGGGAGAATGTGCAAACTCCACACGGACAGTGACCCAGGGCCGAAATTCAAACCTGGGGCCTCGGTGCCATGAGGCAGCAGTGCTAACCACTGCGCCACCGTGCTGCCCCATTTTTGTACTTTTTAAAGAGCCTCGACTGGGTCAGCTTCATCTGTTGCCTCTCTGAAGGCCGAGCCCGTCGAATAATCTTCCCGGGTTAGCAAATCTGACCCCAACGCACCCGATTCACGCATTAGCCAAGGCCCAAGTTGGGCAGGGTGGGGGTGGAGGGCTCCACTTGTAGGATTCGGGAATCCAATTTAACTTTCATTATAAGGCTCCGGGGTACAAGTGTATTCGGACAAGGCTCACCAACGTGTTGAGTTATGGAAATATCAGCAGGAACGACGCTTGATCGGATAGGAGGCAGACGATCCGCGGAACGTCAGTCGTCAGCTGAGGACGCTCTCTCTCTCTCTCCTAAATTTTTCCTTCTCCTAGCTTTGTTCCGCGCCATTGAAAATCAGGCCTTATTAACTCTTTCCAAAACACAGCCTGGCCAGTGAACCAAGATTGGTCCATGTGGTACACGACTAGATTCTGGTTGGCTAGGCGAGGAATGGACATTTCCTCATGTCCATTCTTCCCGATAGGAAGCATGATTAGCTCATAGAACAGTACAGCACAGAACAGGCCCTTCAGCCCTCGATGTTGTGCCGAGCTTTGTCCGAGACCAAGATCAAGCTATCCCACTCCCCGTCATTCTGGCGTGCTCCATGTGCCTATCCAATAACCGCTTGAAAGTTCCTAAAGTGTCCGACTCCACTATCACAGCAGGCAGTCCATTCCGCACCCTAACCACTCTCTGAGTAAAGAACCTACCTCGGATATCCCTCCAATATTTCCCACCCTGAATCTTATAGTTATGCCCCCTTGTAACAGCTACATCCACCCGAGGAAATAGTCTCTGAACGTCCACTCTATCTATCCACCCTCATCATCTTATAAACCTCTATTAAGTCGCCTCTCATCCTCCTCCACTCCAAAGAGAAAAGCCCTCGCTCCCTCAATCTCTCCTCATAAGACCTACCCTCCAATCCAGGCAGCATTCTGGTAAATCTCCTTTGCACCCTTTCCAATGCAACACTGAGGGAGGATTCAGAATGTCCAATTCACCTAACAGCACGCCATTCTGGACTTGTGGGAGGAAACGGGAGCACCCGGTGGGAACCCACGCAGACAGTGACCCAAGCCAGGAATCGAACCTGGGACCCCGGAGCTGTGAAGCAACCATGTTGCTATCGAACTTAAGTGGAGAATTTCCACTTCCCCCTTTCTGGGGAATAATAGATAATTCGGTTTCAGTAAAACTTGGTTCCTAATTTTATTGATTGCATATTGATTGCAGGGGCTGGTTTAGCTCACTCGGCTAAATCGCTGGCTTTTAAAGCAGACCAAGGTAGGCCAGCAGCACGGTTCGATTCCCGTAACAGCCTCCCCGGACAGGCGCCGGAATGTGGCGACTAGGGGCTTTTCACAGTAACTTCATTGAAGCCGACTCGTGACAATAAGCGATTTTCATTTTCATTTTCATTTCATTTCATCCTCTAGCCCTCATTTTTACATCGTAGCAAACAGAATCATTTCACTAAGACTGTCAATGGCGTGGACTGTACCCAAAGTCTCAGACTTTGTGCATTTAGTGCGAAACCCTAATTAAATCAAGACACACATCACTCACTGTATTGTTGATTGGATCAGTTTTTACGTGTCTGATTTTGGGACCGTCTCCTGCTGTGAGATATATTTGACTTGCGGCTCTTGCGTTTAGAGTGGCAATTTTACCTTCAGGACATATTTATAAATTTAAACAAAGTCACATCAGCCTAATACAGGGGATTACGCAATGGGTAACACTTCAAAATCTATACGATCGTGAGCATTTAAAAGATGGGCTGGGTAGAATATTTTTACACATTCGCGGTGCTTAGCGCCACTACCTCAAGGGACCCAGGTTCGATTCCAGCCACGGTTCACTGTCTGTGTGGAGTTTGCACGTTCTCCTTAGTGTCCAAAGATGTGCAGTTTAGGTGGATTGGCCGTGCTAAATTGCCCCTTAGTATCCAAAGATGTGCAGGTTAGGTGGATTGGCCGTGCTAAATTGTCCCTTAGTGTCCAAAGATCTGCAGGTTAGGTGGATTGGCCGTGCTAAATTGCCCCTTAGTATCCAAAGATGTGCAGGTTAGGTGCACTGGCCGTGCTAAATTGCCCCTTAGCATGGTGGATGGGCAGCATGGTAGCATGGTGGTTAGCATAAATGCTTCACAGCTCCAGGGTCCCAGGTTCGATTCCCGGCTGGGTCACTGTCTGTGTGGAGTCTGCACGTCCTCCCCGTGTGTGCGTGGGTTTCCTCCGGGTGCTCCGGTTTCCTCCCACAGTCCAAAGATGTGCGGGTTAGGTGGATTGGCCATACTAAATTGCCCGTAGTGTCCTAAAAAAGTAAGATTAAGGGGGGGTTGTTGGGTTACGGGTATAGGGTGGATACGTGGGTTTGAGTAGGGTGATCATTGCTCGGCACAACATTGAGGGCCGAAGGGCCTGTTCTGTGCTGTTCTATATACGAGTGTCCAAAGATGTGCAGGTTGGGTGGATTGGCCGTGCTAAATTGCCCCTTAGCATCCAAAGATGTCCAGGTTAGATGGATTAGCTATGCTAAATTGCCCCTTAGTGTCCAAAGATGTGCAGGTTAGGTGGGATTATGGGGTTAGGGCAGGGGACTAGGCCTAGGTCGGGTGCTCTTTCAGAGGGTTGGTGCAGACTCGATGGGCCGAACGGCCTCCTTCTGCGCTGTGGGGATTCGATATTTAAGTACACTCTATTCCATAGAGAGCAGTGAAAACGTGCCAAACCTCGAAGAGATAACGCCCAACCAGACACCCCACATAGCAGCAACAAATGTCCTCCGGCATCATAAAGGGGAGGTGATGGTTTAGTGGGATCGTCACTGGACGAGCAACCCAGAGACTCAGCGTAACGGCTCTGAGAAACCCGGTTCGAATCCCACCACCGCTGATGGCAAAACAGGAATTCAATAATAATCCACAATTAATAATCCAATTGTTTGTTAAAAACCCACCCTATCAAGGGGAGGGGAGACCTGCCTCGTAGTGTTTCCACCCTTGCTTCCTCCGTGGAAATGCCCCGGCCAATCAGAGTCAAGCAAGCCCTGCCGTCTGCATTTTACGTTTGCCCTGTCACGCACGGAATGATCTGTCTGAGCTGCAGGCAGAACAATATTTTTCACTGTACCTCGGGACAAGTGACAGAAAACCAATCCAATTCGATCCGGAGTAAGTTGTTGATTGTTTGAAATTTGCCGTTCTTGGGTCGGTTCTGATGAGTGCCGGGTGAAAAACTTCGGCAGCACATCTTTTTTCCCCCCAACAATATTCAAATTCGGCACCCCAGAGCTTTCTATGACAGATCGACTCGTTCAATTTTGATTCCGCCAGTGGCTGTGGAAGGATCCGAACCCGTGTTTCCCACAGCAGGAGTCTCGGCCTCCGAATTGCGAGGTTTACTACGGCCATGACCACCACACGCTCTGGTGTCTGAAATGGAATGTGCACAGTTTACAATAACCGCGCCCAACCTCCCTCAGACTGAACCCAACCGAAGTTCAGGAAGGGAAGGGGACTGCATTTCCATAGCACCTTTTATCGCCTCGGAAAGGCTCGAAGAGCTGCAAAGCCGCACTCGCTGTTGCGACGGAGGAAATGTGGCAGCCACACTGCGCACAGCAAGATCCCAACAAACAGTCCCGTGATAACGGCCCAGGTCATTCGCTCTGGTGATGATGGTTTGGGGAGAATCGTTAGCTCAGGACTCGGGACACACACACACATCGTCCGATAGAAGTCGTGAGCTCTTTCACAGGCTCCCGAGTGGGCAGAGGTCCACAGTTTCATACCTCAGACAGCGCAGTACTACCAGAGGACCCGCCCTCAGACAGCGCAGTACTACCAGAGGACCCGCCCTCAGACAGCGCAGTACTCCCAGAGGACCCGCCCTCAGACAGCGCAGTACTACCAGAGGACCCGCCCTCAGACAGCGCCGTACTACCTCTGTACCAATCCTGGCAGTGTGGCGCTTCCTCCGCAACAAATCCATTCCCACGGTGCGGCGCTCCCTCTGTGACAACTCCCCTCTGACAGTGCGGCACTCCCTCAGTACTGACCCTCTGACAGTGAAGCACTCCCTCAGTACTGACCCTCTGACAGTGCGGCACTCCCTCAGTACTGACCCTCTGACAGTGCGGCACTCCCTCAGTACTGACCCTCTGACAGTGCAGCACTCCCTCAGTACTGACTCTCTGACAGTGCGGCACTCCCTCAGTACTGACCATCTGACAGTGCAGCACTCCCTCAGTACTGACCCTCTGACAGTGCGGCACTCCCTCAGTACTGACCCTCTGACAGTGCAGCACTCCCTCAGTACTGACCCTCTGACAGTGCAGCACTCCCTCAGTACTGACCCTCTGACAGTGCAGAACTCCCTCAGTACTGACCCTCTGACAGTGCAGCCCTCCCTCAGTACTGACCCTCTGACAGTGCGGCACTCCCTCAGTACTGACCATCTGACAGTGCAGCACTCCCTCAGTACTGACCCTCTGACAGTGCGGCACTCCCTCAGTACTGACCCTCTGACAGTGCGGCACTCCCTCAGTACTGACCCTCTGACAGTGCGGCACTCCCTCAGTACTGACCATCTGACAGTGCAGCACTCCCTCAGTACTGACCCTCTGACAGTGCGGCACTCCCTCAGTACTGACCCTCTGACAGTGCAGCACTCCCTCAGTACTGACCCTCTGACAGTGCAGCACTCCCTCAGTACTGACCCTCTGACAGTGCAGAACTCCCTCAGTACTGACCCTCTGACAGTGCAGCCCTCCCTCAGTACTGACCCTCTGACAGTGCGGCACTCCCTCAGTACTGACCATCTGACAGTGCGGCACTCCCTCAGTACTGACCCTCTGACAGTGCGGCACTCCCTCAGTACTGACCCTCTGACAGTGCAGCCCTCCCTCAGTACTGACCCTCTGACAGTGCAGCACTCCCTCAGTACTGACCCTCTGACAGTGCAGCACTCCCTCAGTACTGACCCTCTGACAGTGCAGCACTCCCTCAGTACTGACCCTCTGACAGTGCAGCACTCCCTCAGTACTGACCCTCTGACAGTGCAGCACTCCCTCAGTACTGACCCTCTGACAGTGCGGCACTCCCTCAGTACTGACCCTCTGACAGTGCTGCACTCCCTCAGTACTGACCCTCTGACAGTGTGGCGCTCCCTCAGTACTGACCCTCTGACAGTGCCGCACTCCCTCAGTACTGACCCTCTGACAGTGCAGCACTCCCTCAGTATTGACCCTCTGACAGTGCAGCACTCCCTCAGTACTGACCCTCTGACAGTGCGGCACTCCCTCTGCACCAACAGAAAACACCCAACCTTCCGGCTTGGCCATGGGGGGTTCGGACCATCATCCAGATCTTCAAAACACAAATTTACCCACAAGCAGCGATTGCAAGGCACAGCTTTATTCCGAATAACCTGTGATTGAATGCTCGATTTCCCCACAATATACAGATATCTATAATATATATATATATAGATGCAAATTTAATATGCACCATCCGATACATTTACAAGATGCTGGAGTCACGGTAGAACTCTCAGCGCACATACAAACTACACCCACATCCCCGGAGGCCACGGAGGGTGAACATTGGATGGCGAGCTCCAACAGACGTTGGCACTGGGCCCCTCCCCCAGCCCTGGAACATATTCAAGCCCCCACAGATCAATAGACAGCCGAGCACCAAGGGAGAGGAAGTGAGGTTGGCTGAGACGGCGGCACCCAACGGCGAAGCAGGCTCGAAGGGCCGTCGTAACGCCGAGGGGAAGCCAACTTCGCTCAAATCCGTCCCCGACTGCGTTTCCACTCGGCCTGCACAAACACGTGCCCGCAGGAACGTGTGCCCCCCCACCCGTAACCTCTGCCCCCCCACCCGTAACCTCTGCCCCCCCCCTCTCCACCAATGGCGGACCGGGGTCAGCCCCTCTCACAGATGACCTCGATGACGCTCTGCTCCATGGTGACGGGGTCGAGGCAGCGGTGGGCGGTGCTGCCGACGATCTCGTCCAGCAGGAAGTGGACCAGGTTCTCGTCCGAGACGAAGCGCCATAGGTAGAGCTGCAGGTACTGGCAGTCCACCTGGATCTGCTGCAGGCCGTAACGGCCGAACGAGCGCAGCCGCACGCACTCCAGGAACGTCTTCAGGCTGATCTTGATGATTCCGGTCAGGACGGAGACCTGCGGGGGGGCGGGGAGAAGAGGAGAGGGTCCAGCATCAGAAACCGGCGTCGATTAGGGTCCCCCGTCACGCCCACGACATATTTAACACACGTCAAACCGCCCCCCCCCCCCCCAAGGCTGGGCCATGAGTCACGTAAAGGGTTAATATTAGGGACAGGTAACCAAAGGAGGCCATGATAAATTGCCCCTTAAGAGTCTCGGGATGTGCAGGTTAGGTTATGGGGATAGGGTGGCGTGGAGTGGATATGGGCTCTTTCGAAGGGTCGGTGCGGACCAGGTGGGCCGAATGGCCTCCGCCTGCATTGCAGGGGTTCTCTGATCCCGTGAAAAGCTTGGTCAAAGAGGTCAGCTTTAAGGGGCGCAGACTTGAAGGGACGCAAGGACCAGATGCCGGAAAATGGGATAGGTGCCCGGCGATGGCCGGTACGGACTCGATGGGGCGAAGGGCCACCCTCTCTCTCTCTCGGTGTACAATCTGACTGCATGCCAGAGCAGGCCGCAGGGGCACCGAATCCTGCTCTCTAATTCGTACGGCTTAAAAAGGAGGGGGGGGGCAGGGCGGGGAGGGGATCCCGGAGCTCAGGCACCAGGAGGGAAGGCCGCTCGGAGGCTGGCGTGCGCGGTGTGGGGGGGGCAATGGTGATGCCAGGGCCGAGTTCCCGACCCCTCCAGGGCCGTACGTCACAAGGGTGAATTGACCGGGGGGGGGGGGGGGGGGGGGGGGGGGGGGGAGGAGGAGACGCGGCTGCCGACTTTAATGGCCGCCAGTGGTAGTAACGGTCAAAGTCAAGGGGCAACCAAGAGGCCGGGATTTGGAAGCAGCACGGAGATCCCGGGAGGGCTGTCGGAGATCGATCACAGGGGTCAGGGAAAGGGGGGGAAAAAAGGCCCACGGGGGGATTCAAACACGAGGCTGAGAAACGCGAGCGCGAGGGAAGGCGCCCTCCGAGAACGGGCAGACCAGGGGTTGGCACGAGCCAGGTGCTGCGAGGAGAAGGAACGGGACTGCCCGAGCGCCCTCGCCGGAGGGGGTCTCGGAGGCGGAGGCTAACACCCCGAGGGGGAACTGGACATCCGGCGAGGCCTTAAGTGTCCAAAGATGTGCAGGTGAGGTGGGGCTACGGGGACTGGGCTGGGGGGGGGGGGGGGGAAGTGGGTCTCGGTAGGATGCTGTTCCAGAGGGCCTCCTTCAGGGCCTCCTGCAGGGACTCCGCGGATCTGTGGGACGTTTGAATAGGAGGCGACTCACCTTGTTGAACTCGACAGGGCTGAAGATGTCTATCCGCTCGGAGAAGAGTTTCTGAATATTGCTCAGGAGGTTAGTGTCCATTGGGGCACTGCGGGAACAGAGAGTGGACACGTCAATGTCGTTTACACCCTCACTGTCCCACATAACCCATGGCGCTATTGTTGATCAATGAGTGTCTTGACGCACATTCTACAGCCGTCTGGGGTCGGGAATTCCAAAGATTCACAACCCGCTGTGCAGCACAAAGAACAAAGAAAAGTACAGCACAGGAACAGGCCCTTCGGCCCTCCAAGCCCGTGCCGACCATGCTGCCCGTCTAAACTAAAATCTTCTACACTTCCTGGGTCCGTATCCCTCTATTCCCATCCTATTCATGTATTTGTCAAGATGCCCCTTAAACGTCACTATCGTCCCTGCTTCCACCACCTCCTCCAGCAGCGAGTTCCAGGCACCCACTACCCTCTGTGTAAAAAACTTGCCTCGTACATCTCCTCTAAACCTTGCCCCTCGCACCTTAAACCTATGCCCCCTAGTAATTGACCCCTCTACCCTGGGAAAAAGCCTCTGACTATCCACTCTGTCTATGCCCTCATAATTTTGTCGACCTCTATCAGGTCGCCCCTCAACCTCCGTCGTTCCAGTGAGAACAAACCGAGTTTATTCAACCGCCCCTCATAGCTAATGCCCTCCATACCCGGCAACATCCTGGTAAATCCCTTCTGCACCCTCTCTAAAGCCTCCACATCCTTCTGGTAGTGTGGCGACCAGAATTGAACACTATACTCCAAGTGTGGCCTAACTAAGGTTCTATACAGCTGCAACATGACTTGCCAATTCTTATACTCAATGCCCCGGCCAATGAAGGCAAGCATGCCGTCTGCCTTCTTGACTACCTTCTCCACCTGTGTTGCCCCTTTTAAGATACCTGTGGACCTGTACACCTAGATCTCTCTGACTTTCAATACTCTTTAGAGTTCTACAATTCACTGTATATTCCCTGGCACGGTAGCACAGCGGTTAGCACTGCTGCTTCGCGGCGCCAGGGACTCGGGTTCGGTTCCCAGGCTTGGGTCACTGTCTGTGCGGAGTCTGCACGTTCTCCCCCCCACGTGTCTGCGTGGGTTTCCTCCGGGTGCTCCGGTTTCCTCCCACAAGTCCCGAAAGACGTGCTTGTGAGGGGAATCGGACATTCTGAATACTCCCTCTGTGTACCCGAACAGGCGCCGGAATGTGGCGACGAGGGGATTCTCACAGTCACTTCATTGCGGTGTTAATGTGAGCCTACTTGTGACACTAATAAAGATTATAAAAATAAAGACGTTAAAATACATTTCTTCTCATCTCACTCCCAAGTGGCCTCCCCCTAAATTTTGAAATTGCGCCCCCCTGATTCGCGACTCCCTGACCAAGGGGGAAACATTATCCCCATCTAGCCCTGTCCGTTCCCACGAAGGTGTTTTGTAGAATTCAACGGGATCACCTCTCGCTCGTCGAAACCCCGGAGAATACATGCCCCAGTTTGCCCATATTTCTCTTCCGAGAGACAGTCCCGCCTTCCCCGCCCGGGACAAGTCTGGTGACCCTTCATTCCACCCCCTCGATGCCAATCTCCCGGTTTACCTGGGCGTGTAGCTCGGAGCGTAGCGCGCCTGCTGACGTGAGCTGCTGTACACAGAGAAGGTCCGCTTGCTCGAGTCACTGCTGTGTGCCTTCCTCACGCCTTCTTCGTACAGCAAGCCGACCTACACAGGACAGAGGAAACATCAGGGTGACGGCTGTGCCTTAGGGGCCTCTCCCTCTCTCTAACCCAGGGATCACTGGACAGTGATCAGGAGCAGGAACCCTGGCTGATTTCCCCTCTCCCTCTCTCTAACCCAGGGATCACTGGACAGTGATCAGGAGCAGGAACCCTGGCTGATTTCCCCTCTCTCTCTCTAACCCAGGGATCAGGAGCAGGAACCCTGGCTGATTTTCCCTCTCTCTCTCTAACCCAGGGATCACTGGACAGTGACTGGGAGCAGGAACCCTGGCTGATTTCCCCCTCTCTCTAACCCAGGGATCACTGGACAGTGATCAGGAGCAGGAACCCTGGCTGATTTCCCCCCTCTCTAACCCAGGGATCACTGGACAGTGATCAGGAGCAGGAACCCTGGCTGATTTCCCCTCTCTCTCTCTAACCCAGGGATCACTGGACAGTGATCAGGAGCAGGAACACTGGCTGATTTCCCCTATCTCTCTCTAACCCAGGGATCACTGGACAGTGATCAGGAGCAGGAACCCTGGCTGATTTCCCCTCTCCCTCTCTCTAACCCAGGGATCACTGGACAGTGATCAGGAGCAGGAACCCTGCCTGATTTCCCCACTCTCTCTAACCCAGGGATCACTGGACAGTGATCAGGAGCAGGAACCCTGGCTGATTTCCCCTCTCTCTCTCTAACCCAGGGATCAGTGGACAGTGATCAGGAGCAGGAACCTTGGCTGATTTCCCTCTCTCTCTAACCCAGGGATCACTGGACAGTGATCAGGAGCAGGAGCCCTGGCTGATTTCCCCCCCTCTCTCTCTAACCCAGGGATCACTGGACAGTGATCAGGAGCAGGAACCCCGGCTGATTTCCCCCTCTCTCTCTCTAACCCAGGGATCACTGGACAGTGATCAGGAGCAGGAACCTTGGCTGATTTCCCTCTCTCTCTAACCCAGGGATCACTGGACAGTGATCAGGAGCAGGAGCCCTGGCTGATTTCCCCCCTCTCTCTCTAACCCAGGGATCACTGGACAGTGATCAGGAGCAGGAACCCCGGCTGATTTCCCCCTCTCTCTCTCTAACCCAGGGATCACTGGACAGTGATCAGGAGCAGGAACCCTGGCTGATTTCCCTTCTCTCTCTCTAACACAGGGATCACTGGACAGTGATCAGGAGCAGGAACCCTGGCTGATTTCCCCTCTCTCTCTCTGACCCAGGGATCACTAGACAGTGATCAGGAGCAGGAACCCTGGATGATTTCCCCTCTCTCTCTCTAACCCAGGGATCAGGAGCAGGAACCCTGGCTGATTTCCCCTCTCTCTCTCTAACCCAGGGATCACTGGACAGTGATCAGGAGCAGGAACACTGGCTGATTTCCCCTCTCTCTAACCCAGGGATCACTGGACAGTGATCAGGAGCAGGAACCCTGGCTGATTTCCCCCCCTCTCTCTAACCCAGGGATCACTGGACAGTGATCAGGAGCAGGAACCCCGGCTTATTTCCCCTCTCTCTCTCTAACCCAAGGATCACAGGACCGTAATCAGGAGCAGGAACCCAGACTTAATTTGGAGAATAAGCACCATCTGTACCACTGATGGCTTGAACACGGAGTTTCATTTTCAGTGAAAGATAGACAAACACGGTAGCACAGTGGTTAGCCCCACTGCTTTACGATGCCAGGGCCGAAGGTTCGATTCCGGCCTCGGGTCACTGTCTGTGTGGAGTTTGCACGTCCTCCCTGTGTCTCCGTGGGTTTCCCCCGGGTGCTCCGGTTTCCTCCCACAGTCCAAAGATGCAGGTTGGGTGGATTGGCCGTGCTAAATTGTCCCTTAGTGTCCAAAGATGTGCAGGTTGGGTGGATTGGCCGTGCTAAATTGCCCCTTAGTGTCCAAAGATGTGCAGGTTGGGTGGATTGGCCGTGCTAAATTGTCCCTTAGTGTCCAAAGATGTGCAGGTTGGGTGGATTGGCCGTGCTAAATTGCCCCTTAGTGTCCAAAGATGTGCAGGTTGGGTGGATTGGCCGTGCTAAATTGTCCCTTAGTGTCCAAAGATGTGCAGGTTGGGTGGATTGGCCGTGCTAAATTGCCCCTTAGTGTCCTACGGTTACAGGGATAGGACAGAGGGGTGGGACGAAGTTGGGTGCTCTTTTGGAGGATCGGTACAGACTGGATGGGCCGAACGATCTCCTTCTGCGCTGACGGGATTATCTGTTCCTTTGACGTGTCAAACACAAGGGAGAAGTCCATGGAGGTGGGCTGAAGTTAGATGGGGAGAGGCGAGTGTAGAGGTTAAACACCTCCTGCGTTTGGATGTGTGTGGCGGGCGCCTCCTTACCTGCACGTCAATGGAGGTAATGTCCTCCACCACCCTCTTCATCACGGCCCGCACGTTGCGCGGTTCAATGGTGTTGATCCAGTCGCGGGTCTCCACGCTCTTCCGCAACATCTGGGACACGTTCAGGCCCTGCACCTTCACGTAATGATTCAGCAGCTTCTGGGCCGCCTCCCGGGCATCTGCGCACAGCACGGTGACCAATGTCACCGGGGAGTGGTCCTGGGGACGACAGGGAGGGGATGAGACAGGGAAGATCAAATAAGGGGCAAGCAGCAGGCCGCAGACTATGCCGTCCCCATCAAACACTCCCAGGACAGGTACAGCACGGGGTTAGATACAGAGTAAAGCTCCCTCTACACTGTCCCCATCAAACACTCCCAGGGCAGGTACAGCACGGGGTTAGATACAGAGTAAAGCTCTCTCTACACTGTCCCCCAACAAACACTCCCAGGACAGGCACAGCACGGGGTTAGATACAGAGTAAAGCTCCCTCTACACTGTCCCCATCAAACACTCCCAGGACAGGTACAGCACGGGGTTAGATACAGAGTAAAGCTCCCTCTACACTGTCCCCATCAAACACTCCCAGGACAGGTACAGCACGGGGTTAGATACAGAGTAAAGCTCCCTCTACACTGTCCCCATCAAACACTCCCAGGACAGGTACAGCACGGGGTTAGATACAGAGTAAAGCTCCCTCTACACTGTCCCCATCAAACACTCCCAGGACAGGTACAGCACGGGGTTAGATACAGAATAACGCTCCCTCTATACCGAGTTGTTCACCTGGCCCAGGTACGGGGGGGGGGGGGGTCGCTCACCTGGCCCAGGTACAGGGGGGGTCACTCACCTGGCCCAGGTACAGGGGGGGTCACTCACCTGGCCCAGGTACAGGGGGGGTCACTCACCTGGCCCAGGTACAGGGGGGTCGCTCACCTGGCCCAGGTACAGGGGGGGTCACTCACCTGGCCCAGGTACAGGGGGGTTACTCACCTGGCCCAGGTACAGGGGAGTCGCTCACCTGGCCCAGGTACAGGGGGGGTCACTCACCTGGCCCAGGTACAGGGGGGAGATCACTCACCTGGCCCAGGTACAGGGGGGAGATCACTCACCTGGCCCAGGTACAGGGGGGAGATCACTCACCTGGCGCAGGTACAGGGGGGTCACTCACCTGGCCCAGGTACAGGGGGGAGATCACTCACCTGGCCCAGGTACAGGGGGGAGATCACTCACCTGGCCCAGGTACAGGGGAGTCGCTCACCTGGCCAAGGTACAGGGGGGGGTCACTCACCTGGCCCAGGAACAGGGGGGAGATCACTCACCTGGCCCAGGTACAGGGGAGTCGCTCACCTGGCCCAGGTACAGGGGAGTCACTCACCTGGCCCAGGTACAGGGGAGTCGCTCACCTGGCGCAGGTACAGGGGAGTCACTCACCTGGCCCAGGTACAGGGGAGTCGCTCACCTGGCCCAGGTACAGGGGAGTCACTCACCTGGCCCAGGTACAGGGGAGTCACTCACCTGGCCCAGGTACAGGGGAGTCGCTCACCTGGCCCAGGTACAGGGGGGGTCACTCACCTGGCCCAGGTACAGGGGGGTCGCTCACCTGGCCCAGGTACAGGGGGGTCGCTCACCTGGCCCAGGTACAGGGGGGTCGCTCACCTGGCCCAGGTACAGGGGGGGGGTCGCTCACCTGGCCCAGGTACAGGGGGGTCGCTCACCTGGCCCAGGTACAGGGGGGTCGCTCACCTGGCCCAAGTACAGGGGGGGTCGCTCACCTGGCGCAGGTACAGGGGAGTCGCTCACCTGGCCCAGGTACAGGGGAGTCACTCACCTGGCCCAGGTACAGGGGGGTCACTCACCTGGCCCAGGTACAGGGGGGTCACTCACCTGGCCCAGGTATAGGGGGGTCGCTCACCTGGCCCAGGTACAGGGGAGTCGCTCACCTGGCCCAGGTACAGGGGAGTCGCTCACCTGGCCCAGGTACAGGGGAGTCGCTCACCTGGCCCAGGTACAGGGGAGTCGTTCACCTGGCCCAGGTACAGGGGGGGGAACACTCACCTGGCCCAGGTACAGGGGGGGGAACACTCACCTGGCCCAGGTACAGGGGAGTCGCTCACCTGGCCCAGGTACAGGGGAGTCACTCACCTGGCGCAGGTACAGGGGAGTCACTCACCTGGCGCAGGTACAGGGGAGTCACTCACCTGGCCCAGGTACAGGGGAGTCGCTCACCTGGCGCAGGTACAGGGGAGTCGCTCACCTGGCCCAGGTACAGGGGAGTCGCTCACCTGGCCCAGGTACAGGGGAGTCGCTCACCTGGCCCAGGTACAGGGGAGTCGCTCACCTGGCCCAGGTACAGGGGAGTCGCTCACCTGGCCCAGGTACAGGGGAGTCGCTCACCTGGCCCAGGTATAGGGGAGTCGCTCACCTGGCTCAGGTACAGGGGAGTCGCTCACCTGGCCCAGGTACAGGGGGGTCGCTCACCTGGCCCAGGTACAGGGGGTCACTCACCTGGCCCAGGTACAGGGGGTCACTCACCTGGCCCAGGTACAGGGGGGTCACTCACCTGGCCCAGGTACAGGGGGTCACTCACCTGGCCCAGGTACAGGGGGGGATCACTCACCTGGCCCAGGTACAGGGGGGGGATCACTCACCTGGCCCAGGTACAGGGGGATCACTCACCTGGCCCAGGTACAGGGGGGTCACTCACCTGGCGCAGGTACAGGGGAGTCACTCACCTGGCTCAGGTACAGGGGAGTCGCTCACCTGGCCCAGGTACAGGGGGGTCGCTCACCTGGCCCAGGTACAGGGGGTCACTCACCTGGCCCAGGTACAGGGGGTCACTCACCTGGCCCAGGTACAGGGGGGTCACTCACCTGGCCCAGGTACAGGGGGTCACTCACCTGGCCCAGGTACAGGGGGGGATCACTCACCTGGCCCAGGTACAGGGGGGGGTCACTCACCTGGCCCAGGTACAGGGGGGGGTCACTCACCTGGCCCAGGTACAGGGGGGTCACTCACCTGGCCCAGGTACAGGGGAGTCACTCACCTGGCGCAGGTACAGGGGGGTCACTCACCTGGCCCAGGTATAGGGGAGTCGCTCACCTGGCCCAGGTACAGGGGAGTCGCTCACCTGGCCCAGGTACAGGGGAGTCGCTCACCTGGCGCAGGTACAGGGGAGTCGCTCACCTGGCGCAGGTACAGGAGGGGATCACTCACCTGGCGCAGGTACAGGGGGGTCGCTCACCTGGCGCAGGTACAGGGGGGTCGCTCACCTGGCCCAGGTACAGGGGGGTCACTCACCTGGCGCAGGTACAGGGGAGTCACTCACCTGGCCCAGGTACAGGGCTGTCGCTCACCTGGCGCAGGTACAGGAGGGGATCACTCACCTGGCCCAGGAACTGCTCGTCGGTGAGGGTCAGAATGTAGCTGATTGTGGAATTCTCGTAGTCGAGGCAGAGGCGAGACAGCAGCAGGAGCAAGCCGGGGGGCGTGGCACCTTTCTCACCCGCCGTCTCGCAGAACTGGCGGGCCGTGTGGCAGATGTACTTGATGAAGCTGACAATGAGCCCCTCACGGACACCCTGGCTGCAGAACTCCCCCTGTAGATAATAATAATCGTTACTAGCGCCACAAGTAGGCTCACATTAACACCGCAATGAAGTTACTGTGAAAATCCCCTCGTCGCCACATTCCGGGGCCTGTTCGGGTACACAGAGGGAGAATTCAGAATGTCCAATCCACCTAACCCGCACATCTTTGGACTGTGGGAGGAAACCGGAGCACCCGGAGGAAACCCACGCAGACACGGGGAGAACGTGCGGACTCCGCACAGACAGTGACCCGAGGCCGGGAACCGAACCCGGGACCCTGGTGCTGTGAAGCCACAGTGCTAACCACTGTGCTACCTCGCTCTACTCTCGTCCCGCAGTGTAAAACAAAAGAGCAGGGGGCCCCACATTCTCCCCAGTGTCTGTGTGGGGGGTGGGGCAAAATTTATCTCGACCAAAATCAGTAAATTAGCGTCGCTGAAAAAAAGACACACGATGCCCAAGGCCTTTTACACATACGTGAGAAATATGAGAATGACTAGAGTGAGAGTAGGTCCGATTAAGGACAGTAGCGGGAGATTGTGTATTGAGTCTGAAGAGATAGGAGAGGTCTTGAACAAGTATTTTTCTTCAGTATTTACAAATGAGAGGGGCCATATTGTTGGAGAGGACAGCGTGAAGCAGACTGATAAGCTTGAGGAGATACTTGTCAGGAAGGAAGATGTGTTGCGCGTTTTGAAAAACTTGAGGATAGACAAGTCCCCCGGGCCTGACGGGATATATCCAAGGATTCTATGGGAAGCAAGAAATGAAATTGCAGAGCCGTTGGCAATGATCTTTTCGTCCTCGCTGTCAACAGGGGTGGTACCAGAGGATTGGAGAGTGGCGAATGTCGTGCCCCTGTTCAAAATAAGGGAATAGGGATAACCCTGGGAATTACAGGCCAGTTAGTCTTACTTCGGTGGTAGGCAAAGTAATGGAAAGGGTACTGAGGGATAGGATTTCTGAGCATCTGGAAAGGCATTGCTTGATTAGGGATAGTCAGCACGGATTTGTGAGGGGTAGGTCTTGCCTTACAAGTCTTATTGAATTCTTTGAGGAGGTGACCAAGCATGTGGATGAAGGTAAAGCAGTGGATGTAGTGTACATGGATTTTAGTAAGGCATTTGATAAGGTTCCCCATGGTAGGCTTATGCAGAAAGTAAGGAGGCATGGGATAGTGGGAAATTTGGCCAGTTGGATAACAAACTGGCTAACCGATAGAAGACAGAGAGTTGTGGTGGATGGCAAATATTCAGCCTGGAGCCCAGTTATCAGTGGCGTACCGCAGGGATCAGTTCTGGGTCCTCTGCTGTTTGTGATTTTCATTAACGACTTGGATGAGGGAGTTGAAGGGTGGATCAGTAAATTTGCAGATGATACGAAGATTGGTGGAGTTGTGGATAGTGAGGAGGGCTGTTGTCGGCTTCAAAGAGACATAGATAGAATGCAGAGCTGGGCTGAGAAGTGGCAGATGGAGTTTAACCCTGACAAGTGTGAGGTTGTCCATTTTGGAAGGACAAATCTGAATGCGGAATACAGGGTTAATGATAGGGTTCTTGGCAATGTGGAGGAGCAGAGAGATCTTGGGGTCTATGTTCATTGTTCTTTGAAAGTTGCCACTCAAGTGGATAGAGCTGTGAAGAAGGCCTATGGTGTGCTAGCGTTCATTAGCAGAGGGATTGAATTTAAGAGCCGTGAGGTGATGATGCAGCTGTACAAAACCTTGGTCAGGCCACATTTGGAGTACTGTGTGCAGTTCTGGTCACCTCATTTTAGGAAGGATGTGGAAGCTTTGGAAAAGGTGCAGAGGAGATTTACCAGGATGTTGCCTGGAATGGAGAGTAGGTCATACGAGGAAAGATTGAGGGTGCTGGGCCTTTTCTCATTGGAACGGAGAAGGATGAGGGGCGACTTGATAGAGGTTTATAAGATGATCAGGGGAATAGATAGAGTAGATAGTCAGAGACTTTTTCCCCGGGTGGAACACACCATTACAAGGGGACATAAATTTAAGATAAATGGTGGAAGATATAGAGGGGATGTTAGAGGTAGGTTCTTTACCCAGAGAGTAGTGGGGGCATGGAATGCACTGCCTGTGGTAGTAGTTGAGTCGGAAAATTTATGGACCTTCAAACGGCTATTGGATAGGTACTTGGATTAGGGTAGAATAAGGGAGTGTAGGTTAACTTCTTAAGGGCAGCACGGTAGCATTGTGGATAGCACAATTGCTTCACAGCTCCAGGGTCCCAAGTTCGATTTTGACTTGGGTCACTGTCTGTGTGGAGTCTGCACATCCTCCCCGTGACTGCGTGGGTTTCCTCCGGGTACTCCGGTTTCCTCCCACAGTCCAAAGATGTGCAGGGTGGATTGGCCATGACAAATTGTCCAAAATTCTATGATTAACCTAGGACAAAAGTTCGGCGCAACATCGTGGGCCGAAGGGCCTGTTCTGTGCTGTATTTCTCTATCTCTATCTATCTTTTCATCTAGCACTCATCAGGTTAATGAGCAACGCTGCTAAACTGTAACAGAAACGATTCGTATCACGCAAGAGTGTTGTTGAGTTAGCAAGACTGATTTGTAAGGGCGTTACCATGGAGCATGCACCAGCCAATTGATAAGTGAGTTACTTATTACCGTCACCTATTGGTTAACTCGTGCAGTCTCCATGGCAACAGGTCGGCCCGGGTCCACGCCAACCAATCGGCGCTCTCTCCTTGTGCATTGTTGCTCCCGTTACAATTTGGCAGTGTTGCAAATTATGGTGAGTGCAAGGTGAAAAGCTTCGACAGCACCTGTCCTTTTCAGCAATACTCTGTGTTCTGTACGACCGAATGACTATTAGCAAGCCAGCTTATCCAGTCACCATCGAACGGCCGTTTGTGGGAGCTTCCTTTCCCCAAATGGAGTCCTGGCGTTTCCGATAGGGCGACAGTCAGCGGCTGGAGAGCTTTGGGACATCAGGGGGTTGTGAAAGGTGCTATCGAGGTGCAGGCCCCCGCCCTGCCCTGAATCAGCAGGGTTCATTGGACAGGCACCAGGGATTATGGCTGATCTTTCCTCTTTCCCCCCCCCCCCCCCCGCCCAGAAGGGCAGAGAACCCCGATACAGTGTAGGGGGAGACCATTGGGCCCCATTGGGTCTGCACCAACCCTCTGAAAGAGCCCCCCCCCCCCACCAAGCCTAGGCCCCCGCACCCCCAACCTTTCCCCATAACCGCCACTCCAGCCTCAAGTCACCTTGAAGTAGGGCTTGTTCGAGAAGGTGATATCCTTGGCGGTGAACAGATGGACGTAGGCCAGGACCGACTTGATCTGGTTGAGGATGGAGGCCGAGACGGTGCCCAGGAGCTCGGCCAGGTTGGCGCCATCCTTGCCCAGGAGCCGGGGTGCCGCCAGCGACTGCCGCACGTCGGTCAGGCAGTCGGCGTAGAAGCTCTGCAGCGCCTGCAGGTACTGGCGGATGCGCTCCTTGGCGGCGCGCACCAAGATCTCCGTCCCCTCGGCGCCGATGTTGGAGGCGGGCAGCAGCTTGATGACGGCCTGCAGCCGGCGGTGGAAGCGGTCGAGCCCCCGGACCAGCAGCGAGTTGTCGCCCACCCCCTTCTCCGCCCGGATCCGCCGCTCCACCAGGGCGAAGTAGCGGCCCATCAGCCGGTCGACAAACTCCACCAACTTGGCGCCGGCCATCAGCGCCACGTCCCGGCTGCCCAGGCCGCTGGCCGCCGGCCGGTGGACAAACAGGTCCTGGTACGAGGCGATCACCAGGCACATGTTGCTGACGAAGCCGTTGCAGCCCTTGTCGGTGAACTCCAGGATGTCGGAGAGGGGCGCGGCGGGGTGGCCCGGCCCGGCCCCGGCACCCAGCTCGGCCTCCAGCGCCGACAGGTCCTCCGCCAGCCTGGACTGGGCGTGCGCCAGGAATTCGTCGCACAGCTCCTCCGCCGGCTCGTCCAGCTGCAGCAAGAGCTCCACGCACTCGGCCAGCTCCTTGGCGCTCGAGCCCGCGTCCCTGCGTCGGGAAGAAAAACAGATCCTGGTTAACGGTAACCCCCCCAACCGAGTATGTCAAGAGGGTAGTGGAGGTCAATTCAATTGTAGCTGTCATAAAGAATGAGGACTTTTTAAACAAAAAATTTAGAGTAACCAATTCTTTTTCTTTCCCAATTAAGGGGCAATTTAGCACGGCCACCTACTCTGCACATCTTTGGGTTGTGGGGAAACCCACGCAGACACGGGGGAGAATGTGCAAACTCCACACTGACAGTGACCCAGAGCCGGGATTCGAACCTGGGACCTCGGCGCCGTGAGGCAGCAGTGCTATCCATTAAGGGTGAGTACTTGAAAGGGAAGAGGATTGCAGGGATTTGGGGCGAGGGAAGATTGGACTGCTCGGCGGAGGAGCCAGTCAGTGTCGTCTTAGAACATAGAACATAGAACAGTACAGCACAGAACAGGCCCTTCGGCCCTCGATGTTGCGCCGAGCCATGATCACCCTACTCAAACCCACGTATCCACCCTATACCCGTAACCCAACAACCTCCCCCTTAACCCTACTTTTATTAGGACACTACGGGCAATTTAGCATGGCCAATCCACCTAACCTGCACATCTTTGGACTGTGGGAGGAAACCGGAGCACCCGGAGGAAACCCACGCACACAGGGGGAGGACGTGCAGACTCCGCACAGACAGTGACCCAGCCGGGAATCGAACCTGGGACCCTGGAGCTGTGAAGCATTTATGCTAACCACTATGCTACCCTGCTGCCCCCTATGCTACCCTGCTGCCCCCCATGCTACCCTGCTGCCCCCTATGCTACCCTGCTGCCCCCTATGCTACCCGGCTTGGCGGGCAAAGTGACCACGTTCAGTGCTCTGTTTGGCTGAGATCGTACGGGAGGGTTTGAGAATCGAGCGGCTTTAATCACAGCTACGAGAATTCAGTACACAAGGCGCGGGCGCAAGAGTGGGCGAGATGGGAGATTGAGATCGCCAAGGATGACCAGTCATTCGGTGCAGGAGGCGGAGGGGAGGACAGGGGTGGGCGGAACAGGGAGGACATGAATTGGGGAAACGTGCAGGGTGGGCTGGCACAAGATCACAAGGAGGGGCAGGCCAGAGACACGGGGGGGGGGGGG